>NC_137118.1:6890842-7348342 GCF_949357685.1 Gobio gobio
CTAAAGTTATTACAAAATTAAATTTTGTGTAAAAAAAAATGCATTCCAATGCATTCGTCACACTGTAAACAGAAGGTCAAATGGAGGGCTTTCCATTTTGGGATACAATATTGGTCACAGTGTGCTCTGATTGTAACTGTAACGCATATTTTGGCTAATCAAATAGATGGTCTGGGTTACTTGTTTAAACATTTTATATACATTATATATATACTGTATATACACACACACACACACACACACACAGACCTCACTCACTCACTCGCGTTGGGTTTTTCCATGTTTTATGGAGACATTCCATAGACATAATGATACAAACTGTATGTTCTATCCTGTAACCCTTAACCTACCGATCACTCAATAGGACTTCTAAGCTGTTTTCCTCATGGGGAACAAAAAATGCCCCAACAAGGATTGTAATGTATAAATGCAGAACGTTTTGTGTGATGGGTAGGTTTAGGGGTAGGGTTTGTGTTGGGGGATAACATATACAGTATAAAAATCATGATGTCTATTACACTCTAAAAAATGCTGGGTTAAAAACAACCCAAGTTGGGTTGAAAATGGACTAACCCAGCAATTGGGTTGTTTTAACCCAGTGAATGGGATGTTTTAACCCACCATTTGGGTTGTTTTAACCCATTTAATGGGTAGTTTTAACCCAGCGGTTGGGTTAAATGTTTACTTAAAACAACACAATCGCTGGGTTAAAACAACCCAATTGCTGGGTTAGTCCATTTTCAACCCAACTTGGGTTGTTTTGAACCCAGCATTTTTTAGAGTGTATAAAACATGAAAACGCAACGTGTGTGTGTTAATATTTTTCTATCCTGGCGGGGACTTCAACCGGAAGGCACACTGACCCATGGGGATTCGTGTCACAGTGGGAAACAAGCTTTTGTTTTTGGCTCTTTAAGCCAAAGTCGGCCCTGGAGGGCCACTGTCCTGCAGAGTTTAGCTCCAACTCAACACACCTGTCTGGAAGTTTCTAGTATGCCTAATAAGACCTTGATTAGCTGGTACAGGTGTGTTTAATTGGGGTTGAAGCTAAACTCTGCAGGACAGTGGCCCTCCAGGCAGGATCAGGATCGGACACCCCCGTTATAAATCATACAGAAGGAATTTTGTTGAAAATGTAAAAATGCAGACATTTTGTGTGATGGGTAGGTTTAGTGGTGGTGTAAAAACCATTACATCTATGGAGAGTGCCCACAAAGATAGTAAACCAGATGCTTTGTCTCTTATTGCAGAAAAACCATCAACCCCTGTCATCAAAAACAAAGCGAAAGAACTGGAAAACGGCAAGCTGACACAGGTGAGTCAGTCTTTACACTTTTCCCTTTAAGACCCAGTGCTTCTGCTGCTGCTGCCTTCGCCAGTAGACGGTGTTTGCTCCAGTACACACACCAGCCAGTGTACTAACAATGTGCAGGATCAAACCCTGTGCCATTGTTTTCATGTCTCTCTAGTAGTCTCAACATTGACACACACCTGCTGTTATCACAGTTAGAGGCGGCTTGTAGACGCCGCTAATGATACGGACATCAGCGATCGCGTCTGTGGGGCGTACACACCTGATTTAGGCAGTGCTCGAGCGATTGTCACCCACGGCTGCACAGGAAACAGCCACTTTTATGTTGTCTAGAGTTTGCATCTCAAACACAGGGCGACAGTAATATTATTCGGTTGCATGAGAAGAGGAAGGAGCTTTGATTTGAACTACTTGGAGCACATACAAGGCTTCCCACGCAGTCCTTATGACTGGTGTTGGTAAATGGAGATGGGGGTCGTTATTTTTCATTTTCTCCCTCTATCGCTCTCTCTTTTTTAGTGTAGTTCAGAGGCGCTAGGATCTTAGAGTCTGGCTGAGGCAGAGGTGTGGGGTGGGGAAGGCTTAGGCTGTGTATACAGCATTATGGGCCTGTTTTTTTCCGTGGCCACCCACCGAGGTCTGTCGTGTTCAAAGTGCTGAGACTTGCTTAGACAGAGAGAGGGGAAGGACACGGAAGAAAGAGCGCCTCCTCTGAATATATAGCATTTCAAATAGCTACTTGTCTTGAAGACTTGCAGGGTGGCTGAAGGTCTCTAGAAAGAATAAATTAGAAAGAGAAGGGTGAATACATTAAATAGGTGTGCCACTTTTGCACACAAAAAAGGCGGATTGATTTAAAAAGATGTTTGTGTACATTTTCCAACGATCATGGCAGCAGTTATTCATGGAAAGGTCAAGGAGAGTCATATTGCTAATTTGAATCAGAATTGGTTCTTTAAAATCTTTGGGGATTTTATAGAGTGAAGTCTGTATCGCAGAGGTGGAGCGATTCTGTACAGTCACATAGAAGCATGTGAATCAAAAATAAACAGTCCATTTCTCAAACTGTTGACTGTTATGAGCCTGTTCATGTTTAGTTTTTTAGCATATTTTTGATTCACTAAAAGAATGGTCTCATGAGACTCATTCATTTGGAAATCAGACTACAGTGGGATTGCTTTCATAAAATGCTTCTTTTACTTTTAGAGAAAAAAGTGCCACTAGTATAATCTGATAAATCTCTAAAGTAATGTGTTAATGAAACCGACTACACAGCATGACTATTGTCGTCTGATTCCTGAATGAATGGCTCACATGAGCCAGTTTCATTGAATCAAAAAGCGTGACCAGTGTAATCTGATTCACAAATGAATGTCTCTGAGTCAAGTTCTTTTTGCTGAATCAAAACCATACAGCACAAGCAGTGCAGTCAGAAAAATGACTCTTATGAGTTGGATCTTTTGAGGGAAATAAAACAATAATGTGCAACCAGTAGTCCAACAGATTCTTGAACTAATGACTCTTATGATTTGATTCTTTTAGTGAATCAATCCGTTAAAGCTTACAATTTATTCACTGGTTGAAGACTCATGAGATGTAAATCTGACGTTACTGACTGGTTGTTCATATGACAATGTGCATTTATTTGTGCAGTATATATATATCTAATTACTGCTTATTAATAGTTAGTAAGGTAGTTGTTAAGTTTAAGTTTATTGGGTAGAATTATGGGATTAATATCTGCTTTATAAGTACTAATAAACAGCCAATATCAATATGCATGCTAATAAACAACTAGTTAACAGTGAGCCTGGATGCCAGCCGAACTTAGCCCCGGCCACAGTTTGGTCTGGACTTGATCCGTTGAGGAGTAATTATGCCCGAACAGAAACTGTTCGGACCAATGAAATTGTCAGGGCAGGCTTTAGACGATGATGGACAGATGATAAACAGTAACGTAATCATCCACGTCATCAAAGGCGCTTGGGTTGAATTTGTTCTAATCCTAAACGGAAAACTTGTTCGTATATGCATTTACCTTTACTATTTCTCTCAGAAATGATGATCGTGTTGGTAAGTACTCTGTGTATCCTTACATTCTTTTTATACAACACCGGCAACGATCGTTTACACTCATCTTTTTCTTCTAACGTTAGGCTACTTATTCCAGAGTGCGGGCAGACAGGGTTTCCAAGTTTTTACAACAAAACCCGCCCAATTGCTAACGTTCCTCAAAACTAGCAAAAAACAAGCCTAATAGCTTTCCATGGGGGGTTCTCCGGGGAAAAAAGGCATTTGGGGGGTAAAATAGTGTTATTTTGGCAAGGCTGGCAGCTAAAAATCGCATTCCTGAGTCTGTATATCACATAATTGGGGTCGCTTTAACCCGCGGACATGGCAACACAGTGCAGTTGAGTTCTGTTGACATTAGACAACTAACATTATGCGTCGCTCCGTTGCTCTGATTGGTTGTAGGTCTATCCAATTGAGGTCTTTCCTGGTTCGGTTGAAACACGCCCCATAATCACAGCCCAATGGAGCAGTATCAGACTCAAATTCTGACTAGAATTGAGTATGACGACATCAGGCTAGTTAACAGTGAGAATTGGAGCCTAAACTGAAGTGTTACTAGCCTGACGTCGTCATACTCAGATTCTAGTCAGAATATGAGTCTGATGCTGCTCCATCGGGCTGTGATTATGGGGCGAAAATGCCTCTGCACTTAATTGGATAGACCTACAACCAATCAGAGCAATGGAGTAAGTGACATATGTTGAGCGACGCATAGTTGTCAACAGAACTCAACTGCACGCACACTGGAATAAGACAATGAGTGTAAGCGATATTTGCTGGTGTTGTAAAAATAATTTAAGGATACACGCAGTACTTACCAACACGATCATCATTTTTGAGAGAAATAGTAAAGGTGAATGCGTATACGAACAAGTTCTCCGTTTAACAAATTCAACCCAAGCGCTCTTTGGTGACGTGGATGATTACGTCACTGTTGATCATCTGTCCATCATCGTATAAAGCCCGCCCTGACAATTTGATTGGTCCGAACAGCTCTGGTTCGAGCATAGTTGCTCCACAACGGATCAAGTCCAGACCGAACTCCTCGACCTCAAATGTTGTGGGCGGGGCTAAGTTCGGCTGGCATCAGGGCTAAAGTGGTACCATACTATAACACTAAATAATACTAAAATATAACATTGTTTTGCAATAATAGTTTGAATTAAATAGTTCTCTCATCATTTTGCAATGGAATTGCATTTCTTTTTTCCAGATATTTCTTCCTCAAAAGTAAAGGACTTAGTAATGAAACGGAAATCATTAAATTGATTGCTAAAACAATGCAGAAAGCATGTGCAAATAAACGCCATTAGTGGGCAGAATTCATTCTTCGTGAATCCCCCGAGAGTCCAGGAAGGAAAGTGCTTAGTCACAGCTGCTCTGTTCCACGGCTCACTGGAAGCTACAGGCTTCAGGCAGCACTCTATACGCTTGAGAGGTGATGCATCATGGTCCGGCTCCTGAGGAAGGTCCGGTGTGTTATCGGAGACCGGAATCACAGTACAGTGATTTCCCCCACCCCATCTCCCCCTCGTTCGTGGTTCCTCTAAATCTTGGATTTCTCACGCCACCCTGAACACCTGAGCACATGCATCATCCCGCTGTCTGCTCCGCTTTCCTGCCATTATTACCCTTCTCTCTTTCTGCTGATCTCTCTATCCCGGGGCAGATAGCTCGTCAGCATGTGATCCTGTCAGCGTGTTATTAATGCAGAGCCTATTCGGCCTCTGGCGGCGGTTTTACTCAAACAGAGAGAAGGAAAATGGCAAGAAAAAGACAGTGAGGAAATGGGAGACCTGTATCACAACTGTAGAGTTAAAACCCAGCCCACTTTAGCTCATAAAGATGTCATTATATCAAGGTATCTTCCCTGGGCCACCCCAGGATTTAAGTGGGATAAAAGTACCTCGAAGGTCATAAACCTTCATTAGGGAAAGTCCCAAAGAAAAGTGTCCCAGAGTCACAACACATTCTAATCGTGTTGAGTGTGGGAATGACACATCATGTGACGATCGAATGTGTTAATATGTGTTATGAGTCTATACATAGATGTGTAAGACACTGGCGGAACCGAAAGTGTTCGAGTGTCACAGTACCTCGTCCAAATTCATGACGAAAAGTTTCGATATAGTCACTAAAGCAGATGCACTGTTTTTTTCTTTGTGTGTGTGTGTGTGTGTGTGTTAGTTGGGGGAATGCGTGGTGGAGAGTTCCAACCCAGCGGTAGATCTCATCTGGATGAGGAACAACCAGTCCCTGGTGAATGACGGCAAGAGTGAGTTCATTTCAGAGCCATTACATGAAAGGAGAATCAGGAAATCAAGTGCACCAAACACACTAATCTGATATATAGTGTTTTATAAGCTTAAATATACACTCTAAAAAAAAAAGGTTCTATATGGCACCAAAAATGGTTCTTGACTCGTAATCATAAGGGAACCTTTTTAAGTGCTGTATAGCACCAAATTTGGTTCTTCAGTGGTTCTTCAGCAGTTCTTCACCGGTTCTTTGAGTAAGGTGCTATATAGCACCGCTACCATATACAGAACATGTTAAGATATGGTGCTATATAGCATCAAAAGTGGTTCCCCTATGATTACGACCAAGAACCATTTTTGGTGCCATATAGAACCTTTTTTTTTAGAGTGTATGAATTGAAAATATTACATGCATGCATACATATTAGGGGTGTAACGGTACACAAAAGTTCAGTACGTACGTGGTTTTGAAGTCATGGTTCGGTACGGGTTTGGTACAGCAGCTTTACGAAATTGCTTTTTATGTATTTTTATGAAACACTGGTTTACTGAAAAAATTGTCTGTTCTTAAATTAATTCAATTATAACTAAAAGTTTCTTAAAGATATTGCTGTAAACTATATAGGGAGCCCTTACTTGCACATTATTATAATATTAAATGTTAACAACAGAGCCGAAAACTATTAGCCTAAATTCAGTTGCTATTTCTTTTTTAGATATAATATGTTATTTGAGTGTTGAATATTATTATGCAAACATGTAAACTTCACATGAGGCAGTTTTTGCATTAACTTCTAAATCTAATTATAAAATTATGTTTTTTCTTCAATTCGTTGTTGAAATATAATCATGTATGCACAGTGTCTGTCATTTTCACGACATATTTATTTAAACATACATTAAATAATCAAGATATCACTAACAGGTTAAGTAGAATATAATGAATATTAAGGCTGTGCGATATTGAAGAAAAATGTGATATGCAATATCCTTGTTAAATAATGCGATATGCGATACGATATTGCTTTAAGCGCGTAAAATCTATTTCTTTCCCCAACTGATATCATAACCGACTGTGTTTACATGAATACTCATCAAGACAGCCATTTTGACATAACTGTGTGCGTGTTTGACAGTTCAAGTGTGAAACAAGACACGAAAAAAGAACGGCTTGTGCGCACGTTTCGGTGTGTGTGTTAGACAGCACGAGACTGCAAGGAGTTGTTTTTTGCAAGTTATTGCGTTTAATAACTCTTCTTAACGTCAAGCAAGTCACATAAGCAACAGTCGTGTGCCCAGTCGATTCTCTGCTGTATGCGTCAACCTAAAACGTCCACTTTTCACAATGTTGAAGTAGCATATTAAAATCATTCAGATATTGCGTAGCCTTGCGATATGCATATTGCGATATGTTCATTTGCGATATTTTGATAATTTCGATATATTGCGCAGCCCTAATGAATATATAGGCTAATGTAGGTCATATATTTAGTGAAAGAGTTGATCTCTCTAGTGAACTAACAGCTGTGGACACTGAATGACTCCTGAAGTAAATGTGACGCTACGTGACATTGTTTACAAACTGTTTTATTGACATCTTTTCACCGTTGAAACACTGATTGAGCGATTACATGAGATATGATTATGTGCCAATATGGCACCGGTACCTATATAACCAAAATGTAACCAGACCAAATCAGAACGCAGATTTCGGTGCCACTTAAATTCCAACGCTTTGGCTTGCACCGAGCCAGAGACAGACATGCTCAGCGCTCGTCACATATCACAACTAGTCTGTGTTTCCAACCATATCATATTTATTTTAGGTTTCAGGCATTTAAATGCACATAATTACTGGCAGAAAATACACACTGATGTCTATATCGGTGATGACAATCCTTTCAGACGGTTATAATTTGACTACGTGTTTTATTCACATCAGATACACATTATATACTTAACTATATAGTTTACTCTATTCTTCTCCCAGTTCAGCAGCGGTCACTTACTTTCATGTATTTCGTGAGACGAGGATGAATTTATGTGATGTCAATCCGACAGATCCGATTTCTCTGAGGCGCAAACTAACATGGCGGCGCCCTTCGCACATTATAGATCAACTAACACACATTCAGATATTTCATGACATTGTTAACAAGTTTGTGAATATTTTGTATAAAAAATTAATTAATAAATAAAACCGATACAGCTGTCATAGCACTATTGTGGCTGCTGTGTCATGCGAGAAGCATTTTTAAGTTCTAAAATATTCAGCTAGAGAATATATTCATATTTCTGCTAAATAAAGCTGAACCTTGAAGCTGGTTTGTAGCATACCAAGAATACCAACTACTGCTGTTATTACTGTAACTGTTATTTAGTGTTAAATTAGGCCTATTGTTGTTGGGTTAGGTGGCTCAGGTTTTACTGTGAATTTGTTAAGTAAATTGTGTTTTGTATCTATTTATATTTGAGTATACTTTAAACTTTTAAAAAAATGTTCCATTTAAAGAATGTTTTTTTTTTTTTTCAGTAAAAAGCCATTCTTTAATATCATCCACCGTTGTTTTGTAGCTCTTTTTTTTTTCTTTTTGTTAAGTATCGGTTCAGGCACCGGTACCGTTTTAAAAGTATCGGTTGGGCACCGGTATCGTAAAAAAAAACAAAAAACGATACCCAACCCTAGATATACGTGTTCGTGATTGAAGTGTGTTCTGCGCTTAAAACAAAGTTAAACGTGTACCGTTACACCCCTAACACACACACACACACACACACACACACACATGTACAGTCAGATAAATATTTTATATTTTTGTAATTGCGCCTTGATAAATTATGTATTGTTTTTTTTTTCAATTCAAGCTAGATCAAACACATTTATTTAAATCATTAATTTGAATTAAAACAGGATCATTTATCTGCCATTTTTATTTACCTCAAAATAATAGTGAACTCATTTCAAAAGATATAATAAACAAGAAGTGACATGTGATCTTTGACAAGCCCTTTTCAAAGGTTACTACTGCTATTTAACATTTTTGTTGAATAACATTAGGTTTTTTTCATGTTGATAATATTCTTTAATCTAACCCATCAAATAATAAATAAATTTGAATTTTTTTGAAAAGTAATGAATTATTTAGAAAAAGTGTTGTTTACTAATGTTGCTAATGTCAGGAGGATAAACTCTTTATAACAAGGAACAGTTAAGAATATTTTATTATATTAATATAAACATGTTTATTGATGTAGTTTGAGATGTCATTCCTTTGAAAACGGCAATGAAAAGGCACTTGTTTCATAAAATGACTCAACAAGTATGTATAATATTTCCCACAAGCTTTTATGAAAAAAAAAATAATGTGTTTCTACACTGGATGTGTGTGGCATGTTGTGACACAGCATAACTAGATAATGCGCATATTGTAAGCATATTGAAGCTGTCTACACTGCGAGCATCTGATATGGCACGTCGCGTTTTTTAATTGACAGACACCCGGTACCTGTTTCTGACATGCTGTAGAACTACTCCTGACACTTATTTTACAACAGTTTGTCTCTCTGAAATAAAGAAGATTTATTTACAAAAAGCATAAACTGATTGCCATGACATTTTATGTTACGTAATTTAGTTTTGTCAGCTTGTGGTCCCATATGCAGTCCTACGTGCGCTTTCGTTCTTCTGAAATTACCCTAAAAAAAATACGGAAGCTGAAGTCTCGCGCTCACAGCTGATTGGTTTGTGGTTAGTGAACATTCTGACAGTGTTGACAGACTCAAGCTGTTGTTACGTGGTGTCAGGCACTTCTAGTGTGACAGTCACCGTGTTTGCCGGCTCTAATGACTGATGTGTCTATATGTGTGTTTGTGTGTGACTGCAGAGATCATTATAAAACCTAGTGTCACCAAGGACCCAGTCACAGGTCTGTCCAGCACCTCTTCCAGTCTGGAGTACACCGCCAGTAAAGAGGATGTGACCTCACAGTTCACCTGCTCAGCACAGCATGTGATGGGCACCAACCAGGTTTCAGCAGCAGAGACCTTCCCAATTTACTGTAAGTAACTTAATTGGTGCTGGCTACATACTAAAAAGCTCTTTTCTACCATTCAAACGTTTGGGGTCGGTAAGATTTTTAAAATGTTTTTGTCTCTTCTGCTCACCAAGGCTGCATTTATTTAATAAAAAAAACATACAGTAAAACAATAACATTGTGAAATATTATTACAACTCGAAATAGTTGTTTTCTATTCTAATATATTTTAAAACGTATTGTGATCAAAGCTGATTTTTCAGCATCATTACTCGTCTTCAGCGTCACATGATCCATGAGAAATCATTCTAATATGATGTTTTGCTGCTCAAGAAACATTTTTTAATTATCAGTCAGTGTTGAAAACAGGATATTTTAATGATCATAAAGATCAAAAGAAAAGCATTTATATGAAGTAGAGATATTTTGTTACATTATAAATATATTTCTTGTTAGTTTTGTTTAATTTAATTCATACTTGCTTAGGTCATGGTCAAAATTTATATATAGTAAAAACAGGAGCAAAGCACGCACATCACCGGCAAAACATGCTCAAGATTGGGTGCTTGACAAAAGAACAAAAGAAATGATAAAAATCAGGAAAAAAATGTAGGCACACCAAGGCTCCAAAAATGCAAAAATAAATTATAACGGACTCAGAAAGATAACATTTCAAGCATGCCGGCTCTTCGTCAGACAATTAAAGGTTTTTAGCCAACAAGTCTTTATACTCACAGGTGATTAATCAAGGATCACATGACTAAAAAAAAGAAAATTCTAAAAAAATCTGTGTACACTAGGGCTGCACAATTAATCGAATTTCTAATCGTGATTACAATTACAGATGCCACAATTACAAAAAAAAAAAAAAAAATGATTCTGCTTTTTTTCTCTTCTTTCTAGTCAACTCAAGTCACTATAATTTATATAGCGCTTTTTACAATGCCGATTGTTTCAAAGCAGCTTCACAGTGATAACAGGAAAATAATGCAACAGAATTTGATTCGCCTGTACAGCCGCTCTGGAGAAAACCGTGATGTCATCCAGCTCATTTCAATTATCATATGTGTCAATGCGGGCGGATCAGTAATATAGTTGAATATTTAGTGTCCCCAACTAAGCAAGCCAAAAGCTAAGGGCAAAAGAGGCGATGCTGGCAAGGAACCAAAACTCCATCAGGTGGCATAATGGAGAAAAAACCTTGGGAGAAACCAGGCTCAGTCTCCTCTAGCCAATGAACAAACAGTGTATGATTATGATTCAGGCAACATTACAAGTCCGAAGTCAGATTAGAGAAGTCAAACACTTCTCTATCTCTCTCTATTTCTACAGGTTCAGGGTTTTTTCCCCATTGTTTTAATTTAAGTTTTAGTATAACATAATAATACCATGCATAATCTTAATTTTTTTTTTTTTTTTTTTTTTTTTTTAAGAAATCAAACCAATGTATAGATGAGATTTGAGGCTTAAAGGGTTAGTTCACCCAAAAATGAAAAATTCTGTTATGAATGACTTACCCTCATGTTGTTCGACACCCGTAAGACCTACGTTCATCTTCGGAACAAAAATGAAGATATTTTAGTTGAAATCTGATGGCTCTGAAAGGCCTCCATTGGCACAATGCACTTTACACTCTCAAGACCCATAAAAGGTACTAAAGACGTCGTTACAAAGTCCATCTCATTACAGTGGTTTTACAATAACTTTATGAAGCGACGAGAATAGTTCTCTTTCATAGGTTCACTCGACGCTGCGTCACTTTAATGACGTAATGGGACGCCCTCTGGGTGTGCCGATTGTCTGAAGCCCTTATAGAATCACGCCAATTGATTGGCTGATGGCGCGCACGTCGCCCCACCTGACGTAGTCACCTATATTAGCGCTCGCGCGCGCCATCTGCTCCTCAGATTTCTCTGCCTTCACGAAGCGGCCATTTCATGCCCTTCGGTTATCGATTTTTCTGGCCCAAAAACAGTCGATATTTACCTCAGCACTTCAGCGACCGCGGATTGTGGAACTTTGTTCTCCTTGTGGTGAAGTGCTATGGAATTCCGACGTTGCCCACCGCCGTGCACTCGCTTCATCGCGATCGACGATCCCCACAGTAAGTGTGTTAAATGTCTGGGATTTCCACACGCACGCGACGCGGTTCAGGGGTTCTCTAACTGTAAATACTGCGATAACCTCCTTCTCAAAACCCTCCGCTCGAGGCTCGCGGTTTTTGAGAGGGAGTCATCCGTTTTTCCCCGTCGCGCTCCCGAGGCCGCGCAGGCCTCTCTTGGATCCGCGACCTGGGGTTCGGATGTAGAGCTCGAGGATGTGGAGTGCGAGCAGACGGGCCTCGCCCTTTCTCTCCCTCTCTCCCCCGAGCATGTGCGCGGGACTCCGCCTGTGGAATACTCGCACGATTATCTCTGTCCCAGCCCGGAGGCACGCGATGCGGTTTCCTTCGGACTGGAGGATGTCATTTTCACTGCAGCATCCGACTCCGAGGATTTCGGTGCTGCAAATACTGACGACGCTCTCCCGCCAAGCGGCCAGGAAGCGCGGCCATCAGCGGCGTATGACGAGCTCGTGGATGTACTCGCGCGCGCTACACAGAAGCTCGCGATCGAGTGGCCGGATGAACCCCGCGAAGCTCAATCTTCTCGGTTGGATGAGAGATTCCTCAGCGGCCCTAATTCTAGGCCTCCGCGGAGGAAGCTACCATTTTTCAGTGATCTACACAGTGAGATTTCTAGATCCTGGAAGCAGCCGTTCTCAGCCCGCCTAACTAACGCGGCAGCCGCTGATTTCACTAACCTCGTGGGTTTTGAGGAACAGGGCTATTCCGCTATTCCCGCGGTTGAGGACACGCTGGCCACTCACCTCGCGCCATCTTCAGCTCCCTCATGGAAGTCCCGCCCCCTTCTTCCCACTAAGCCGTGCAGGACCACTTCTGCCCTGATTGGAAAATCCTACATGGCGGCTGGTCAGGCTGGCATGGCCCTTCATACTATGGCCATTCTCCAGGCATATCAGGCGGATGTACTGAAGGAAATGGACGAGGGCACCGGTTTGACGCCGGAAGCTGTAAAGGAGCTTCGTAAAGCCACGGATTTGGCGTTACGAGCAACTAAACACACAGCTCGCGCTGTAGGGCGCTCTATGGCGGGCGCGGTGGCGGCGGAGCGCCACTTATGGCTTAATCTCACTGAGATTCGCGATAAGGAGAAAGTTTTCCTTATGGACGCTCCGATTTCCCAGTCCGGATTGTTTGGGGAGGCGGTTAACACTGTGGTTGAGAAGTTTAGATCTGCAAAATCCCAGTCTGCCGCTCTTAAGCAGTTCATGCCGAGGAGAGCGAGGGACGCTCCTTCCCCCTCCCCCTCTCAGTCCAGAGATCGCCCCTCTTTCAAAAGAGAGTTTACCGCCCGGAGGAGCGACCAGAGTTATCCTCCACCCACCACGGTCTGGGGAGCTCGCGGTCGTCCATTTCCCCGTCAACGTCCTCACAAACGCATCGACCCAAAGCGGCCCAGCAAACCTTCTGCTTCGGCCACTTCGAGTCGCTCCTGACCCTCCGGTCAGAAAAAGGGGAGCTGCAGTTCACGACCGGGGCTGGGTCAGACCGCGCAAGCGTTTCTGCCCGCCCCCCACCAGCTCTCCCTATCCAGCTCTGTCATTTCCGCCGCCCAGCGCGCTTCGGAATACAGAACCGAATATATCCTCGCCTTTTCCGGCGCTGGAGGAAGGAGACGCTCTCTGCTTTCTCCCCTCACGTCTGATTGGCTCACCATCCGCCGCTCGTCCAGACGGAGACACATCCGGTCTTCTCCGGGAACCAGAGCGGCCCAGCCTTCCACTGCCTACTCCGCGCCAGGACGCCACGTGCTCTCCTCTGCGGATGGCCACACCCCCCTCAGAGGTCCAGCTCGACACCCCAACTCAGGTATGTCCACCGCACCTCATCATACCTCCCACTTTGTCAAATTTCCTCCTCGAGTGGAAACTTTTGCCAGGGATATCATCCTGGGTCCTCCGCACGATTCAGTCAGGCTACACGCTTCAGTTCTGTCGCAACCCTCCTCGCTTCGACGGGGTCGCTCAGACGGTAGTAAACAGCGCCTCTCAGGCTTCTGTGCTACAACAAGAGCTCTCTTCTCTCCTCCTAAAGGGGGCAATAGAGGAAGTTCCGGCAACAGAGGAGAAATGTGGCTTCTTCAGCCGTTATTTCCTTGTTCCGAAGAAAGACGGCGGTCTGCGTCCCATCCTGGACCTCCGCCGCCTGAACTTCGCCCTCTACAAAGGGAAGTTCAAGATGCTAACGCTAAAGACTATCTTGTCTCAGATACGTGCGGAGGACTGGTTTGTCACTATAGACCTGAGAGATGCTTACTTCCATATTCAGGTTGTCAGACGACACAGGAAGTTTCTCAGGTTCGCCTTCAAAGGGAAGGCTTATCAATACAAAGTCCTTCCCTTCGGCCTTGCCCTGGCACCAAGGACGTTCACGAAGTGTATGGATGCTGCTCTGGCCCCGCTGAGGCTCCAGGGCATCCGTATTCTCAATTACCTGGACGACTGGCTCATTTTGGCCCACTCCAGGGAGTTAGCCTGTCATCACAGAGATGTCGTTCTTCGACACGTTCAATCTCTTGGCTTGAGAGTGAACACAGACAAGAGCGTTCTTACTCCGGCTCAGCAGACCACCTTCTTAGGTGTTCGTCTGGACTCCGTTCCGATGCAGGCCCGTTTGGCCCCTGCTCGGATTTCCAGTATCACAACATGCTTGGTCCGCTTCAGGCTAGGCCATCATGTTTCTGTGGGTACGTGTCGCAGGCTCCTGGGTCTCATGGCCGCAGCTTCCCCGGTGCTTCCCCTGGGACTGCTCCATATGAGGCCCTTCCTCTGGTGGATGAAACGCTCAGGGGCTCGGTCAACAGGATCGGCCCTTCGCCTATTGAAGGTGTCACGCGGCTGCTTTCGTGCCCTATCAATGTGGCGGGACCCTCTTTTTCTTCAGAAAGGGGTCAAGATGGGGGCTGTTTTCCGTCGCCAAATGGTTACGACGGACGCCTCTCTTACCGGCTGGGGTGCGGTATTCGAGGGCAGACCAGCTATGGGGATCTGGGAGGGGGAAGTTCTCTCCTGGCACATAAATTGCCTGGAGTTGAGAGCGGTATCCCTGGCCCTTCAGCATTTTCTCCCCTCACTCAGGGGGCATCATGTCATTGTCAGGACCGACAATATGGCAGTGGTGTCTCACGTAAATCGCCAGGGAGGATCACGGTCGCGCACCCTGGACAGGCATGCGCGCCGACTCCTCCTGTGGTCTCAGGACAAGTTTTTGTCCCTGAGAGCAGTCCATGTACCCGGAGTCTTGAACCTCGCTGCAGATTATCTGTCGAGACAGAAGCTCCGGTCAGGGGAATGGATGCTGAACCCTCAAACTGTGTCACAGATTTGGGAGATGTTCGGGAAAGCGGAAGTGGACCTCTTTGCCTCGAAGGAGTCGTCCCAGTGTCGGCTCTGGTTTTCTCTGAGCTCTCCGGCCCCGTTGGGGATAGATGCGTTCGCGCATCCATGGCCCAATCTGAAACTCTATGCGTTCCCGCCCATCAAGCTGATTCCGGCGGTTCTGTACAGAGTAAGGGAGAGTGGGGCCAGCCTCCTGCTGGTGGCTCCACACTGGCCATCCCAGACTTGGTTCTCGGAGATGGTTCTCCTCCTGGACTCCTCCCCATGGGAGATACCGGTCAGGAAGGACCTTTTGACACAACTTCAGGGCAGGATTTGGCACCCTCACCCGGAGATTTGGAAGTTGTGGGTATGGCCCATCAAGGGCCAACGATACTAAACGCTGGTCTTTCTGCAGACGTTCAGGAGATCATTGCTAATGCGAGAGCCCCCTCCACAAGGAAGCTCTATTCCTCCAAGTGGAGGGTCTTTGAGTCGTGGTGCTCGACTCATGCAGCGGATCCAGTTAACTGCCCGGTTGGTTCAGTTCTGGAGTTCCTGCAGGAGAAATTTGCTGCTGGAGCAGCGGCCACCACCCTTCGGGTCTATGTCGCAGCTATAGCTGCCGGTAGGGAGTCGGACGAAATCCCGCTAGGCAAGCATAGACTGGTTTCATCTTTCATGCGAGGGGTTAGGCGCCTGAGACCGGCACGCTCCCCTGGTATTCCCTCTTGGGACCTCTCCGTGGTCCTTGAAGGGCTAACTTTGGCTCCATTTGAGCCTTTGGAGTCAGCTCCTGAGCGAATTCTGACTCTCAAAGTTGCTCTTTTGTTAGCTCTATCTTCTTTGAAACGAGTGGGCGATCTACAGGCTCTCTCTGTTAGTGGGACCTGTATGGATTTTGCCCCTGGCTTAGTCAAGGTTACCTTAAGACCTAGGCCAGGTTATGTGCCCAAAGTTTTGTCCACGTCATTTCGCTCTCAGGTTATTACTCTTCACTCCTTTCACCCCCCTCCGTTTGACTCGGAGGAAGACGAGAAACTTCATTTGCTCTGCCCAGTTCGAGCGTTGAAGTGTTATGTTGACCGTTCAGACAGCTGGAGGAAATCTAACCAGCTGTTGGTATGCTTCGGTGCTGGCCGCCGCGGGCTTGCCGCTTCGAAGCAAAGGGTTTCCCATTGGGTGACAGAGGCTATTTCCTTAGCTTATGAGGTGCGTGGTTTACCTTCACCTCTTGATATTAGAGCGCATTCTACCAGAGGTGTGGCTTCCTCTCAAGCACTTTTTAGAGGGGCTCTTTTGGAAGATATTTGTGTGGCGGCAGGTTGGTCCTCTCCGCACACTTTTGTGAGATTCTATAGTTTGGATCTCGACATGGCTCCGGGTTCGCATGTCCTGTCTGCTTAACCTAGTCATGTAGGTTATCTGGTGTTCTTTGAGCCAGATACGGCAGCGCTTTAGCTTGGCGTGTTTGGTATATCGTTCCCATTACGTCATTAAAGTGACGCAGCGTCGAGTGAACCTATGAAAGAGAACGTCTCAGGTTACTTGCGTAACCTATGTTCTCTGAGTAGGGAACGAGACGCTGCGTACGCTGCCAAGCTCTTCGCGCTGCCGACAGGCTTTCCTTTTCGGCAGAGAAATCTGAGGAGCAGATGGCGCGCGCGAGCGCTAATATAGGTGACTACGTCAGGTGGGGCGACGTGCGCGCCATCAGCCAATCAATTGGCGTGATTCTATAAGGGCTTCAGACAATCGGCACACCCAGAGGGCGTCCCATTACGTCATTAAAGTGACGCAGCGTCTCGTTCCCTACTCAGAGAACATAGGTTACGCAAGTAACCTGAGACGTTTTTGTGCGCAAAAAAACCCTAAATAACGACTTGTATAGTGATGACCGATTTCAAAACACTGCATCATGAAGCTTCGAAGCCATCAGATTTCAACTAAAATATCTTCCTTTGTCTTACGGGTGTCGAACGACATGAGGGTAAGTAATTAATGACAGAATTTTCATTTTTGGGTGAACTAACCCTTTAATGCTATATAAAGGCATTAAAATGTTTTCAGGAAGAATGTTTTTAGCTTATTTTCATATAAAAATATAGCATGCAGTTGCTTCAAACAATGTTATAAAGCTATTCAAAACATCATTCAGTGTAAATTGTGATCATCGTAATTAATAATCGCAATTACAATTTCAAGGGAATAATCAACAATTATGATTTGTCGCAATAGTGCAGTCTTTTTATATCTTTAATATTTAATATACCAGTAGATTCAGGTTTCTATACTGTACATGGCTATTGTACACAAACCAGCACCCCCTAGAGGCGGATCTGCCATATTAGCCCAGAGATAAAAACAAACTGGGATTTGGGATGGTAGTCAAGTGCTGGGGCTTTTCTCTCCCTGAGATGTGACACATGCTGTGTCTAGCACTTTGATGCTTTATTTGTTTGATTTTACAGCTGGTTTGCGGGGTCCGTGTTCACGGGGATCTGTGTATCTGTACATCACCCAGTATATGAAGCCATCTCTTGAGTCCTGAACCTTGAATTGAAGGTCTCAGCTGGTAGCCAGGCTCAATTTGATGGGGTTTTTTTCTAGGTCTTGTCAGGCATAATGCTGGTAACCGAGTGTCTCTGTCTCTCTCTCTCTCTCTCTCTCTCTCTCTCTCTCTCTCTCTCTCTCTCTCTCTCTCTCTCTCTCTCTCTCTCATCTGAATGCTGAGAGGTTTGTTCAGTGCCTCGGGGTGAAGATGTGATGTGAAATGCTCTGTGGCTGCTGGGCACAAAAACGAGGGCGAGAATGAGAGACTGCAAATGGTTGTGGAAATGAAGGCGTTTAAGCCCCTTGGGGTCTGCAGAATGGCACGGTGTCTTAGAGAATGTTTTTTTAGTGGCTTTTGCTACATGTTGGAAAGTCACACCGCATCCCTGCAATGACAGCCATCTTCCTCGCTTTTCTGTTTTTTTTTCTTCTTTTTTTTCTAATGTTTGTTTTCTCTCCTTTCCCTTTCAGACCCCACTGAGAAGGTGAGTCTACAGGTTATTTCTCAGAGCCCCATTAGGGAAGGTGATGATGTGACACTGAAATGCCAGGCGGACGGAAACCCTCCTCCCACCAGCTTCAACTTCAACATTAAGGTGAGAGATCTCCGGCCGTGTCCACAGTCTTTCATCTCCAGGGTCCTGCAGTCTGCCCTGTATCCTTCACTACAGGTTAATTACACCATATCTCTTTCTCTCGCCCTCTTCAGGGCAAGAAGGTCACGGTGACGGACAAGGATGTCTACACTCTGACTGGCGTTACCCGAGACGACAGTGGCGTGTACAAGTGCTCCCTGCTTGACAACAATGTAATGGAGTCCACTCAGATCGTCACAGTGAGCTGTGAGTGGGAAAAAAGATGCTCTCCTCTTCTCTATCTCCCTCCCATCTCTGCCTAAGGGCACAAACACACTAGAGAAAGACCTGATGGAGCGTTTGACAGATATGGAAAGATCTTTTTGAGGTTTTGGAAAGAGCAGAGTCAGTCGTTCCAAATGCATAGTAGAAGAGGCACGCTATTTTACATTCAGCCAATTCCATCATGATGGCACATCAGAGGGTTAATAATAAAAAAGTGCAAGGTTAATATACTATAATATAATATAATTATTTAATATAAAAGTGATTAAAACAATTCACTTATTAATTACACATTCTTTCTGTAATTAATCGCAGCTAACATTAAAGGTTTTGATATTTTTTTATATCGCAATAATGTCACATTTAATCTCCAAATTAATGTAGAAACAACATAAAGACAGTATATTTTAAATATTTTATGTTGTTAACTTGAAAGTTAACACTTCACAGTCTTCACTGCGTACATTTTCAATTAAATGTATATTAATCATTATTAAAGCTACAAAAGTTCAGTCAAGAGCAGTGAGTGATTTTTCTCTTTGGCTGTGTCCGAAATCGCCCCCTATACCCTTTAATAGGGCACTATTTGAGGGGACAGCCATTTGTAGTGGTGTCCGAAACCATAGTGGACATTATTGAGTGCACTCATTCAATCCCACAATGCACCGTATGCTCAACGGCTAGAAAATACCCATAATGCACTGTGAGTTGCGAGCTGAATGAATTCCCACGTCTCGCCCGCATCTGAATCATCCGTTAATTCCTTTTCCAAACCGCGCTGGTCCAACAGGTATAAATTCCTTTTTTATTGATTATTAAATTGTTTAATTACGGTTAATACATGCTAGTTTCCATGGCAGAGTTCATGATAAATATACATTACTACTGCCAGTTTGCTACATTTTAAATGATTATTAAACAGCAAGCAGAAACTATGCAAAAGCGGCAGGCCTTCCTGTGCACTCAGTGTCCGAATTCACTCACTCGTTTTTATTCACTCACTCAAGTGGACTATATTAGTGGAGTAATGTAGTGAATAGTGAGTGAGGGTATAGGGAGCGACTTCGAACACAGCATTTGTCTTTTCTTTAATTAACATTAATGACAGAGATCACAGCTGCGGGTTTTTTAGGCTGCTGTCACTTTAAGATCTGAAGCACATGCGTGACTTGCATCCGATGTCCTCACAACTCTTTATGGTCATTTAAGACTTTATTAAAGGGATAGTTCATCCAAAAATGATGATTTACTCACACTCAAGTCATCCTAGATGTATATGACATTCTTCTTTCAGACGAATAAAATCGGAGTTATATTAAAAAAGTCCTGGCTCTTTCAAGCATTATAATAGCAGTGACTGTTGCTCGGTTTTTGAAGTCCATAAAAAAATGCATCTGTCCGTCAAATAACATGCTCCACACAGCTCCAGGAGGTTAATAAAGGCCTTCTGAAGCGAATCGATGCGTTTGTGTAAGAAAAATTTCCATATTTAAAACTTTATAAAGTAAAGTTTCAGCCCAAAAATAGAGCAACATTCACTGCCATTATAAAGTTTGGAAGAGCCAGAACTTTTTTAATATAACTCTGATTGTATTCGTCTGAAAGAAGAATGCCATATACACCTAGGATGACTTGAGGGTGAGTAAATCATGGGCTAATTTTCATTTTTGGGTGAACTATCCCTTTAACTAATTTAAGACTGTGCTTACGAGGATACTCGACAAAGCAGACATTTTGGCTTTTGTCCACGCCAGTACAAATTTAAGTTGTTATCACTTAATTATCAATTATCAGGCTTGAATGGTTTAATAGCACTTGAATGAATGATAGCGTGATCATATACTGTAGCGCAGACAAAGGATGACAGAAAAAAAACTGATGCGGTGATAATTGCGTTAAATATTTTTAATGCGTTAAACTGAAAAAAGGAATCGCATGCTTATGATCATATAATAATGCATAATTAAACATTTATTCTGAAAACATTTATTTGATATATCCACTTCTACAAGTTTTTTAAATGCTTTGGGTCGATGCTTAGAGCTGAAGATGTGTAATCCCTCAATAAGAGCTTTTCACAATTTGGAAATATTCAATATTCTATAAGTGGCTTCTTTAATCAATCTGCCAACCAACACCTCGACAAGCTGAATGAGAATTAACATTTGCATTTATGGTTCATGAATAAATACACTTAAGCAAATGCATTAAAAGTTCTAGGCTTGCAAAAGTCACAAGCATTTCCTGAAAACAAAAAAACAAAAAAAACACGCTTGTAAATATTAAACCATATGTAAATGTGCTATGTTTTCATAAATGTGAAATGTGTTAATGTAAATAATAAACTGAATTTTATCATGTTTTTGTAATGCCTGATTAAAAAATGGGTTAAAAAGACAACATGCAGAGTAGAATATCTACACTGAAAAAAAAATGGTGCTATATGGCACTAAAAGTGGTTCTTGGCTCGTAATCATAGGGAAACCTGTATAGCACCAAGTGCTTCAGTGGTTCTTCAGTGGTTCTTCACCGGTTCTTTGGCTGAGGTGCTATATATCACCGCTACCATATACAGAACATGTTAAAGGGTTAGTTCACCCAAAAATGAAAATTCTGTCATTAATTACTCACCCTCATGTCGTTCGACACCCGTAAGACCTCCGTTCATCTTCGGAACACAAATGAAGATATTTTTGTTGAAAGCTCATTGGCATTCAGTACATTTACACTCACAAGACCCATAAAAGGCACTTAAAACGTCGTTACAAAGTCCATCTCACCACAGTGGCTCTACAATAATTTTACGATGCGACGACAATAGTTTTTGTGCGCAAAAAAAAATCAAAATAACACCTTCATCCAACTTGGTCTTGTCTTCCGTGTGTGCCTCCACGACGCATGCGCGAGAATATGACGTAGCGCCGGCGTTCGGACACATGACCTAGAAGCCATTTGTTTACAAGCAGAGGAAGACGCGCGTATCTAAGCTGTTGAATTCTACATTGATCGTGCTTTAGGTCTCGGCGTAGTTCTCAAAATGGGGCTCAAGTGTGCATTTCATGGATTCCCGAACCCCGGCGCCACGTCATATTCTAGCGCATGCGTCGTGGAGGCACACACGGAAGACAAGAAGAAGTTGAATAAAGTCGTTATTTTGATTTTTTTTTGCGCACAAAAACTATTGTCGTCGCTTCGTAAAATTATTGTAGAGTCACTGTGGTGAGATGGACTTTGTAACGACGTTTTAAGTGCCTTTTATGGGTCTTGTGAGTGTAAATGTACTGAATGCCAATGGAGGCCAATCTGAAGCCTTTCTCAGCCATCAGCTTTCAACTAAAATATCTTCATTTGTGTTCCGAATATGAACGGAGGTCTTACGGGTGTCGAACGACATGAGGGTGAGTAATTAATGACAGAATTTTCATTTTTGGGTGAACTAACCCTGCTATCTAGCACCAAAAGTGGTTCCCATATGATTACGAGCCAAGAAGCACTTTTAGTGCCATATAGCACCATTTTTTTAGAGTAGCTCAACCAAACTTAAGCCATTGTTTGAGTCAGAAGCCTGAATAAACTGACACAGCCGTTGAACAGATGAGCATCCAGAGTTCACCAAACTTTTCCTTTCCAATTAATTTCATCCTTTATAGTAGAAATTAATGCACGAGTGAAACGTTAATCAAATCTATCTTCAGTAGGATTAGCGAAGGGGGCGGGACATCAGTCAGACAGCTTAATTAGGAGTTTTTGACGCTGCTACAGGCTCCTGCTCGCTGATAAGCTCACACACTCTGGCACTTTCGATCATTTTCATTGAGGTGTGTGTGTGTGTGTGTGTGTGTGTGTGTGTGTGTGTGTGTGTGTGTGTGTGTGTGTGTGTGTGTGTGTGTGTGTGTGTGTGTGTGTGTGTGTGTGTGTTATTTGGTTCAAAAAGCCTGATGATCTCCATAATGTGGATTTAGTGACGCTTCGTTTGGAGATTCAAATGTATTTCACGCCATCTGTGCAGCGCGGGTTCAAAGCGGATGGCATCGCAGACGGGCATGTGAGGATAGGAAACAATGTCTCGGGCAGGAATAAGGCCGCTCTTAGTTGGCAGAGAGATGTGATGCGTTTCAGCCTCTTCAGTGGTTGAAATATTTTGAGGGACAGGTGTACAAAAAAGGAGCCTGCAGCGGACCGATATATGCTTGTCATCTCTTATTTTCTTTCTGTCTCTCTCTCTTTCAGTTCTGGATGTAAGCCTCACTCCCACAGGCAAGGTGTTAAAGAATCTCGGGGAAAACTTGGTGGTGTCGTTGGAAAAGAACACTTCTAGTGAAGCAAAGGTGACGTGGACTAAGGTAAGAGATTGCAAGGAATTGAACAGATGTGGGTCGGTTCATTTTAGTCCTCCAAGTCATGCTAAACAAACAACTTGTTCAATTCCTCCAGGATAACCGCAAACTAGACAAACTGCCCGACTTCTCTCAGTTGACGTATAGTGACGCAGGCCTGTATGTGTGCGACGTGTCCATTGAAGGAATCAGACACAGTTTGTCCTTTGAGCTGACTGTAGAAGGTATGATTTATGATACACACTCACACTAGTTATATTTCGGTTTTGTCTGTATGTACTGGACTAGAGCTGCACAATTCTGGATGAATTGAGAATCCCTGTTTTTGTTTCAAATAGAGATCACGATTCTCCCACAATTCTGAACAGACAACTAAATAAAATAACCTTATTTCTGACAAATACTACCAGTAATTGCTTTGAATGAATGATTCATCACTGGATGAATCAGCATTTTTGAACGAATCTCTTGAATGATTCAATGGGCAAATACTTTCTTTAACAGTCACTTATCGCCACCTACTGGTGTAACAATGGAACTGATGCAATTGTTAATTGAAGCGGCAAGTTACTTTCAAAAAGGGGATCTGCTCTATTTTCATATACAAGATTTTTAAATGTGTTTGAAAGAATTCAAACACAAAAACAGTACTATTGTGAAATATTACACTTTATACACTCTAAAAAATGCTGGGTTAAAAACAACCCAAGTTGGGTTGAAAATGGACTATCCCAGCAATTGGGTGGTTTTAACCCAGCAACAACCCATTCGCTGGGTTAAAACAACCCAATTGCTGGGTTAGTCCATTTTCAACCCAACTTGGGTTGTTTTTAACCCAGCATTTTTTAGAGTGTATAAAGTGTATTAATCCAGCATTTTTTAGAGTGTATAAAGTGTAATAATCCAGCATTTTTTAGAGTGTAATAGCTGTTTGAACTAACATAAATAACATTTGAATTTGAACATTTAAAAGGTTATTTATTTCTGTGGTGTCAAAGCTGAATTTTCAGCATCATTCTGATCCAAGATGGCGGCGCGAGTAGTTCGCGAGGCTCTGGGTCTCTCCAGATTCTGCAATTTTGCGGTATTTTTCCTGCTCATCTCGGGTCTGTTCGTTCAGAATAGTTGTGCCTTAACATCGTACACCCGTGGTGAGATTTTGGATATTGGTTTGCGAATTTCCGACAGTTTTATGGACAATCTTCGACTCCTTCCTGAGATCGCTAGAACACCCGAGGCTATGCACTCTGCCCGGCCGGGCGGAAGTGCTCGCAGGCGGCGCCGAGATCGTAAACAAAGGCGGGGAATACGCGGTGGTCTGAGAGCTAAGCTAAGGCTAAAGCTAAAGCTTACCCCACATCGGCTCTCTTTACCCAGTATTTTCCTTGCCAATGTACGGTCGCTAGTGAACAAAATGGAGGAGATTCGACTCAGCATCACACACAGTAAGAAACTTTTGAACTGTAACGTCCTAATCTTCACGGAAACCTGGCTAAACGGCGGAATACCGGACACCGCTATTGAGCTAGCGGGATGCCACACGCTCCGGGCGGATAGAACATTAGATGGCTCCGGTAAGACCAGAGGTGGTGGATTGTGCATTTACATTAACAAAGCCTGGTGCACAAACTCTGCTATTGTTGGGAGTCATTGTTCAGCCAACCTCGAGTTTCTCATGGTTAAATGTAGACCGTTTTATCTGCCGCGAGAGTTCACTTCCACCATTATAACTGCAGCCTATATTCCCCCGGATGCTGATGCCAAGCTTGCTATGAAAGAACTTCATGCAGCCATCAGTAAACAACAGACTGATCACCCGGAAGCTGCTTTTATTGTTGCAGGTGACTTTAATCATTCAAACTTAAAGTCAGTGCTACCCAAGTTTCACCAGCATGTTTCCTGCCACACCAGAGGAAACAAAACCTTAGACCATGTTTACACAAACATGGCTGGTGCTTACGTTGCGACACCCCTCCCCCACCTGGGACAGTCAGACCACATCTCTTTGTTCCTCATCCCCAAATATTCACCCCTCATCAACCGTGTGAAGCCATCAGTAAAGACCATCAAGGTGTGGCCTGCGGGGGTTGATTCCACACTCCAGGAAAGGTTTCTACACACAGACTGGAGTGTGTTTGCTTCTCAAGCCACCAGTGGCGCTCACACGGACATTGACTCCTACACCTCCTCTGTATTGGATCATATCAATACCACCATTGACAGTGTTACAACCCAGAAACAGATCACCACATACCCAAATCAGAAGCCATGGATGAACAGGGAAGTGCGACTCCTGCTGAAGTCACGCAATACTGCCTTCAGATCAGGAGATGCACAAGCCTACAGCGCATCCAGAGCTAACCTGAAGAGGGGCATCAAAAAGGCCAAGCACTGCTACAAGCTAAAGATAGAGGGTCACTTTTCCAACTCTGACCCTCGACGCATGTGGCAGGGCATCCAGGCCATCAGTGACTACAAACCCACCCACTCCACCCCCGCAGCCACTGATGTCAACTTCCTGAACGAGCTAAATTACTTTTATGCTCGCTTTGAAAGAGACAACAGAGAAACTGCCACCAAGCTCAAACCCTCAGCTGACCCACCAATCACACTCTCCTCCACAGATGTCTGCAAGTCACTGAGCCGGATCAGCGCGCACAAGGCTGCTGGACCAGACAACATCCCTGGTCGTGTTCTCAGGGCATGTGCGGAGCAGCTCGCTGAGGTTTTTACAGACATTTTCAACCTGTCTCTTGCCCAAGCAGCTGTACCTTCATGCTTCAAACGCACGTCCATTGTGCCAGTGCCAAAACACTCTAACCCGAGGTGCCCTAACGACTACCGCCCTGTAGCACTCACACCCATCGTCATGAAGTGCTTTGAGCGGCTGGTCCTGGAACACCTAAAAGACTCTCTACCATCCACATTGGACTCACACCAGTTTGCCTACCGCAGCAATAGGAGCACAGAGGATGCCGTTTCCATGGCACTGCACTCTGTGCTCACTCACCTGGACAATAAGAACACTTATGCACGCATGCTGTTTGTTGACTTCAGCTCAGCATTCAACACTGTCATCCCAACCAAGTTAATAGCCAAACTTGGAGACCTGGGCATCAATACCTCAATGTGCAACTGGATTTTGGACTTCCTAACTGACAGACCCCAGAATGTTCGTTCAGGATCCACCTGCTCCACATCCATCACACTCAACACTGGTGTACCACAGGGCTGTGTGCTAAGTCCGTTTCTCTACTCCCTCTTCACCTCCGACTGCAAGCCTGTGTATGGATCTAATTCTATCGTCAAGTTTGCGGACGACACAACGGTGATTGGGCTCATCAGCAACAACGATGAGACTGCCTACAGGGAGGAGATCCAGCACCTGGCCACATGGTGCACCGAAAATAACCTGCTCCTCAACACCACCAAAACGAAGGAGCTCATCGTGGACTTCAGGAAGGAGTCAAGAGGCACACACGACACCATCCACATCAATGGAATGGCTGTTGAACGTGTCTCCAGTTTCAAGTTCCTGGGGATCCACATCTCAGCGGACATGTCGTGGACGACCAACACCTCCAGCCTGGTCAAGAAGGCTCACCAGCGCCTCTTCTTCCTGAGGACACTGAGGAAGAATCAGCTCTCCTCGGCTATCCTGGTGAACTTCTATCGCTGCGCAATAGAAAGCATCCTGACCAACTGTGTCGCAGTATGGTATGGGAGCTGCTCTGTTGCGGAGCGCAAGGCACTGCAGCGGGTGGTGAAAACTGCCCAGCGCATCACAGGGACTCCACTACCTGCCATCGAGCACATCCAGAGGAAACGCTGTCTGCATCGAGCTCGCAGCATCCTCAAGGACTCCTCTCACCCAGCCCACAGACTGTTTTCTCTCCTGCCCTCCGGCAGGCGTTTCAGGATCCACCGGACCAGGACCAGCAGACTTAAGAACAGTTTTTTCCCCAGAGCTGTCTCTTTATTGAACTCAAACCCCCGCTGATCCACTCCCCTCATATACTGATAACTCTCCTACCTCACATCCACCTTCACTTTGTTATTTGCACTACCGACTCTTTATTACAGTAACAACTGTTTACTTATTCATTTTGCACTACCACACCGTAACTGGATTATGCTCATTTGCACTGCCGACTGTTATTTACAGTACCTACTGTTTACATTTGTATTTTGCACCGTACTTCTAACTGTAATATGCAATCACTTCCACTGCACTTTTACACTTTTTTTCGGATAGCTTCTGTCCATAATTTATTGCACTACCTTAATCCACTGCCATATTCCTAATTTTAGCCTAACACATCATTGTATACCTCTATCTGTAAAATTCTGTTTATAGTAATAGCCATCTGTATATTATATTATATTCATAGTACATATCCACCTGTAAATTCTGTTTATAGTATTAACCATCTGTATATTATTCACTGTACATATTCACCTGTAAATTCTGTTTATAGTAATAACCATCTCTCTATTTATAGACATATTTATATATACTCAGTACATATCCATGTCCTGCACTTATGCAAACGTTGTATATCCTGCACTTGCTGCTATTGCACTTCTGGTTAGACCTAAACTGCATTTCGTTGCCTTGTACTTGTACTTGTGTAATGACAATAAAGTTGAATCTAATCTAATCTAATCTAATCATTACTGATTACATTACATCATTATCATTACTGTCTTCAATGTCACATGATCATTTACAAATCATAGTAAAATGCTGATTTTGTGCTCAATTATTAATAATGGTTCTTATTTTTATCAATGTTGAAAACCATTTTTGTATGCTTAATATTTTTGTGGAAACCGTGATGCATTCTTGTCTGGATTCTTTGATGAATATATATATCTATATATCCCAAACCTTTGAATGGTAGTGTTCCAGAAAAACCTGGTGCAAACCTGTTTTCAACATTAGTAATTATAATAAATGTTTTTTGAGCACCAAATCAGCATATAGGAATGATTTCCGAAGGATCATGTGACTCTGATGCTGAAAATTCAGCTTTACCATCATAGAAATATTTTACATTTTAAAACATATTAAAACAGAAAACCGTTATTTTAAATGATAATAATATTTCACAATATTACTGTTTTTACTGTATTTTTGATCAAGTGAATACAGCCTTGGTGAGCAAAAGAGACTTTCAGAAACATAAAAAAAAATCATTAAAGGGATAGTTCACCCAAAAATGAAAATTAGCCCATGATTTACTCACCCTCAAGTCATCCTAGGTGTATATGGCATTCTTCTTTCAGACGAATACAATCGAAGTTATATTAAGAAATGTCCTGGCTCTTCCAAACTTTATAGTGGCAGTGAATGGCTGTTTCTGTTCTGAAGTCCATAAAAGTACATCTATAACTGCTCCACACGGTTCCGGGGGGTTAATAAAGGCCTTCTGAAGTGAAGTGGTGCATTTGTGTAAGAAAAATATCCATATAAAATTTTTCTTACACAAACGCATCGCTTCGCTTCAGAAGGCCTTTATTAACCTCCTGGAGCCGTGTGGAGCAGTTATATGATGAATAGATGCACTTTTATGGACTTCAGAACAGAAACAGACATTCACTGACATTATAATGCTTGGAAGAGCCAGGACTTTTTTTATATAAATATAAATATAATATATATATATATATTGTGTATATATATATATATATATATATATATATATATATAACTATAATTATATAAGAAGAATGTCATATACACCTAGGATGACTTGAGGGTGAGTAAATCATGGGCTAATTTTCATTTTTGGGTGAACCAACCCTTTAATGATTCCAAACTTTTGACTTGTACTGTATGTATGTATGTATGTATGTATGTATGTATGTATGTATGTATGTATGTATGTATGTATGTATATATAAAGCATAAATGTGATTTTAATCTCCAGGTGTTCCAAAAATTACAAGTCTGACAAAGCATCGCAGCAACGACGGCAAACACAAAGTCTTGACATGTGAGGCAGAAGGTTCACCTAAACCCGACGTGCAGTGGAGTGTCAACGGAACGAACGTAAGTCACCGTCACTGCCAGAACCAATCTGATCAGAGACAGAACCCTGAAAGAACCCTGTACCATTCCCTGAGAGAGGGAAAGATGCCCAGATATTTCTTTCGATTCCAGTCTAGACAAGATGAAAGGTGCACAGGTGTTTGAAGTGGCAGGTTTTCAGCACCCAGAAGGGAAGAGCCAACTTTAAATTTACGTTAAAAAGGGAACAGTACTCCTGGGACAGACATGTCTGGAATCACATACAAAGCCTCAGGCTATTATTCATCCCATGTTGGGGAGACTTAGCTTTTGTGTCTTTTCGGTAGCCCAGATCTCCCAGACATAGTGTGTGTGTCTCGTGAGTCACAGTGTTTGGGTTTTGATACAGAGCAGTCTGACCAGCACTCACAGGCACACCGTTAGCTCTGGCTGGCATTTCAAAAGAATGAGTTTAGATCTGGCTTGCTTCCTGCAGGGTTACGAAGTCACACCCTGTGTACTTTGACTCGTATAAAATACAAGACAAGCAGAAACGGGTTAGTCTTCCTTCTGCTGTAAACATACAACCATTTGTTACATGCTTAGTTTACTGTTTAAGTAATTGTTTAATACACCCTTTTAAAAGCAACAATGCAGTAACTAAGGCCTAGTCCACATGTACACAAGTTTTTCCTCCACCATTTAAAAAAAACACACTTTGAAGCGCTGTCAAGAGCATGCCTAACCAACAGGTGGCAATATAACCCTAACGTAAAGCCATGTTTGCCAATCAGAAGCCTGGACATTTTTTTTTTTTCGTTTCAGGTTCTGACGTAACAAGCCAAAATCTCCGGTTTCACTGTCCACTAGGGATGCCACAATTCTCAATTTAATATTGAACCATTCGATACGGCATTCACGGTTCAATACGGTTTTGCATTTAATTAATTCTTTTTTATTTCCCCTCCGTTTATTTCGGCTCTGTTTGAGTGTGCCTGTGAGTCTACACGTTGATCTGAGCGAATATCCAATCACTATGCACTAAAGTTAGGGGGTGTTTAGCCACGCTTGCAATGCTGGAGTTAGAGTTATACTCACGGAACACTATAGTTATTCACAATCACGAAAGTTCATTATTTGCATGCGTTTTAAAGCCTTGCCGTTTAAACGTTCATTCATTTTAACATGCGCTGAGCGCGAGCACTAAAACTAATATTACTAAAACTAATATTGACAAATACACACGTGGTTAACATACACAGTCGGTTATGTCTAAAGTGAAAGTAAAATTGCGTGTCTGTATATTAGATGCGGGCATGTCTTAAATTGACAGCAGCGCAGCCTATAGTGAACACGCTGCCGCTTGTCCTTAAAGGGACAGTTCACCTCTAAAATTGTCATTATTTACTCACTCTAATGTGGTTCCAGCCTGTATTCATTTCTTCTGTTGAACACAGACAGCTGATGATAGCCATTGACATCCATATTATTTCCTACAATGGAGACCAGCAACTGTTTGGTTTCCAACATTCTTCAAAATATATTTGATTTCAAACAGAAGAAAGAACTTTATCCAGGTTTAAAATAACTTGAGCGCGAATAATAATGACAGAATTGAATTTTTTTTGTGAACTATCCCTTTAATGTTAATAAAACAACAAAAGACAAAGAGAAAATCACTCACTGTTTTAGCTTTAATAAGAATCAATGTTTATTTTATAGTGAAGTCTATGTAGTGTTTTATTTTTACATTTATTCATTCAATCTCATACTTAAATGCTGCTGTACAGCTCTGAGCTGCCCAGAGGTGGACAGTAACTAAATACATTTACTTGAGTAGTGTACTTAAGTACACTTTTTGAGTATCTGTACTTTACTGGAGTATTATTTTTTAGAGATACTTTTACTTTTACTTCACTACATTTGAAAGACAAATATCATACTTTTTACTCCACTACATTTATATCAAGGTCCTCGAAGTCAAAAGTCGTTTCTGTAGCAGCTTTGAAAGTCAGTGGATGATTTTTTTCTTCTTTAAAATGTTTTTTTTATTTTTTATGTATTTTTTTGCAGACAGCCTATCAGTAATCACTCATGTAGGGTCATGTAAAGTTTCCTAAAAAAAATTTGAACACTGATCAGTTTATAGCAAAATGGAAGAAGACGGTTCCTTGGCACAGTGTGTGCATCCATGGCCATACATGGCCAAAAGTGTTTCAGTTTTCTCAAAAGATTAAAGATTAGTTTAGTTGGCATATACTTGACGCATGTCTCAAACAATGTAAAAAAATGTAAATGTCTGGGAGAAAGAGAAGAGTAAACAGTTGGGAGAATATCGGATGCGTATCAGAGTATAGGATCCATGCATTCAGCCTTAAAGTGACAGCAGCTTTATAAAGAGAGTTGTAACTTTTACACAAGTATTGAAATCAGACATCCCAAGTCTCCCAGAAGTTCTGAGAGTCTCCCGCAAATTGATAGCGGCTCCCTGATGCCCGCAAATTAGTTAAAATCTCCCAGAATCTAGAGCGAGAGCGAGCATTAGGAGCGAGAGACCTTGCGTGTGTGCCTCGAGAAGTGCATGTCAGACAGAGAGCATCCTGATTTCAGCAAATGACATTTCGCAGGTTGGGATGTCTGTGAAATGAGTTTAAGGTGGTCGTATGCTAGCATGTCGGATGGAGCATCACTGACTGGCTTAAACCACCATGATGGCATAGCGTGCATTTATACAACAATGCAACAATAATAAAATAATGCATTGACATACAAAAGAAAATGTACTTTTGATACTTAAGTACTTTTAAAAACAAATACTTCTGTACTTTTACTTAAGTAAAAATCTGTTTTTAGAACTTTCACTTGTAACAGAGTAATATTTGACCAGTAGTACTTTTACTTTTACTCAAGTAATAGAGTTGTGTACTTTGTCCACCTCTGGAGCTGCCAGTGTAAATCTTTAAATACATTTATTTTATATTTTACAATACACTAGGAATGTGTACAAGGTTTTTTTTTTTAAAGTAAAATAAAGAAAGAGTATCGCAATTAAATGTTTTTTTAATTTTTTGCTGTTCCTAAAGCCTATGAATAGAATAGCAAAAAAACTGATGTGACAAGCCATCAGAACCGAACCGAACCGAAAACTGTAGTTAAAAACCGAGGTATGTATTGAACCGTGGACTAACTGTATTGTTGCATCCCTACTGTCCACACAACAACACTGCGACTGGAGTTTCTAAACATGCAGGAGTTTTCTAAAAAGTTTGGTTTCAGTGACCGGATAATGCGTTTGCGTGCGGACCAATCAGCAACCTCCCTCTGTCTCTCTTGAAGCCAACACGGAAGTCAAAACTGCAATTCATCGACTGGACGCTAAAGACAGTCTCCAAAAGGGAGTAAATTCTGTATCTCCACCATGTTAAAATGGCCAACTTTACACAGAAAAAAAACATGTTTACAGTCTGGTACAAAAAGTGGTTTTGGTTTATAGCTAATTTTGCCCTTCATGACAACTGTGAGGAGGTGAATTATATTAAGCCTTAAAGTTCTGCATAATTAAGGGCGTGGCCACTTGAGTGACAGGTGGATTGCCACTTTGGTTGAGCTAGACCCACGTCCCGCCTCTTTTCCCATTTTCAGTTATCCAGGAGTGATGGCAACGGCTAACTTTAGGCTTCAAAACTGCTCTTCAGAAAATACCTGTGTTCGTGTGGCAGGGCCTGAGCCAACAGTGAAAGAGATTAATCAAAAGTTTAAAAACTAAAATAATAACAAATATATTTTTTTAAAATGTAGATTTATTTGGTATAATTTCTTAGTCTTCTGATAACTTAACTTCATTTTAATTTAATCAGAATTATTTTAATTTAATTTATTAAAAATCATTAAAAACAAATTAAAAACAATTACGAAGCTAAATTAAAATTAATGTTTTCCATGCATTACAAAGTTTGGGGTCAGTATGATTTAATGTAAGAAATTAATATTTTTTATTTAGCAAGAATGCATTAAATTGATCAAAAGTGACATTAAGGGCATTATAGTGATACAATACATTCCTGTTTCAAATAAATGCTGGTCTATTGAATTTACTTTTCATCAATAATATCTTGGGTTCCACACAAAATCATAAACAGCACAACAGTTTTTAACAGTGATAAAAATAAGAAATGTTTCTTGTAGGCTATTATCAGCATATTAGAATGATTTCTGAAGAGTCATGTGACACTGAAGACGGAAAATTCAGCTTTACGTAAAAGGAATAAACTACATTTTAAAATAGCTTAAAGTAGAGAAGTTATTCTTAAAAGTGTATTACTGTATTTTTGATTTACTAAGCATATGAGACTTCTTTCAAAAAATCTAACCTTAACTTTAGAACGGCAATGTATAATAATAATAATAATAATAATAATAATAATAGCCTAATAATAAAAGGTTTTATATTAAATTGGGATTGGATTGTGTCTTAAATATGTTGCTGTTGTTTTGCTGTGTGAACTCATCCTGCGCTCTGTGAAGGGTTCAGCACTCGCTGTTTGCCTTAATGACACAGATATTGAAGTGTGTTTGTGTGACGGAGACTCGTTTAATGGCTGTGTGATTACTGAGTGAGGTTTTTAGCCCCACACACATCTGCACTCGTGCTTCCAGACCCTGAGGGGTGTGTGTGTGTGTGTGTGTGTGTGTGTTGCGAGAGCTTCCATTAGCATTGGGTGGCTGTGGTGCAAAGTCCATGATACTAAATAAGCCGAGGATCATTCGCACCCTCTAGTGGTGAGGTGTATAAAATAGTGCCTCGAGCTAAAATGGCTAGGGAAGTAGAATTATGTCGGACCTCTTTGCTTACTTTTGCTTCTTCTTATTATTATAATCAATATATAATAGTTATAAAAAGAAAAACATTCCCGTAATGCTCCAAATGCTCTGTTTGTCTTGCAGGATGAAACGTCATATGTCAACGGGAAGGCCACATACAAACTGACCGTAGTGCCAGTAAGAACCTCACCGTCAGCTGTCACGTGACCAATAAGCTGGGATACGACATGAGGGACATCAGCGTGTTTTCTCGTAAGTACTGAATGCGCTGAAGGGGTTTCCTGCTGTGAGGACCGCTTACTAACCACTCAATCGACCCCTTTTAAAAAGGCTCATATTATAGGGCTGTCAAGAACAGATTTAGATTAATAAGAACCATTAGGCTACATACTTAAAACGGTTAATAAGACATTAAAGTGCTTTGGGATCAGACGCACTTCTACACTACAGTACAAAAACACTGAACTAGTCTATTTGACCAACAGAAAAGATGAAACGGACTATATGATTTTGCTCTAATTTATCATTAATGACGTGCTTTTTTTTTTTTAATAGTCTAGTTTGACAGCCCTGATAAGTAGATGCCACATCTAACATCTCTTAGTGCATGCGAGGAGATCTGTGAAAACGAGCATGTTTCACACGGGTTTGCCTGTTGCACCATTCAAACGCAGGGGGATTTCTTCAATTTTATAATGTGTCCTGGTGTGAACACCGGAAAGACAGGGTTGGCTGCTCTCTCTCAGGTCCTGTTGTTCACTCACGGGGCACGAGACGCTCTCTTCCTCTCTTGGTTCTCGCTTTGGCTCGGGTTTTGTTTGTGTCAGGGTGCTTGGACTGCTATCTCTTTTCCTCCTCCTTCTCCTCCTCCTCCTCCTCCTCTCTTTCTGACCGCTATCGCATGTTTGTGGTCATCTTCCTAACTAGAATCTGATTGGATGATACTTACTTCTGATTTAAATTGGTTTTGCATCTAGACCACAGTTGGGTGGTGGCTTTTAATCGACCAAATTTGTCTTAAATGCCAGTTTTGGATTCATTTTGCACCCAAAGTTAATTTAATTTTATATCTGATTTCAGTATTTGAGGAGGACAAGCCCAAACCAGGTAAGATGATCTGATTTCATTCACTTGAATTTCACTTAAAATGAATTAGAATTTAAGATCATGAGTCGGAGGGTGTCAAGCATCCTGACATCATGCAAACGTTGTGCTTTCACGTCTTTTAATAGTTTCTTTTAGCTGGCGTACCTGCAGAAATATGCCTTCTTGAAATATTCCCAGCTCCCAGTAGCGGATTCTGTCAATCATTTGTTTCATTTCCCAGGATTTCCTTTCCCTGTCAAGAATCGTAACGCTTTAGAGGAAGTCATAAAATGTTTATCTGTTCATCACCCCTTAGAAAAAAATGAAGATGGCGCGGAGCAGGCCAAAGTGATCGTGGGTGTTGTGGTTGGACTCATCCTAGCCGCTGCTCTGGTCGGACTCATCTACTGGCTCTACATCAAGAAAACAAGGTAAGACGCAACATGACATCGCGGAAACAAGTTAATTGTGAAAAAGCAGAGTATATCGCAGGCCTATATCATCATCTACGTTTAAATTACACCCTGTATGTGGGATGAAGTACATATGATTGCAGTAGAAGTCACAGTATTCCCTGTTATACATCATCATGATTTGGTCAGATTGACAAGAGAAGCGAGCGAGCCAGAATGGTCGCCGCTGAGCTCAGTTTGAAATGTGCTGAAAGATTAATCAAGGTAAAATTGTCCTGTTAGACAAGGCAGCTGGAAGACCGGAGAGAAGGAGGCAGGCACTTCAGAGGAGAGTAAGAAACTGGAGGAGAACAATCATAAAGCAGATGTCTAAAAGAGGGGAGAGGCGTCAAAAGGAACGAAGAAGGTGAGGAGTTTTTTTCTCTTGCTTTTTGAACATTTCAAAGCTCAGGGATTCACACCTGCCAACGGTGGGTGAATGAAGAAAACCTACTGGCAGTGATATTAATTTACGGGCCATGAAACTCGCATGATATTTGAGATGAATATTAACATAAAAAAAATCTATCTATAAAATGTAATACATTTTCAATAAAATGCAATGTATATCCATTATTAATATATATATTTTTGAAAATAATGCAAAAAAAAAACTTTTAATGGCCAGTAATATATAAGTGTGTGTGTAATTTACTGGAAATAAATATTGCTGACCATAATTTTTTTTTGTACATATATATTTAATTTAATTTAATTTAGTCAGTTTAACGCATTAAATATTTAATGCAATTAACGCAAAATCCGTTTTTCTATCATTTGGCTAGCGTTACATTATATGATCACAAATGCTTTTAACCCTCTGGTGCTCTTCGGTCATTTCTGACCGGAAAATGTTCTAAAAACCGTTAAAATATTTTTTTAAAAAGTAGCGTTCATTGTCTTCGGTCATAAATGACCGACCGGGAAATCTGCAAAAACACAAAAATTCACTGAATATTTGTGTGTACAATCTACAAATCGGCCACGATGCTGAAAAAAAGTACACAGCAGTAAAGGGGTGACACTCTAAAACATCAAGAGTGTGATATTGACACGCGCACGCACGCGCACACACACACACACACACACACACACACACACACACACACACACACACACACACACACACACACACACACACACACACACACACACACACACCTATGAAAAACTGAACCTATGAACCACATTTGGAATTTTTATAAATCACAGCTTCATCAGAATGATATGAAACTTGGTGACTTTTCTAGCATTAGGTATGTTAACACACAAAAATTGAGGCAGCCTAATAAACCAGTCGTTGTGATTCTGTCATTAATGTTCATCAAAGAACAAAGATAACAGAGAAACTTGTAGCTTTAATAAGGATTGATTTCATGTATTATTTATGCAGTCTAGACTGTTTGATAACTTCATTCAATTTCCGTATAAATTCTGTATGAAGGTCACAGGTAAATATGACATTTATTATAATGGGTTTATGTGAAGACTGTTTTAAGTTCGCTCTGGGGCCATTTTTGGGATTTCCTCCTGGATTTGGCCTACCCAAATTGAAAAGCTTCCCATACCCACATACAGTGGTCTCTAAATACACAATTTTGGTGTCATTTTAAAGGAAACCCTTTGACGTTTCATAAACCGCTGCTAAAAGTGATAAAATATGTTGTCTGCCCCCCCTCCCCTCCCCCCACAAAAAAAAGAGATGCTTTCTGATTTTTTTGTTATAAATTCAGTTTTGAAAGTGTGTAACTCAGGCCCTGTGTGCTCTAGCACCCTGCAGACAGTTTTGGCTGTTTACACTAGATTCCAGAAAATACTGGAAAAAAAGATTTTTGTCTGTATCATGTTGTATGCAAGATTTATACAAATGGATCTGAAGGGAGGACCAGTATTTTCTGGAATTTAGTGGAAACAGCCCAAACTGTCTGCAGGGTGCTAGAGCAAACAGGGCCTGAGTTACAAACTTTCAACAATGAACTAAATAAATCAAAAAGCGTCTCTTTTTGGGGGGGTTATTACAGCTCAGACAACATATACTTACACGTTTATCACTTTTAGCAGTGTTTTATGAAACTTCAAAGGGTTTCCTTTAAAATTACACCAAAATGTTGTATTTAGAGACCACTGAATGTGGGTAAAGGAAGCTTTTCAATTTGGGTAGGCCAAATCCAGGCGGAAATGGTTCCAGAGTAATTTAGTGTAAATAAGTTATATTGTGTAAAACAAATGCCAAAGTGATGCATGTCTCCAAGCTTTCAAATGGTACCACATATGAGGTCAGAGCTCCTCCACAGACATTTAAAATTGAAAGTATATACATGATGATGTCATTCCGGACCCTGTACCGGGTCTGCAGAGTTTAAGTCATTTTTTTTAAAGCCTAATAAATGTTGAAATCGATAGCTTTCAATTATACTGTATTATTATCAGTGATACTGGCCTTCATTTATTAAAATGATGCCATAAAGACAGTATATTTTAAATATTCGTTGTAAAGTCGTGTCTACATTAGAGTAACTGTGAAATTATTACAATATAAAAATCTAAAAACTCTAATGTTTGGAATGGCGATTACAGAAAAAATTTGCAACAAGTAATTTTTTTATCAATTGACAGCACTAATATATACATATATGTCAGTATATACTGTATATTTATTATTAATATTTATTATTTTTTAGATGTACTGTAAAATATATATTGCATGATAATATATAGTCTCTATGACTAATTTATATAGCTGGTTTTTTACGTGACTACACTGGACAAAGCGGCCGTAGCAAAGCATTTGTCCTTATTACATCAGAAATCGAACGAAGCATCAGTTTACTGTCGGGATTTATCATGTCGCGTCGCATCCAGTGTAGACAACATCACTGATAATAATGGGTTATATTGTCTTTAGTCGCATCGTCTGGTGTAGACACAGTGTTAGCCAAAAATATTGCAGGTTACAGTATCATATACAAGCTGAGTCAGTTTCCACTTCTCACAAATAGGTGAGGAACATTGTGACCGTTACTCATATTCTCATTTCCGTGGCTTAATGTGAGGAATCTTTCATTTATGTCACCACGCGGAGGCTTTGGGGGGAAAATACTGATGATCATTTTTCCACTGGGGTAATAATGTTAAAACATGTTAGTCATGACAGATGTGCATGTCTTTCATTTGAATAACGCGTATAATTTTCATCAGCGAGGTTTCAGACCACTATTCTTACAATGTGATGTAATAATAGTATATTACAGTAGCTAATAAAGGTATCTGGCAAGAACCTTGCAATACCGAGTCAGGCTAAATGAATAGTCGTCTTTCAAAATCACATTCATTGTTTTTTGTGTGTCACGTCAGGTATGAACCAGGAAAGAGGCCTTGTCACACTGAATGTGCAGTACTACACACTTCAATCATCTAATTCCAGACATCTGATTGGACGGTGACGTCTCCTTCAGGCTGCTCGTCTGCTCGTGTGCACAGAATGTTTCCAGAATATTTCCTACTCCAAAACGAACGGTTTCCTAAAAAAAAAAAGAACGAAAGAAAGAAAAGAAAACCCCCCACCACGATCCAAGAGTGTAAAAGAGAAACCACTTGTGTTGTAAATTTAGTCTGCACTGAGGACTGCATTTACTTTTGATCCATTCTGACTTTTTCTTTGTGTTCCCAGTGAATGTTCTCGTTTCATGTGCATTGCTGATGTGGTGGGTACAGCTTTTTTGCTCCCCCTATAGTTAAAAAAAAAACGATGTAAATTCGCTGTACACTTTTTAGGCCTGTGTAAATAAGTCTGGGGAGTACATTCACTCTGCTTAACGCTTGGATTATTGAAAAAAAAATTAAGAATTGTGGGACTACATATTGATAATAATGCCCAGTCCCTCGTCAAAAGCTCCTAAGATCGCGGTCGGATGCTGGAAGAATGATGACTTCACTGCTGTTACATCTCTGTTCGCTCATGTTTTATTTATTGGTACCTCTTTACGACACTGCCCTGTGACATTCATGTTATTTCCTCTAGTTTGAAGTGGCTAAGTAGCGAAAACGGGTTTAGAAAACTAGCGTAGTGTAGGGAAATATCCCGCTACACCCAGTGGCCTTCAGGTTGCATTGCATGTCATAGTTGTAGGGCTCCGAACACGGCCCGCTAGAGTTTAACGTAGTGACATTGACATGACTCGCATATAGTACACATAAACAAGCAAACGTCCGCTCTCAGTATCAGACTGGGTGGTAGCGACCTTGCATGCAGAGCCTTTATTTTTTGGGTTTGAAGTAAATATAAAAGAATAGCCCCTTTATTCTGCCTTAACAGAAAGAGTGAGTATTGGAAGGCAAACTCCAGTCGGAATGTTAATGTGAAGCCTTTCAGTTTTGCACTTCCCTCAAACTCCATCTTTTTTTCATTGTTTTCTGTATCTACGATGTTTGTCAGGTTGATGTCCGACACTGTAGTCTTTAGCGATGGTTTGAAGCATTGTTCCATTCGTCATGGTCTAAAGAGGCTGTAAATATGTTTGAATGTCTCGCTTGTGTTTGGCTATTTATAAAGTGTGAGAAATGCAAGGTTCTGCTTAGTCACTAAAGAGACCCTTTTTATTTCAACTATAGTCTCACTTCGTCACGCATATTTAGAAGAAACCCTTTCACTTTTTGTTTCGTCTCCACAAATGTGTTTTGAATGTTCATGTTTAGCGTACCCGTCTCGCATATTTTGAACCATCAGGTCAGCAGTGAAACCAAAGAGGGTAACCGCAAAAGAAGGCCATAAAGTATTGTAAATACTGACTTTTGTTTTTGTACTTTTGTTGACAATAAAAGTGTACATTTTGAAGAACTTCTGGATTTTTCTTTTTTCATGCACAATAGAGACGGAGCGACACGCGCAATAATCTGAAAACCACACCCTTCTCCATTGGCTTTGTATTGTGCGAAGCAGTCTCCTTGTCAATTCTGACTTATAACAAAAAAACAGAACAATGTCTAAAAGCTGCTATGTGATAGTATTGTTTTTTTTTAGCTTGTTTGCTGTACACCCTAAGTTTTTTAGCCTAGAAATCTAGACGCACCCTAGCGGTCAACTCTCCGTTGGCTTGCGAGCTTGAAAAACCAAACTCTAGTCAGGCCAATCACATCGTGTATAGAGTCGGTGGGCGGGCTTAACATAATGATGGCAGAGTTGCAGCGGTTCCGCGTGCTACTTGTAAACAAAGAAGCTGGCGAACAGCAGTCTTTCGAATCGGCTTTGGCCACGACTCTGGAAGACTTGTTGTTAAAGGGTAACTATTCGAGTAAATGTTTTGACATTTGGGTATAAAGTGTTTTAATTCTATAATACACTCACCTAAAGGATTATTAGGAACACCATACTAATACTGTGTTTGACCCCCTTTCGCCTTCAGAACTGCCTTAATTCTACATGACATTGATTCAACAATGTGCTGAAAGCATTCTTTAGAAATGTTGGCCCATATTGATAGGACAGCATCTTGCAGTTGATGGAGATTTGTGGGATGCACATCCAGGGCACGAAGCTCCCGTTCCCACACATCCCAAAGATGCTCTATTGGGTTGAGATCTGGTGACTGTGGGGGCCATTTTAGTTCAGTGAACTCATTGTCATGTCCAAAAAACCAATTTGAAATGATTGGAGCTTTGTGACATGGTGCATTATCCTGCTGGAAGTAGCCATCAGAGGATGGGTACATGGTGGTCATAAAGGGATGGACATGGTCAGAAACAATGCTCAGGTAGGCCGTGGCATTTAAACAATGCCCAATTGGTACTAAGGGGCCTAAAGTGTGCCAAGAAAATATCCCCCACACCATTACACCACCACCACCAGCCTGCACAGTGGTAACAAGGCATGATGGATCCATGTTCTCATTCTGTTTACGCCAAATTCTGACTCTACCATCTGAATGTCTCAACAGAAATCGAGACTCATCAGACCAGGCAACATTTTTCCAGTCTTCAACTGTCCAATTTTGGTGAGCTCGTGCAAATTGTAGCCTCTTTTTCCTATTTGTAGTGGAGATGAGTGGTACCCGGTGGGGTCTTCTGCTGTTGTAGCCCATCCGCCTCAAGGTTGTGCGTGTTGTGGCTTCACAAATGCTTTGCTGCATACCTCGGTTGTAACGAGTGGTTATTTCAGTCAAAGTTTCTCTTCTATCAGCTTGAATCAGTCTGCCCATTCTCCTCTGACCTCTAGCATCAACAAAGCATTTTCGCCCACAGGACTGCCGCATACTGGATGTTTTTCCCTTTTCACACCATTCTTTGTAAACCCTAGAAATGGTTGTGCGTGAAAATCCCAGTAACTGAGCAGATTGTGAAATACTCAGACCGGCCCGTCTGGCACCAACAACCATGCCACGCTCAAAATTGCTTAAATCACCTTTTTTTTCCAATTTGACATTCAGTTTGGAGTTCATGAGATTGTCTGGACCAGGACCACACCCCTAAATCCATTGAAGCAACTGCCGTGTGATTGGTTGATTAGATAATTGGATTAATGAGAAATTGAACAGGTGTTCCTAATAATCCTTTAGGTGAGTGTATATAGGGTAAAAACATCTGAGTGCTGCCCTCTTAAGGTTGAACGGTGGCTACTGCAGTTGAATTTTCCTATTGGACGTTGTAGGTCATCGTGACCTAGGTCATCCAACGTCTCACTCCCCACGCCCCTGGCACGAGCTCACCAAGCCCTCAGAAATAGTTTCCCCAATCACATGATGAGAACGGCTTCACTCCAGTATGAAATGTCAGGTTACATGAAGTAGAAACATTATGAATGAAACTTACTCGACACTTGCTTTAACATTGTAATGAAGAAAATGTGGTTAAATAATGCAGTTGTCAGTACACGTCAGGCTTTTCTTGCGATATTATTGCCACCCGTCATGTGTACAGATAATTTTCATACATGAGACCCTGACACGCAAGTGGTTGCCGTGGTAACGAACAACAATACCGTAGCGTGCCCTCGGTTCATCCCCTCGGTCTCCGCTGGGCTCTGCCCACTTTTCCAGCATTTTTCAAATATTGCCAGTGGGTGGAGTTAGGCTCTGAGCTTTTCTTTGAGGAAAGAACATGGAACGAGACTGAAATCAGTCTTAAAAAAGGAAGATGTGTTCAGAGTTCTGCCGACCGGATACAGCAAAAGTTGAATCTATCAACTAGCTCCGCTTCACCTTCTTCGTTGCTCTGGTTGGTTGTAGCGCTATCCTATTGCGTGCAGAGGGAATTTGAAAGACAACCGTTTATCCCGCCCCTCGGATTGAGCCCTGCCAATGGTGAGTTCCCAGACCCAACATCTTGATGTGGGTCTGGCTTGTCAGGCTATACGTTTTTATAAACTGTCGACAAAAGTGGATATACAGGCAATTGAGCACAACGGGTCATATTACTCTGAGAACTAGGCCCACTGGAGGGGAACATAATCGGCAACAGGATATGCTAAAATATAATGTATATAAAACTGGCATTTGGATATTTGACATAAGCCCCGTTTCCACCGAAAATTACCCGGAACAATTTGTACCAGGAACCCCCCCCAGACCTGCTACTCTTTCCACTGCGGTCTAAAGTACCGTGAACGGCAAAACGGTGGAAAAGAGACGAGCACTGATAAAAAAGCGTATTCTGAAAGCTTGTAAAGCTAGATTTAAAATAAGACAACATATGTTATTATCAGCTTTTATGGACATTGACCATGCGATGACTGAGACAACGCACGCCATCGGACAGAAAGAGCAAGACTGATATTTACTGAACGCAGAACGAACCTCGCAAGACTTTTAAAAATGCCGGTTGAAATAAAATGCTGCGTGGAGTCAACCAATCAGCATGTTCAGGACCCAAGTCCCACCCCCGAAAGTTCCAGAACTTTGAAAAAGTAGGCCCCAAAGTTCCTAGTTCCCGGGGAAAGTTCCTGCGGTGGAAATGCGGCTTTATACTGAGTGCCAGGATCCCACAATTTACCCCTTCTTCCTGCTGATGCTTCAAGTCTTATTGCCTGTATCCACTTTTGTCTCCTTAAACGCTTGTTTATTTGGGTCGACAACTTATAAAAACTTAGTTCTGGGGTTTTTTTTATCTCGTTTGCTGCACACCCTGTCATACAGCAGCTTTTAGGCAGTGTTCTGTTTTTTGTTATAAATCAGAAATGACAAGGAGGCCGCTTCACGCAATACAAAGTCAATGGAGAGGGTTGGATTGCCCCCCCAGTTTGAGTGTGGCCTAAATGTGCTCTGTCTCTATGATTTAAAAAAAAATCCCATATAGCAGATGTTAATACTGGCTTTTATAAAACATTTTTTCCACAAGAACAGATCACGGGTTACATACATTACTGAAAGACGAAAATAATCTCAGAAAACTTTTAACAAAGTATAAATTAATTGCACACATCACTGGTTTTTAAATGATCCACAAGGCATTTTCCAACAAACTAAAATCTCTGGTAAAAAGAAGAGGGGAAATGAACAGAAACAGTTCCCCCTGCAGACCTGTCGAAGGTCACGTCCTCTTCCGCTAGAGGGTCCACTCAGTTCTCAGACTTTCAAGTGTAAGATGGAGAGCGAGACCAGTGCAAAAAAATGAAGTTTCAAGTTCAAGAGAAAACCTGATGGGGAGAAATGACACAGCCAGTCAAAGCGGTCCAGCTTCCATTCCCAAAAGGCATTGAATGGAGTGTCGCTGTAAATCTTCAGTTTGTGGGCATCACCATTACGTCAAATTCAATTTGACGCCATTAAAATGACTTTGTTTTCTGGATGCCAATACAAACGGTGCATGTCCAGTTCTTGTTTTTTGCATATGGCGTCAATGTGCAAGTGGGCTGAGGGTAACCGAACAAAGGGAAGGGGAAAGGTTTGGGTGGCTTCCTCCCTCCGGCACTGCACCCAATCTAAAATAAATAGGGTTTGTTTTATTCACGAGTTGACAGGCCCTTCTATTTACAGAAAACGAAACGACCATATTAGCCCTTGCTTGCTAACGCTGGAATGCACTCAGATGTCGAAGGCGCCCGTTAAGAGTTGATAAAAAGCGGCTAACCTAGAAAAAAAAGCTGACAGAAAGAGAACTGTGAACCTGATATTCCGTCTCTTTCTGCCTCGAACGATCTGATCTGGTTTGTCTGGCGAACTAATGAGATAAAGGAGACATGGTCACACCGAGAACCATTACTGTGAAATTCATGATACCCAAGAGGCCGGGAACGAGCGGCTGGATGTGTGTATATGTGTGTGTGTGCGGCAGCAGCGGTGGCAGGAAAGGCATGAACAGCCCGCAGACACTGGCAACACAAACAGAAGCGCTCAGAGCTGCCCTCATCTCCGTCCAGAGAAATACAAACGTCACTGCTTTGAAGGACGCAGCAAACCCACCCTAAATGTGGATGGACACCTCCAAATATGAAAAATTACATTTCGGTTCCTCTCTTGAACATCCCGAGCTGTAATGACGACGACCTGAGTGCTGCAGATAAGCCACGTCACTGTAAACACAAGGCTTTTTTTTTTCAGAGGATCCCGTCGTTACAAACGCAACGATCCTTTTTGGCGAAAAAAGCACACGTTTTTTGTCTTGTTTGCCGGGTGCGCTAAACGAAAGCAAGCGGAAGTCAGCCCGCGGTTTTGTACACTCAAAAGTCAGTCATAGTTTGAAATTGTATCGGCGTGGGTTACAGGCCCTGCCTGGGGGCGACTAGCGCAAACTCCCGCAAAATGTTCCGTGCCACGTCCACTTTGTTCTGCGCGATCATCAGCGCTCGTTTCACATCTTCGAACGAGTAGCCCTCTCCCATCAGCTTGGCAATCTTGGCGTCTACATTCTCCCGGGACGATTCGTGCGGTCTTCTGTGGATGTCTGGCGGGATGATCCTGGGAAGTGGTTTTGGAGGTCTCTCAGGTGCCCTGAAGCAATCTCCGGCCACTGTAAACAGGAAACAAAGAGCGTTTAGTCAAAATGGGCCGTTGAGAGTGGATGGTTGCAAGCTGACTAAAAAGACTCGGAACACATTAAAAAACCATTACACGCTAATAATTAATAATTCATTGAGCGCATTCATCTCGATGGCTAATGGCTTCATTTAATAAACCTGCACGGCTATTATGCATTCAGAACAACACACTGTGCTCACAGCTGTTTTATCAGGATATTGCAGGTATATTTGGCTCATTCTGGTAGTGCTTGTGATGTTGAGTAATTTTTTCAGCTCTAATAAGTAATTTGCTCACCAAGGTTGCTTTTATTTGACCAAAATACAGTAAAAACAGTAATTTCACAAACAGTTTTCTGCTTTTGTATTGTATTTGAATATATGCTGGAGCTATTACTCCAGTTTTCAGTGTCACATGATCCACCAGAAATCATTGTAATATGCTGATTTGAACATTTATTTTTATGATTAATGTTGAAATGGTGCTGCTTAATATTTTTTGGTGGAAACGGTGATATTCTACACAGATAACGGAATTTTTTGATGAATAGAAGGTTTAAAAATAGCATTTATTTGAAACAGAAAAGTTATAAATGTCTGTCACTTTTGATCAATTTAATGCATCCTTGCCGAGTACAAATATCTTTAAAAAACTGTAGCATATATTAATATAAATAAAAAGTACTAAAGATACATTGAACTGTCATTGAAATCTTTATTATAGCTTGGCTTAAAGTCTGTATTGACCAATCAGCATCAAAGACCAAAACTATTTGATTCATAACAGCCCTTATAGAATGAGTAGTACCTGAGGTGGGTGGCAGTTGATCGTAGTCTTGAGGAGCTCTGAACGGCGTCTTCATGTTGTCTCCGGTTAGTCTCCGCACGGGGGGATTAGGAGCCGAGTTATTCAATGCGTCTATGAACGTGTCTGTGAATCACACTGATAATTAGACACCAATACAACCCCAAATTCAGCAGTATTTGATATTTATACTACATTATGTCATACTATATCAGTCAGAACTGAAAAAATACAATTTTCCTTGAGCTTTTGACACATAAGAAGTCATCATACTAGAATATCCTGTAAGTCTCAGAACTGAAAAAACTTCCTTGTTAGTCCAAAAACAGCTTTTATTGTGACCAAGCTCAGAGAACGACTCGTTGTGGAATGTACCTATCTATCTACAGGTCAAAGACCGCCTCTGCAGAATAAAGATCCACGCCTACTTCATTATCGCAACTTTGGCCCCACCCACTGGCGTGTTAGTGAGATGACGAGGAGAGAAGAGCGACTACATATAACATTACCTTCCAAAGGATCCTAATGCTAGGAATGTGGTAATTTATCTTCAATAATGTGACTGTCTCAGTTGAGCATTATTTATTTGTATTCGGTACATTTCACTGTGGATTCTTTGGTAAATCAGTCCCAATTTCAGCACAGGGTTTGCAAACAGATTTTTACGATATACAGACTTTGCCAGTAATGCGGGACTCAAGCCAAAACTCCCGTTATAATCAACAAATCTCTTATTTACATTGTGTTTGCACCGTTAGTTATGATGAAAGCATTCATTAGTGTGCAGAAATTGAGTTGCAATGACGAGATCACATGTCTGTGATCGGTTACAAAGCTCATCACTGCAACCTTTCATGCCACGATCTAAATATAATGCTATAATAAACACTTTTCACGATTAGTTAACCTTGAGAACTGTAATAGTAAAAACGTGCTCAAAGTTTCTGAGAGAGTTACACACATATTACAAGCTATTCCATATGCAAAGATGCTAGCCAATCACAGCAGTGGGCCTTTATACAAAGCAGACACGCCCCTTCAAACTGAGCATTCAAATCAGAGGCTAAAGTCAGGGTAGGAAAAATGTCTTGCCTTGGCGGCTTCACTTTTCTACACGTGCCATGCCTTTATTTTAATGTAAAAATCATATTAACATTGCAGGTGTGCCACATGAAACATTATAAAACCATAAAAAAATGCAGTTCATGACCACTTTAATAGTCACAGATACATGGGATTTGGCCTCACCAGGGCTGAGCAGGAAGTGGTCGTGTCCAGACGAGGGGCGGGCAGGTCTGGGGTAGGGTGAGGAGGAGGAGGGTTCTGTAAAACTGTTCCTGATGGGAGGAGGAGGAGGAGGCTGGGACGGAGGAAGAGAGTTGAACGGGTCTTCCATTGGAGACGCTTGGAGAACAGAGAGAAAGAGAGAGTGGTTGAGTCTTTCTACATGCCTCAGCAGTCCCTCTTCTTACCAACAGATGGAGCTAAAATATCATTCAGGCTTGAATTGAAAGTGTTCTGAATTTTTGAAAAAAAAAAAAAATACTATATTCAGTAGAGATGCATTAGATTGATCAAAAGTGACTAAGTTTAAATGGTTGCAAAAGATTTTTACTTCAAATAAATGCTGTCCTTTTGAACGTTCTATTTAATCAAATAATCCAGAGAAAACTGAAGACAAAATTCATCTTTGCCAACAGGAATAAATTACGTTTCGAATAATACCGTATTTTGGATCAAATAACTGTAGGCATGGATAATTACCAACCTAACTATACATTTTTTTACTTTTACTATAACCGAAAGGAAGTGTAAACACTAAATTAGCAGATTTACAACTTGTGTTAAACACAGAAATAGTGTTTATATTTCTGAGAAACAAGGTCTTTATTTTGGGAAACTGCATTATGGTTTCAAATATTTGGCCAAAAGAATGGCTTTCAGTTTCTGAGCAATTGAGAAAAAGCGTAATTACTGTACGTTTATGACAATAGTGTGATTATGAATTGAACTGAAAAGCAAATTGATGCCTTCATTAATATACAAAAACAAAGCTAAAAGCATAATAAAATTATATTAGCATCAAAAGGTTTATGGAAGTGAAGGTGAATAAAAGTGTCTGAATAGAAGCACCACACAAACACACCTCAACTACAGCAAACAGCTCATAAAATATTAGCTAATAATAAGATTTAGTGACTCAATAATAAATAAGCACTGCATTGGTGTTTGCAGCTCCAATTGGTGAAAAAACAGAAACCAACAAATGAACACCACTGAACAGTCTGCTAATCAGGCAACCAATCAGACTGAGGCGCAGTGCCAGCGGCTACCTTGAGGGGGCAGTAGAATGTCGTAGTCTGAGGGCGTCCTGTTGTGGAGGGGGCACTGTGTGGTGTGAGCCACACCCGAGATCAATGAACCAGAGTCAAACCCACCTGAGGAACACAACACAGAGTTATACTGACCTAAAAATGGCCTCACAGTTAGCCATGCCAGCCACAGCTGACTTCAACCACCGGCCGCCACATTAAAAACAAATGTATACTTTAGTCCCTGATGCTACAAACACACACAAACTCCCACAATCACACTAAAAAATGGTCATGCGGAAAATTAAGATGACAGATGAGAGACTGTGTGTGTGTGTACTGTATACGTGTGTGTGTGTTCTCTCACCATGTTCTGGAGGTTTATGTTTCTTTATGTCTGTGGAGAGATCCGACAAGCCGTTTTCTAAAGCCCTTTATAGAGAGAGAAAAAGCATTAAAATGCGGGCGGGACGTTAAAACAGTCCTGGTTTCACTATTGTGTGTGTGTTTACCTGTTGGGGATGCGGAAGGGGATGCAGACGGGCGGCTGTGTGATGCAGACGGGGTGTGATGATGGAATCTGATACTCGTCCTCCACTCTGTCCGTCAGACTCCGGTGGCTTGTGAAGGGGTTGGTGTGTCTGTAAATCACACACAAAAAATATTACACAACATGTACAGACACAGACGACGACACCTAATCAGAACCACGCAATCCCACAATGCTTCAGGCAGACAGTAACAGCATTCAGCCCTACATTTCATGATTTTGATGTGTTCACCCAATGCAAAAGTAGTTGCCACAATGTTTATATGGAAGATATGAGTGGCTTGATAGAGTGCTAGGTGTAAAAAGACCCAACGCTCTTCAACTTTAGGACTCGTTCCCTAATTCAATGCAAGTTTGTGGGAGCAGACCTTCACTCAAACTGCATGATTTGAGACATTATTCATGTATGTACTATGGAAAGTTTGATACAGATCTGAACAACTCCCTAACTCCAAATATACATTATTGCATTACAGCAAAGTGTGGAATAACCATAATATGTAAATATTTACATAGATGACAGCATTGTAAGTGATGCCGCAGCACTCTTTGACGGGAGATTTGGACGGTGTTCTCCGCCTTCATGCTGACTCATTGAAACAAGCACTCTGCAGTGTGTGAGCTGGTCGCTGTGAGATTAGCCAGTATAATCACGTAATGCTCGAACAAAGACTCCCAGGCTGGGCTGAAGTGGGAAAAGACGTCCAATATTTAAACAGGCTGCCACTACTGGGGGGGTTAAACTAGCTCTTGCTGGGATACGATGGGCGGTTTTCCAGCCAAACTTTAACTGCTACCGCAAGGCACCATTAGAGGGCGCTTTAGGCACTTTATCTCCCTGTGATGATGATGAAGCGACTCATTAAAAGATCTTTCTCAAGTATTTCAAAGTGTTTCCAAGACACCATGAAAGTGTTTATGGATGTACATTTGCCAAGTCTTTAACAGAAGCCAACCATAGCAGTGTGAAAACACCTATAAGAGAGAGGGAGATGACAGGTTCACAAGTTTTGCTTTCTTTGAGGAGGTGGAAAGTGCCCTGAACAGTTCCAAGTCAGTGGTGTGTTTGTGTTACTCTAAAGTAAACGTATGTTGATGTGTGTGATGCCAATCACAAAGAATACAGTGTGCTCGGTGCCAGCGGATATATACACATACACCCATTTCAAAATGAGGCAGCAAATATGCTTTTTATATATCAAATGTAAATGTATGTCCCTGTTACACTTAATTTTCCTAGTTAAATAAACATTGCATTTATTCTATAGTGTATTTGTACACTAAATGCAATATTCTATTCATTAAAACCAAGTATAAGGGCCCTATTTCAACGATCTGAGCACATGGTCTGAAGCACAGGTGTAAGTGCACTTAGGGCGCGTCCGAATCCACTTTTGCTAGTTTAACGACAGAAATAAATTGTCGCTGTGCCCGGCACATCTTAACAAGTCATGTGTGTGTATTGGGCGTAATGTGCAATAAACCAATCAGAGTCTCATCTCTCATTCCCTTTTAAAGCCAGTTGTGCTTGAACCATGGCGGATTCACTATTTACATGGCGGAATATAGACACCCTCAACAGTTAGTTTAAATACATGTGTGTATAGACCAAGCGGCAACCTCACGCAGTTTCTCTTGAAGCCAATACGGAAGTGACTTAAACTGCAATTCATCGACTGGCCACTAGGGACAGGCTCCAGAAGGGAGCAGAATCTCATTGAGCTCCATGTTAAAATGCCCAACTTTACAGCAGAATAAAACATGTTTACAGTCTGGTACAAATTGTGGTTTTGGTCTATATGGCTTATTTTGCCCTTCATGACAACTGTGAGAGGGGTGAATCACTACGTCCATATTTTTTTACAGTCTATGGTATAGACCCTTTTTCAGTTAGTAAACATTGTGACGGTTTTTTGTGGGCGGAGCTTAGCTGGAGGCAGAACGATTCCCCTGATCACTTCACTAACGCTAGCCAGCAAGTTTTTTTTTAAGGTGAGCTTTGTTTTTAAACAATGACTGGAGTAATTTTATCTGAATATGTAAGGTCACACTCTGTCCAGGACCATGACCATTAAAAAGTTAACCTTAATGGACGGAACCAGATTGACCGACCCGTACACGCTCACTCAATGGATGGGCAATCTGACAGGATTACCTCCGGTTGAGTGGCCTGGCATCTACACCCAGGGCTGGCCCGCGGCAGGCGGAATAGGCAAATGCTTATTTTTACCTTAAACTTTATGCAAGCAGCTGTTCTGGGTACTCTGTGTGATTTTATAAAAAAATCATGTCAGTTTTTTATAAACACATAAAACTTTTTTTAATAGCCTAATGTTTTACTCTACAGTTGTGCAGTTTTAAGGGGATAAATTACATTTTTAAAATGTATTTGCCGAAACTAGTAATGATATTTATATACAGGTTTATTTAAAATAGCTATTTTTTTTGTAAAATTCACATTAAATATCTAAATTTCTCAGTTTACTTCATGGTGAAAACATGAATGTGCATAGTTTAAATCGTTAGATGCCTATAACTATGTGTTAAATGGAATGTAAACGTAGCCTACAAGACTTAAAATACAAAGATTTAACAGATGAGTTTTGTGTCGTACGATCCGAAGTTCTGCCTAGCCACTGCCAGCGCTTGGCACACTCACTCCAGTCCGCTCGTTTTATTGCGTTTAACCACAGCTGTCGTCGTTTTTTTGTCTGGTAAAATTTGGAGCCTGTACTCCGTCGATTCTGGCACCCAAAAACACAACAAGATGACATTTTGAGCTCCGACTCTGTGCTGGTTTGTATTGGCCGCCTCCAGTTTTCCCTTTGTTTTGCCTCCAGCTAACGCCGTGACATAATTGTGACGTCGGCGCAAAAAGGGTCTATTGGCACATTTGGTTAAATAAGTAGCCAATTTCATTCATCATTACTGAAAATAGATAAATAGGGCAAAACGCGCCCTTTAAATAACACAAAAAATACTGCGCCATTGACTTTAGACCAGGTTTTTTGGTGGTCAACGGCGCAGTATTTTCAGTCCCTCAAAGCAGTGTGCCAACAATGCGCCTGAACACACCTCGTTTTCAGACCACGCCCATGGGAAAGCCTGCACAAAAGGGCGAAAATGCATTTGGTATTTAAACAACGTGGCGCAGGATGTCAAAACGATAACTGCGTCAGACTGAAACTAGCAAATAACACTTGTGCCGCCGCATTGCGACGTGTGTTCATCAAGTTAGTGTTTTTACGCAGTTTTACATACATCACAAAGTAATAACTAAAGGTAGTAACAATTTAAACAATATATAGCCTTTTATTTTTGAACAAAGGTACAGCTTTTCTTTTTGAATAGTCAAATTATTGTAACTTTAATTTCCCCACACTGGTTGCTCACTAAAACCCCAACAGTCGTCATGATTTCAGGCCATTTCATGTTTGATTTTGACGTGACAAAGCGGTGATATCTAAGTGGCTTCCTATTAACGCCATAATTGTCTTCATTCAGGCCGATTCCAGAACGCGCATGAAAACAAGAGGCGGGATTTATATGCACCTCCCGCTGCGACTTCACCTGCAGGTGTCGCTGTTGGATACTTTAACACTTTTTAACATCACATTTTGTAATATTTGCATTTTTTTTTTGCAATATCGATTATTTTCTATTTTTTTTGAGGAGACACTGCCTCCCTTGCCTCCTCTTATGGATACACACACACACACACACACACAGTAACCTCAGCCTCAGCCTCTATAAACACACTACTGACGCAGCTCTATGGACAGACACACCACATAGACACACAACACTATTCTTCAGGGCTCTAAACAACAGCCATTGTGGTTTCCAGAACCTCTCGGTTTCATTTGTCAAAGCGGTGACAGAAACACAATTTTTCTTGTAGCAGGAACTGCTGAGAGGAGCAGAACAGTGTTGCATGAATGAAGCCATTAACATTGACAACCAAACCAATGACTAGAGTAGGGTGGTAGTCCGGGCATTTCTATGCGATCATTTTATCAAACCTATGGCAACATTCTGAAACAATGGCAATATTAAATGTTGTTTACTAAGGTGTTTATCGTGTTTCTAGAACACCAACAACAGTATACTAACATACTGAAAACCACTCCATACCAACTGTATAGCAATGTATTAACAATAAGCAGAACATCTTAGCAATAGCAGCATAATGTACAGAGAAGTTTTTAATATAGTGCTATGCGGTTACTAAGGTGTTCAGTGTTTTAGAAGACTTTATCGACTGTATAGCAACATATCAACATGCTGACTATTCAGAACACCTTAGTAGAGGTGTGAAACATAAGTCCAATCGCTTAGAAAAGTAACAGCATATCTCTCCTGAACAAGCAGCATAATGTGAGTTATCATTCATCTCTAAGTTCACCACTATTCATGACTATCTAATAATAATAACAACAAAAATTCAATACCTAGACTGCAATATAAGAGCAAGAAAGATCATAAGTTTTTGTTACAGAAGAGGAAATATGGCTTGCTGCTTGGAGTGCAACCTCTCATAGGCTGGTTCTGCTTAATTCCCTCAAAAGCCCCACAGGAAGTCGATCGCTGTGTGTGTGTATGCATTTATGTTTGTTTAAAAAGCACATGCTCTCCGGATCCTGGTGCTCTTGCATAATTGGCGCACATGTGTCCAAACATTGCAGTGTGTGTGTGTTGTTCTGACAGACCTCTAGAGATATACAGGATGCAGCTTGTGCACACAATCCCTGGATCACATTAACACATTCATTAAGCCCACATAGATCTTTTTGTCTTTTAACCACAAAAAACACTTGCGAGAAAGTAATAATATAGTCATGGAACATCACAAAAGCAGATCAATGAGCAAAGCAAGAAAAAGATGCTCTGGCTTGGCATCACAATGAGATCAGCAAGTCCACAGAAAAACAGTGCTCAAGAGCGGTAAACAGGTAATTTGTAATCATATGAAGACGATATGAGTGAATTGGGCAGGGTAAACACAGTTGTTTGTTTGGTGAGGCTCCCTTCAGAATAAAGAGAGACAGATTGAGCTGCTTTACAGTGATTATAATCAACATGGACACAAAGAACAAGAGCCACAGCAGGGCTCCAGGGATGGGAGTGGCACGTGTGTGTGCGCGTGCGTGCGTACGTGTGTGTGTGTGTGTTTGTGTGTGTGTGTGGTACTAACCTCTGGTTGTGGTCCACAAGGGGAGGGGAGTGACGTAGAGGGGGGACGTCATACTCATCACCAGGTAACAGACCGTTGATGAAAGACTGCAGAGAAACACATGCACATAAACATGCAATGTTAAAAAACACCAAGCTATTTATGATAACTAATTTATGGATGTAGTGTTCAATAAGCAACCTGACAAAGATACAGATGATATCTATAAAAGTTGTTATATTATTTTGTCTGTCTGGATGGATGGAAAGAAAAATGGATGGATGGATGGACAGATGGATGATTAGAGAAACTGGAAGGATGAATGGATGGACGGATGGATGGATGGATGGATGGATGGATGGACGGATGGACGGATGGATGGATGGATGGATGGATAGATGGATGGATGGATGGATGGACGGACGGAACTGCTGAATAGCTAGACAGACAGATTGGTTGGATCAACATTGGATGGATGGATGGATGGATGGATGGATGGATGGATGGATGGATGGATGGATGGATGGATGGATGGATGGAAGGAAATATGGATGGATGGATGGATGGATGAACATATGGATAGAAAGAAATATGGATGGATGGATGGATGGATGGATGAACATATGGATGGAAAGAAATATGGATGATGGATGGATGGATGGATGAACATGTGGATGGAATGAACATATGGATGGATGGATGAACATGTGGATGGAAAGAAATATGGATGGATGGATGACTAGAGAAACTGGATGGATGGATGAATAGACAGATTGGTTGGATGAACATTTGGATAGAAAGAAATATGGATGGATGGATGGATGGAAGGAAAAGACTGATGAACAGCTTGACGGATGGATGAATGGATTATAGATAAAAAGGATTGAGAAAGAGAGAGGGAAAGAGAGAGAGAGAACATTAAAAGTATGTTCACACAGATCATCCCGTTAATGTGTCTATTGAATAAGCTAGAAGGATCTCCTCGACCTCCATCATGGAGCTCTAGAAGCCTCGGATGTCTAAGCTGTTTATTTCACAGATCAAGAGCAGAGTGTGATGCTGTACACTCGCTGTGGCCTGCAGGCGGTGGGCTGAACAGAGCTGTGTGGGTTTGTGACAGGAGAACAGGGGCCAAACTCTCTGTGCCCACACGGTGACACTAAATGAATCCATACACTGACAAGCCAACCAGTGACAGAGAGAGAGAGAGGGAGAGGGAGCGGGGGGGGATTTTACAGTCCATTGGTGGTTACATATAATTGCATGTTGCAAACCTTAGTAGAACAAAAAGGTTTGAAAAAAAATCCACATGCACTTCAAACAACCCAGAACATCTCAGAGAAGTTCTTAGTTTCCAAAAGGGCTTTAATGAGAGACCCGCTGCAGCTTTGCAGCCAAATATTTAACTCTCTCAATCCCCTTGTGCAGAACATGCTTATTTAATGCATAATCTATAAACTCCCAGCGAGCCACGGATATGTGTGTGTGTGTGTGTTCTGCATTCTGGTGCACTAACTCAGATATATGCAAAAACACATGTCGGGGTGGCAGGGCAACTGCTGTAATAATGAAAGGTGCTGAATGTGTTTTAAATACCTCGTTTTTAAATGCCAGGGCCAAAGACAAGCACTACACACCACCAAATTTCACAGCCCTGCTTTAATGCGAATATCGTCACTGTTGCTTAGTAACAGCCATGAGCGAAAAGTGAATATTTATGGCTTAAAATAGGCATGTAAGGGCTTGTGAATGAGTACAGAGGGTTCTAGGTGATTTACGAAACACAACGTCCAGTCATATTCTGCTCTTATCTCATGTTCTTGACTCTGCTTATCAAAGAAGGACATTCCAGCCCTAATATAACATGTCGCTCTGTGAAACGAGCGCGTGTGAATGTTATTCGCATGATCCACAAGGAATGTGTGCGCGTTCCTCACCTTACTACAGTCTGACTGCGCATTCAGTCTGTGTCCAGTCCGGTTCAAGCCCAAGTCCGCACCGGAGCAGCTGAGGGGTCTCCCGTTGAGATGCGCAGGGGCGGCGTGGGCGAGTTTGGGGGAGCGGTCTGCAGCAGACGTCCTGCAGTCTAACAAAGCAGTGCTGTCTTTGGGACTCCAGGCCTCCAGGGGGGCTCTAGGCTCCCTGGGAAGGCCAGACGAAGGGGCGACGAGCCAGGCGGCCCGGCTTTCTTGAGGGATATGAGGTGGGCGCTCTGGCGGAGGAGGAGGAGGGGGGTCTCTCTGTGGGGGTGGAGGGGCAGGGAGGGGCTTGTCCTGTTTTCTGGACATACCTGGAGATGACTGCAAAAAGAAAAGAGAAATGTTAAAAAAAAAAATACAAAAATTCAATTGAGAATTTAAATATTTATCATGATCAGTACGATACCTTGGGAGAGCCTGTGGGGCTGGGAGCGGGAGAACGGATGAGATCAAGGCGGGGCGGCACGGGTGGAATGTTCAAGTGCGGGCCCATGTGATCAGCAGCATTTTTTTTTTTTTCAAACACAGGGGATGAGTTCGGAGACATTATCGGCGAGTTCTGGATGTCCATGGACTACGCAAAGAAAGAGAGAAACACTGATGGTGATTTATGACATATTTAGTAGTCTTTGCAAAGCAACATTTTTATTATTGATCATATTGGGTTCACAGTTTAGTGCATAGTTCATCATGCACTTTGCTTTTACTTTCGAAGCAATAAAATGGCTGAAAAAATCCTCTAGAATAACTGCCTTGATCAGTCTTTACAACATTTTTGACTCCAAGTCCCCCCATTGCCCAAGACAATATTCAAAGGCCCCCAAAGATATTTCTGGAACATCTGCTGTAATGACAATCAATGACATGTAATGACTTTTTTAAACTTTTATCTTTACATAAAAGTATTTATTTTTAATAATTAAAAGAAAATTAGGTAACACTTTACAATAAGGTTTCATTGGTTAACTACTTTAGTTACCGTGAACTAAGAATGAACAATACTTCTACAGCATTTATTCATCTTAATGTATTAGTAAGTGTTGAAATTTACTCAAATGTTATATTTGTTAACATTAGTTAATGCACTGTGAACTAACATGAAGAAACAATGAACATCTGGATTTGTATTAAGATGAATAAATACTGTAACAAATGTATTGCTCATTGATAGTTCATGTTAGTTAATACTAGGGCTGTCAAAAGATTAATCGCGATTAATCGCATCCAAAATAAAAGTTTGTGTTTACATAATATATGTGTGTGTACTCTGTTAATTATTATTTATATATAAATACACACACATTCATGTATATATTTAAGACATATTTGCATGTATATACTGTATATACATTTATATAATCTATAATATATATAAATATAAATGTTTTATATGTAAAAAATAATATTTTTTTCTTAAATATATACATGCTTGTGTGTGTATTTATATATAAATAATCATTAACCGAGTACACACACATATAAAAACAAACTTTTATTTTGGATGCGATTAATCCTGATTAATCTTTGACAGCCAAGTTAATACATTAACTAATGTTAACAAATGAGACCTGTTACACTTTATTTGAAGGTGTCTTTGTTACACTGTAATCATACATTTAAGTACTGAGTAATATTAAATAACTACATGTACTTACTATAGGGTTAGGGTTAGGATTTGGTATGGTTTAGGGTTGGTAGCATGTAATTATGCATCATTTATGGTTATTACTATAGTAACTGCACGTAATGTATGTAACAATGACACTGCAAAATAAAGTGTTACCAAAAAAAAATGTAATTCCATAATTCCAGAAGTTTTAGTAATGGAATGTTCTCTATTACCAATGAATTTACATGACTTTTCTAGTCACTTCAATTGTAATTACGGGGATTTAAAAATATACGATATATTACTCAGTACTTAAATATATGATTACATTGTACATTGTATGATTACATTTAAGACACCTTAAAATAAAGTGTAACCAAATATTTTGACTCCCGGAAAACAGCTGTTTCTACCTGATAAAAATATTTTGGAGCTTAATAGAGGCTGGAGAAATGTATATTCATTATATGAATGTATATTATATTAATAAATTTTTTTGAATATGATGCCAGTTGATTCTGCTTTGGCTTATTTCAAAGCTTGTTTTGTCTCATTCAAAATCATTTTAAACCATCTTGAGGTCGCCTTGGAAGTTTGTTGACCCCCTACCCCCGGCCTTAAGCAACCGAATAAAAACATTTAGAGCACCTTAGCGACCACATACAGTAGCAACAGCCCGGCAATCGTCCACAACCTCCTAAAATCAGCAGGTTTTACACACTCATTTTTGTTTTGAAAATCTGAAATCAAGTTAAATACAGAAACTCTTGATGTTGCACAGGTCTTGGTCTCGATTGAGATAAAAAGCTTGCAACAAACATTAAAGCAGTAAAAAGAGAAGGATAATGACAAACTCATCATTACCCTTCATCATGATTGCATACAAAGTTATCCTAATGGCCCATTACCTCCATGAATTGCTTTGGGCAGGTTAGGGTTTTCAACTTCCTAATCAACTAATAGTCTCACTAGCATATCCATGAACTGAGCAATTGCAGCTGGACAGCTTTTGTTTGTGGTGAATCAAACAAATTATACAGGGGGAAAAGCGCGGCTAATTAAATTTGCTAAAAAAAACACTACAGGAAATCAAAAGGTCAATAACATGCTCTTTGTGAACTACTCTTAGAACAAACAAGTTCTCACTCACTAGGAAGCCAAAATCATCTACAAGTTCACTTGCAAAGGCATTATGGGGAGAGAAAGAAAAAAACGAATATCTCGCATTTCTATTTAAAAACATTCCTGCCACAAGGTGCCCTCTATTGCTCTCCAAGCTATACCATTTAATGAATCCACTCAGTGGAGCTGTGGAGGTTGTGTCCCCGTGAGGCAGGTTCCAACAGGTTTCTTTTTCTAATAAAAGAGACTGACATTTATGCCGGTGAAGCGCAGGAGGCTCTTGCACATATATAAAAGCAAGATATAGGTCTCTTTGAAGTCCAGTGAAGAATGAGATTAGAACCACTAGAAAAAAAGAAGATTTCTCGTGGATTGACAACCGTGATGAATGAAGTCTTGACTGAGCAGGTTTAGGCAGAAACAAACTTCTAAATACTTGTAAACCTGTGATAACAGACAGTGATTTGACTTTGAAGTCAACATGAAATGCATTCGACACTTGCAAAATACAAGGGCTTGGTGACATCAGCCAAAAAAAGTTGATCAATTCAACAAATCGTCAATTATTTTTTAAATCTTTTTAATAAAATACTCTAATGAATTGTTCACACCAAGATCATGAAAAAATATTAAAGGCACAATATGTAATTTTGGCCACTAGAGGTCGCTTATTCAAAACAAAGGTGTAGCTTGATTTCGCGGAATCATGGGAGTTGTTGTCTTCACCTCTGGAGCCGGTGGAAAATAATCTGATCATATTCATGGATGAGCTAACGTATTAAAGATTTATTAACGTTACTGTAGTATGAAGCAGGGTGGGGCGGAACGAGGCCGCTGGAGCGATTGCTAATGAGAGACGAGCACAGCACGGCTCGAGAACAGTTGAGCTTTTATTCTGCCGCTGACGAACGCTTCCGCTTCTTCCGCTCATGTGTATGAGGGGTAATGCAACGCTGTCTTATCATATTAGACACATTTGAGTATGTTGAAAGTTGTTATAACTAGGGTTGGGAACCGAGAACCGGTTCTTATGCAGAACCGAAACTGATTTTTGAAAAATACCAGAACCGCGCGAAATTCCTAAGTTTCGGTTCCGAAAACGGTTCTGGTGCAATGTGTGAGCGAAGCGCTGGAAGCGTATCCTTTAATAGCGAGTGACAGCCAGTGTTGCCAAGTCCGTGGTTTTCCCGCGGAATTGGGCTACTTAAACACTGTTGACGCGGGCTGGGTTTCATGTCCGCGGGTTGAAGCAACCCCAATTATGTGATATTTAGCCCCGGAAATGCGAATTTTACCCGAGAAGCCCCCCTGAAACGCGATTTGGCTTGTTTTGGGCTAGTTTTGAGTAGCAATTGTGCGGGTTTTGTTGTGAAAACCTGGCAACCCTGGCTCATCTCATCATGAATATTAATTACGTTGCCTGGCGCTTCCAGGAGTGCAACGCAGTTCAGCACTGAAAGCCCTCGCACTACACATTTACGGTTTTGTGTCAGATATTTTCTCGTTGACCACCAGCATGGCGAAGAGAAAGTCACAAGTGTGGATTCATTTCCAAAGAATGAATGATAATGAAGCAAAATGTAACACATGTGAAAAGTTCATAATAAAATAACATGCAAAGGAGGCTGCACTAGCAATTTGACAAAACATTTGCTACAGCACAGAGTGCCACAGGGCTTATACCAGATTTATAGTGAAAGGCCTATATATATATATCGTTAGGCGGAACAGGAACCAGAACCGGAAAATTTCTCACGATTCCCAACCATAGTTATAACGCTACTCTGCGTTCGCTCAGTGGCTACTATGAATCACTTGTTGCAGACTGTAGTGAGCTAGATCGATATTAGGCATGGTAAAACATGGTACTCGTGGTAAATCAAGAAAACCAGATTTAAACAATAAAGGCCTGTTCACACCGGGACAATTTTCACGCGCGTTTATCGCCGACGTTTAACGTCTCGTGACTAAACAAAGGGCGCCAATGTGAGTGTGCACACCGACGCGCAAAACGGCAGGCGTAAAAGCGTAATTTTTTTTAAAAAAACGCCTCGGGTTCGTTTTTTTATTTTGACGCGGCGCGTTAAAAACTGGCCGACCAATGAGATCAGCGCTTTTGTTCATGTGCCTGGAGCTGCTGAAATGACAGTAAAACACGACTTGGTGGCGCTCAAGCACAAAACGGTCTTGACGAGCACACATTGATACGACGCAGAAATAGTAAGTAGACAAAGAAGAAGATGAGCTGCTAATGCTGCTTGCCAGTTAGCAAAAAGTGTGTGTGAATGGTTTTGGCCGTAAACATAATATATCTGTGGTTTTGGCAAGCACGTAAATACTGTTTCTCTTCTTCTTCTGTGTGACAAGCAAGTGTCAGAAGCGTAAAGTGCCGCAGCACCACCTTGTGTACCGGGAGCGCCAGTGGAAATCGCTTGGGTGTGAACACTCAAGATGCGCCAAAAAACGTCACGAAAAACACTGCCGATAAGCGCACGCGATATTCGTCCTGGTGTGTACAGGCCTTAAGACTAACTGTGTTGAGCTATATAACAATGATTAGTTTTCTGTGGATGAAGGTATCCAAACAGTTGCTCACCTGTCTATTAAATCATATAATATATTAAAGCATCTTTGGTGTTTCTATGGTTTCTACAAAATAAAAGCAGAAATTGGGGGTAACGCGGGTATGTCGTCATTGATAGGCGACGCACGGCCCATGTCCTGATTAAAATTGCTTATTTCTCTGGATTAAAACATTCTTGGAAACATTTGGGATAATGTAAGTACACAAGTCAACAAAATATATAACATGGTTCTAGTAGTTTTTGGATATTTTAATCCAAAAATGTTAAACATTGTGCCTTTAAGCATACATAATTAATATGAATTCATATTTAGAACATCTACACTACCGTTCAAAAGTTAGGGGTCAGTAAGAAGTTAATACTTTTGTTCAATTAGAACACATTAAATTGATCAAAGGTGACAGTAAGTTATGTTTTAAAGAGCACCTATCATGGCATTTAAAATGTTCCAAATATTGTTTTAGAAGTCCCCAACAACAGTTTTGCATGCATGCAATGACAAAAAAGACTTTAGTTTTCTTATAATATGCATTTATTTTTACCTGTTTTGACAGCGATTCTCAAATGATTCCTTTAGTGATTCACTTTTCAAAACCCCGCCTTTACGTGACGCTAATCTGCGGTGATTGGTCCGATGACCCAGTCAGTTGTGATTGGTTTAGTCTGTGCAGATATTTTCGGAAACGGAACGCCCATCAAAGTCTTATAGTGACAGTAATTTGTTAATATGTGTCAGGAGTTATGAATATGAAAACCGCGTCGGTACCGTTTGATTGTAATATGAGCCTCAGCTGATCTCATTCATAAAAAAACTGTTCTCCTCATGAAGACTCGCGACAAATCAACATCCCTCAGGGCTTTTAGTTCAAAAGTGTGCAGATGAGGAGACATATTGATAGATTCTCATATGTCTGTGTCAAATTTCTAAACAGAGGAGTATTTTTTATTCAATACTTCCTCAAAATGGGCAGTTATAGCCTAATCATGAGCGATTGAGTCTCTTATGTGTTGTTTTCAATTCATACTGGCAGCCGGAGGGCGCTCTGTGCACATGTAGTCCATGTACAGACAGACGAAGAAGATACCATGTGCCATAATAGAAGTCCATAATAAAAGCTTCCTGAGATCGCGAAACATACATTTGACGACTAATAAACACACAATCGCGACGATGTATGGTTTGTCTTCAAGCCACTTAGTCTTCAAATGCTCATCCTTGGGCAGATGAAAAAAGTTTGCTTTTGAGTGGCACTTCAGAACACAGCGTCTCGTCGCCATGATGTTTTCTAGTTTTCACTGGCGTCTTGGAGCGCAATAAGTGGGCGTATCGTATTCAAATAACTTGACAAGTTGACGTCATCTAGTCAGAGAAAAAGCTTCGGTCTTCTAACGATTCTTAAAAATGACTCCGAGTCGACTCTTACTTTTGAAAGAAAATAACTATATATACGGTGCACTGTCATATTTCAAGCTATCACAGGATGTTTTTGTTCACTTAGATCTATGTTACACACTACATGAAAGGTAAATTTCAAAATTCCATGATAGGTGCTCTTTAAATACATGCTGTTTTTGATACTTTCTATTCATCAAACAAATCCGGAAAAAGTCACAGTTTCCACAAAAATATCCAGCAGCACAAGTGTTTTCAACATTATGAAATGTTTCTTAAGCACCAAATCAGCATATTAGAATGTGTCCATTGAAGACTGGAGTATTGATGCTTAAAACTAAACTTTGCTTTACATTATAAATATATATAAAAACAATGAATTGTAATATTTCATCATTTTACGGTTTATACTGTATATTTGATTAAATAAAGGCAGCCTTGGTGAGCTTAAGAGTCTACTTATAAAAATATTTAAATCAAATCAGCATATTAGAATGATTTCCATTGAAGACTGGAGTATTGATGCTGAAAACTAAACTTTGCTTTACATTATAAATATATATAAAAACAACGAATTTTAATATTTCATAATTTTACTGTTTATACTGTATATTTGATTAAATAAAGGCAGCCTTGGTGAGCTTAAGAGACTACTTATACAAATATTTAAATCAAATAAAAAAAATCTTACCAACCCCAAACTTTTGAATGGTGCTCTTAGGTAATTAGGATCCATTTTGATATCATGTTGGGGAATCTCATAGATGTTGTACCTTCTTGATGTGGTCTATGACCAATGATTCCTCTCTGTCATCGTCGTCATCCATGTCCAGCATCGGGGAGTTGAAGTGGTCCAGGAAGAAGCACTTGGCCCCTTCATTGCGTGGGTCAAACGGATCCACAATGATGGGCTCAGTCCCTTTGATCTCACAGCGACAGAACGGGCAGCCCTGACCGTCGGAATCCTGCAGAAAAGAGTCGAGGACACACTGAGTGAACTTTAAAACACTAGCGCACACACTTACTCAAAGATACACACACAAAGGCTCCAACACTTGTAGAAGTCCGCCTCGTACTCAAAACAGACATGAGCCTGGTGCAGTACCTTCGCTGATATCAACCTCAACGGTTCTGCTCTGCTTATTTGTATAGCACAGTAAACACTGACAGACTGTTGTGGAAATATGCCTCGGCCATGAGGAAACTCTTTACCGGCAGGATCTGAAGAGCCATGTTTGATTACAAACAGCTGGAACGCACATGCTACCCCCTCAGGCCGGATACCCAATTTCTCTTTTTCAAGGAAACAGCAAAAGCAAGACACACAGACAGGACACTCCTCCGTGTCGCACAGATCCGTACGGCCTGGAGACAGCTTACACATGGCAAAATGAACAACAATCATCTTTCATTTCCTCCATTAAATTCTGAGAATCAAAGTGTGTCGATATTTACAAGAACAAAAGATGATCATGGCTGCCATCTGGTTGAGGGGTCATGCGGAAAGACATCAAAGCATCGTTTGAAACCTAATCCTAATTAGAGCCCTTAAACGGAGAGAGAGAAACACACCCGAACTGACTCGGCATTAAACAAGACCATTAAAATGAGAAAAGAGTGAGATTTCTATGGGATAGTCACCGTCAAGACTTCACTGCTGTGTGTTCGTAAACTTACCAGAAAAATAGCAATGAATATTAATCTCCCTGCCAGCTAGGAGATGAGATGACACTTCTCTAGGCTCTCAACCGGTTCAATGGTTTATTTAACGGTCAGGTCCCTTTTATAGGCAGGTGACAGGTTAAAAGGAAAAGGTTTTTTTTTTTTTTAAATAAGAGGGTGAATAACAGCAGAGGAGATTCGAAAAGCCGCACAAGCACTCATATTATGACTCTTGTTGTTCAAGAATGGACTCGTGGTGGACCACAGCTGAGGCCTTTTAGATGTCATTTTAGATGTGTTGTGACAATGTGTGTTCAGTGACAACAATTCTGCCCTGAAGGAAAGATGACATCCTTCTTCACACACTCACACTAAAATATGGAACAAACACAAGTAAACACTTGGATCTAAAATTAAAGCAACACACCAACTGCGAACATGCTCCATAACTTTCCACAAACAGAAAGTCTCTGAATACTTTAAATCTTCATTTTGAGCAGTATGTCTACTGTTTTAGAATATAAAAATCAAACAATTTTTCTGAAATATTATGCTTGAAAAATGTAAGCTTGTGCAATCTTTCTATTAAAATAAATGGCACATTGGTTTGAGATTTTATTATTTAAGGCAGTGACGTGTCTACTGTTTTATAATATAATATAAAAAAATAAAAAAAATCTGAAATATTATGCTTGAAAAATATAAGCTTGTGCAATCTTTCTATTAAAATAAATGGCACATTGGTTTGACATTTTATTATTTAAGGCAGTGACGTACATACATTTTTAAGTGGCCAAATAACATTTGGGTGCCACTGTATTGTTTCAATGAAATGCTCTTCTGAATTAAATTAGCTTGTGCGCTTCACTTTAATGTTCATGCAGTAAAGAACACTGGTTCACGGTCAATGATCACAAATCTGAGATTCAGCCTCAGCAGATCCATGTGTAGCAGAGGGAAAACTACTGTGCCAAAACAAAAATCACAAAACACTACAAAAGTACTACTACTACAGCGATATAGTGAAAATTATTTGATATTATTGGGGAAAGAAACAGGGAATAGGATCAGGGGGCATGTTGCAGGCCAGACACAAACCTGCTTGGCTCACATGAGCATCAAGACTTGATTCGGGAATTATGCTCAGATCAGCATGAGTGAGTGAAGTTTCCATTATAAAGAGAAAAAAAAAAACACACGCAGCATGCATCTGGCTGAGGCGTCCGAGTTTAGCTGGCCCCAAAGTATCTGTTTATCGTAAGAGAAGCTCTGATGCTCGGACAACACCCTAGATCTGAACATTTCTGGCAATTCGGCCAGTACTTAAAATGTAAACACATACACACTTCACCCCAAATGTGTAACATCACTCTAGCATCACCCATGTAAACATCCTCAATCACAATCATACACTGACACACACACACAGAGAAACACCCAGAAGATAAACGCAACCAGAGAGGACACATTTCCTACCCTATCTGCCTTTCCTTCACCTGTCCGCTGTCATGCCGCTTGCATTTGTGATCAGGACAAATGCAAGGGCGACGGAGAGACAGATTACCTGCTGTTCGTTCTCCACTGAGCCCTGGTGACACTCAGTATTCAGGTCAAAGCTTGCCATTAAAGCACTTTTAACTAGATCCATTAGCTGAGTACTGGGCGTCACTGAAGCGTTTATACATGTGATGCAAAACGTTTCACCATACCGCATGCAAATAAGACGTTTATTTCATGCATGAGCACAGCTGTGTGAAAAGCTGCAGCTGTGTCATATACACATGGTTATGTATATATTCAGATATAGTGTTTATAGGTGTTCCACTTCAGGGACTTATAATATATAATATAATATAATATAATATAATATAATATAATATAATATAATATAATATAATATAATATAATATAATATAATTAATATAATATAATATAATATAATATAATATAATATAATATAATATAATATAATATAATATATAATATAATATAATATAATATAATTAATATAATATAATATAATATAATATAATATAATATAATATAATATAATATAATATAATATAATATAATATAATATAATTTAATATAATATAATATATAATAAATATAATAAATATAATTAATATAATTAATATAATATAATATATAATATAATATAATTTATAATTTAATTTAATATAATTTAATATAATATAATATAATATAATATAATATAATATAATATAATATAATATAATATAATATAATATAATATAATATAATTTAATATAATTAATATAATTAATATAATATAATATAATATAATATAATATAATATAATATATAATAAATATAATAAATATAATTAATATAATTAATATAATATAATATATAATATAATATAATTTATAATTTAATTTAATATAATTTAATATAATATAATATAATATAATATAATATAATATAATATAATATAATATAATTAATATAATATAATATAATATAATATAATATAATATAATATAATATAATATAATATAATATAATATAATATAATATAATATAATTAATATAATTAATATAATATAATATAATATAATATAATATAATATAATATAATATAATATAATATAATTAATATAATATAATATAATATAATATAATATAATATAATATAATTTAATATAATTAATATAATTAATATAATATAATATAATATAATATAATATAATATAATATAATTAATATAATATAATATAATATAATATAATATAATATAATATAATATAATATAATATAATATAATATAATATAATTAATATAATATAATATAATATAATATAATATAATATAATATAATATAATATAATATAATATAATATAATTTAATATAATTAATATAATATAATATAATATAATATAATATAATATAATTAATATAATATAATATAATATAATATAATATAATATAATATAATTTAATATAATTAATATAATTAATATAATATAATATAATATAATATAATATAATATATAATAAATATAATTAATATAATATAATATATAATATAATATAATTTATAATTTAATTTAATATAATTTAATATAATATAATATAATATAATATAATATAATTAATATAATATAATATAATATAATATAATATAATATAATATAATATAATATAATATAATATAATATAATATAATTAATATAATTAATATAATATAATATAATATAATATAATATATAATAAATATAATAAATATAATTAATATAATATAATATATAATATAATATAATTTATAATTTAATTTAATATAATTTAATATAATATAATATAATATAATATAATATAATATAATATAATATAATATAATATAATATAATATAATATAATATAATATAATTAATATAATATAATATAATATAATATAATATAATATAATATAATATAATATAATATAATATAATATAATATAATATAATATAATTTAATATAATTAATATAATTAATATAATATAATATAATATAATATAATATATAATAAATATAATAAATATAATTAATATAATTAATATAATATAATATATAATATAATATAATTTATAATTTAATTTAATATAATTTAATATAATATAATATAATATAATATAATATAATATAATATAATATAATATAATATAATTAATATAATATATAATATAATATAATATAATATAATATAATATAATATAATATAATATAATATAATATAATATAATATAATACAATACATATAATATATGATAATATAAATAATATAATAAATATAATAAAATATAATATATGATAATATAATTCATAAAATATAATATAATATAATATAATTAATATAATATAATATAATATAATATAATATAATATAATATAATATAATATAATATAATATAATATAATATAATATAATATAATATAATATAATATAATATTTGATAATATAATAAAATATAATATATGATATAATATAATAAATATAATATATGATCATATAATTAATATAATACATATAATATAATAATCAATATAATATAATAACTTTTTCATTTAAATATAATTTTTAGAAGAATTTCTTTGCGCATCATTTGTAAATCAAGCTGTAATTTTGTCAAATTATGCACGTGTGAACATATTATTTATTGTTTATTTGCAATACATAAAAATGCCAGGCATGAAATTAGCCTTAGCAGAATTCTCCAGTGATGTCCACGTATATGTCCAGCTATTGTTAGTAGACAAATGAAATACACTAGTGTAAAGTATAAAAACACCTGCAATACATACCTGCCATGAAGTCAAACAGGAAGTACACATGAGGTGACCACATGGCTCAATCTTTACATCTTTATCATTTTCGGCGCAGATCTTACACAGCTGAAACGTAGAGCCCATTTCACAGTACAACTCGTACTGTTCCTGAAAAGACAGAAAAAAAGGAGAGGGGGAAAAAGATGAGTAGGATGAAAAAGAAACCTCTGACATATAGCCAACTCAAATGTGCATCCGTTACTAACCTGTGTGACCTTAATGTGGTCGTGTGGGGTGGGTTCACACAGGCCAGTGAGATCTGGGTTATAACTGCGCCCATCTGGAAACAGATAACTACAGATGGAGAGAAAGACAGCAAAAAGAGTATGAGGTTAAGAGACTTTTCCTCATGTGCAACTGGCTCTGTGGCATCTCTTTTAGCAGTGCTGTGAAACTGGGCCACCTCCACAACCCATCCAATCACAGCCAATGTCTGAATCGCTGCACTTACAGCAGGGATCAAACCTCTCGGCTGGGGCAATCAGATGAGAATGAGAGAGAGAGAGAGAGAGAGAGAGAGAGAGAGTCCAGACAAAATCTGCTGACTTTTTTTCTGCATTTTCTGGGCTGATTATGAGGAGAGAATTCTGCAAAACGTCTTAAATGAAACTGATCGCAGTTATTGATGGCTGAAAGCATAATAAAATCAAATAAAAACTACAAAATGCATGCAAATTTCATGATGCCAGTTCAACTTCTTTAGAAATGCGTTTCTTGTGTGTGCCTAGTGATAGACACATGTCTATTAACGATCACTGTGTTCCTTTTGTGTGAAGTTCTTTTACCAGAAACTAGCGTTATGCAAGCATATCGGATTCATTATCTGAAATGAATGGGCGAGCATGGTACAGTTCAGATGGCGTGAGATTGGCATGTGGCACTAGGAGGGACAGACAGAGCCACAAGCCAGTGTGATGTGGTTTAGAGACAGCTGACACAGCATCAGTGACAGATACATGCAGCTAAAACCTGTAAATGACACCTCAAAGAGACATGCTAGTAAGACACCTGCCAACGAAGAGAAAGAGGGGAAGAGCATGTGTGTGTGTGTGTGTGTGTGTTTACAAGACATACTGCCAGCTTTCCAGAACATATTGAGCTGATAGGATGCGTCACAGAACAATTACGGGAGCGGATTCCAGGAAAATGGAACAAAATGAGCAGATCTGGACACATGGGCGCCGGAACCCCATTTTTGGCCCACTCAATCAAACTTACGCAGTTAAATATTAAAATATGTACCACTGCTGGCTCATATGCAGGCAATAATTATTTCTATTTATTTACGTAGCTAAAGTATGAAATATCCAATCAATGCTCCACAGGCTATTTTAATAAATGAATTAAAAATTGATTTTAATAGATTTAATTTTAAGATCTCATTTGATAATTTTTAATTAAATATTAAATAATTTTGTTAAGACAATTCAATGAAAATTATAAAAATTTAAGGTGATGAACCTTAAAAACTGATGGTTTATTGCACTTTTTGACCATCTTGAGTTCAATTACTGATAAAGGAGTGGAAACATATGTTGTTAAATTTTTTTACAGTCCTTGAAGTCAATTCAAATTTGTTTGTATAGTACTTCTCACAATGAATAAAGAGTTTCAAAGCGTTTTTTACAAAATCATTATGCTAGTATTTATAATATCTTAATATAGTTTACATTTTGTGATGACACAAGCAATCAAGCAGTTGAGATATGCCATATACTGTAGTATTTATCGCCTTATGCGAGTATACTTTATGTATGTGGATTATGTTGAACATATATTTATCCAAATGTAATGACCTTTTGTGACCAAATATATTGCTTTACACTGTACTGTTTGTATGCAGATAAAGTTGGATATATTAAAAGGTAACACAAATATCATTCTAGTTTTGATCTGATATTTTTATATGTCAACGCCAAATCAGTGTGGAACATCAGCAAACTGATGCCAAAATATATATGAGCTCAGACTTATTCATGTAATGACATTATAACTCAACCATCTTCAGTCCCACTGTCTAGACATTAAATCAAAGAAAGATCAAAAGATGTGAGATGTCGATGTACCATCGACTGAAAGAACAAGAGTGAAGCAAGTGATTGAGTTGAGATGGTGGGCGTTAAGTAGAGCGGAATGGTTTAAATTAATAGTTGGAGGATAGACCTGGGACTTGAACTCAAAACGCCCACATGAGCACCGTGGCTCAACATGCGCCAAGCATTAGGCCAAAGCTCTGACGTTTATTTAAAGGGGTGGTTGATTGCCCCTTTTTAGAAGATGTAAAATGAGTCTCTCATGTCCCCAAAGCGTCTATGTGAAGTTTTAGCTCAAATACTCCACAGAATTTTTTTTATAGCATGTTAAAATTGTCACTTTTTGAGGTTTTTGTGTGTCCCTTTAAATGCTGCTCATAGGGCGGAGCTTCAAGAACTCCAGTTAGCAGCTCTGATAACCTCATGCAGACAGGCAATGAAACTGTTCAGCCTTTTATGATCAAATCGGAGTCGGACAATGATGGAGAGACTCAAGAAGAAATGACAACATGTAGAATGCAACAGGACGTTTCTGAATGGTTAGTTGATGATTTTATGTAGCTGGTGTGGAGTTAACTATCTTCAAGTCATTGATTAGCATATTCTGTCGTGATAATCTCACCCCCTTTGTTGTTGTGTTCCCGGGGGCAGGGTTTATGTAAATTTCAGGGTTAGTGATGTAGTCTCTACCAGACGTTTGTTGTAGTTCTTAAAAAGCTATTTCTTTAACCTCTTAACATGCGCCATAGAGAGCGCGCAGCCAGCGCACAAACAGTATTCACCAAAGCCTACTTACGTAAACTGCGCAAGATAATGCCTTTTGATTGGTTACTAAGTCCATCAATCAAACCTTTGTTGGAAAGGCATTGGCTGGGCACCGAGTGCCTTTATCCAACGAAAACCATGGGCGCAATGATTGACAGCTCACCAAGCCTGTAAGGCGCTTCCTCTATATGATGCATCCCAGGAGAGACTCTGATTGAAGGAGAGAGACGAGGGTTGATCCATTTCACGTGGAAGAGACTATTCTTGCAGGGGGAGTTTGCCAGAAACGGATTAGAATCGATATTTCATTGAAAATGGACATGAATGATTACGCTAACTCAAAACTCCCTTGCAAACAACGAAGGATTTTTTGTTTTTTCCCTATTTTTTCATTGTTTTGGATTAAAAAGTGGGATGCATTTTGAAGAGTGGACCCTTACACAGAGATGTATGCAGGTGTTTATTGGATTCGTCCGATCTGATCTGAACGACAGGAGATGAAAGATGAGTATCGCTAATATTATGCTAATGTTTACATGGCCAGTCCTTTAGCGTTTCATTTAACCCTTTCCTCTCTGGTGTATTTATTGCAAAAACAAGTTCAGAACATGAATCTTGAGTGTTTTAGCTTTCAAATGATGCATAGTTTGTGATAGTTGATTGAATATTTTGTATAAAACAAAAGTAAATAAAGGTACAGACACGCCCACTTCCGTCAACCTCCCCGCCCACGCTCCGGTGCGGGTTAAGAAGTTAAAAGAAAATATCTCCCTTTGCTTTGAACTAAAAGTTTAAAAAATCATAATCAACCTCCCCTTTAATAGTTTATGCTGTCTGAGGTACTCACAAGCCTTCCCTGCATCCATCGATGAGCGCCTGGAACAGCGGCTTGTTATGTGGGATGGTCTGCAGGATGTTCCCGTCACTGGTGACGTAGCCGATGGCCCACTGGCCTAACCGCGTACAGCTCAGCCTGAAGATGTAGCTGGGGACAGGGTGAGAGAGAGACTTATTAAAAACTGCAAAGCACAAATGTTTTTGCCATGCTTCTGTCACGAGGGACAATGCCAGTGACAAAAGGCCATAAACATATATTGGCTAGCATAGTCCATGTTTGTTGGTTGGATTCCAGGCGACGTTCTTTTAGGCATTGGCATGGTCTTGAGCTTGGGTTGATTACATTAAAGAAATGATTTGTGTAGAAACTGAAAACAATACCCGTTCATGACAGTTTTGATATCATAAAAGCAATTTTGAAATAATCGAAGGCTTTGACAAACACTGGACTGAAAAACTGAACCATAGACAAAGTTTACTTCTGCCTGCTCCTCTACCGAGAAATATAAGAGGAAAAGGAAACGAAAATCACATTTTTGGAGTTATTCAAATACGTCTTTTGGTTATGCAACTGCTGAACAACAAATTCAGCCAGGATTAAGAGACTAGCTGGTACCAGACTGAACCTTTCCATTCAATATCCCAGAGCGGCAGGGTGTCACAGGCTGGCACTGACGCTGGAAAAAAGAAAAAACTTTGGCTGACGGAGGATGGAGAACAGGTTGACATTTCTCAGTAGGAGGTGGAAAAGTTTATACAAAGTGTCTTGAATGCTGGAGCACAGAATTCGATGTGCAATGGTAAATGTTAATGCTCTAATGTGAGCTCACAAAATTAACATCTACGCAAATAAAATGGATCAGACAACGGTTAGAAAGGCCAAAATAAGAGCATTTGATGTGGTAAATGCAACACTTATGTTTTGACACATTTGAGCAACTATTTTGAGACATAAGGCCACACACATTGACTCATCACACGAAAAGGTCACGGTCTGATGTAAGGGATTGTTGCAGGATTTCTGAATTACATTAGAGTTATTTCTAATGCAGCTGCTAGGGATGAATGGAGCTCTCTGTGTTAAATGTGATTAATCCCATAATGCTCAACTGTGCTGCTTTCACACTGGACACGGCTCTTTCACACACGGGGGAAACATTGTAGTGTCTACACTCTTGTTAACACTTTCTATAGGCTTACTTCCAATTCAACTCTGCCATATCTCTTTTGTTTAATATTAGACTTGCTACAGTCGATTTTACTGAAAGTGCCTTTTCTTATTCATAATTTACTGCTAGCATCATTTATTATTTGCCTTTTGACACCCTTTATTTAGAGGATAAGCAAAACTCAGTAACTATACCAACACTGAAACTGACAAAAATAGCTTCAACAATTTTTCTCAACTGATTTGATGTCAATTTTTACTCTGAAATCGAAGCGCAGCTGAGCCAAACCATCTGTCCTAGGACAGATCATAGTCTAAGATACTCGTTTTAGGCAATTCAGTTTTGATTAAAAAAAATCCATGCTAATTAGAATGAATGGGGACTTAAGCTTTAAGGTTGGAAATATTCATAAAAATTACCATTTAGGTATCATAAAAGTGGTCCATTTGACTTTTAATCACTCTACTAGTGGTGGGCGATATACCAGTAGACACGATTAACCGGTAGAAATTTGTCAAGCATTAGAGATTTTGAACTGTTGTCTCTATCGCAGTTACGCTCATGTGACGTTGCGCGGTCACGAAAGCTTATCGTTTGCATGTGTTTTTAAGTATTGCGGTTTAAAAACAGGTAATTTTAAACCGTTGAAGCGCAATTAGCAGCAAAAGCTAACTCATTTTAGTATATGTGTGCTAGGGCTGGGCCGATAAACGATATCATATCGTATCGCAATAAAATTCATGTCGATAACGATGATAAGCTCTGAACATTTTTACTCGAAATGGATTACTGTAACACCCAATCACACAGCAGAAATAAACGTGACAACGGCCAGTCAGAGCCAGTCAGCGTGCAGCTTTTAACTTGCACATCAAAAGTACACGCTCCACTGGCAAAGAAAACTCCACACGTGAGTGGAAGCGGCGACGAACGTTAAATCAAAAGTGAAACTAGCCTTGAGTTATTATCCAAAGACGACGAATTTATTGATAAAAGGTAGCACGAATTGGAGAAACGCTGTGCTCAATGATACAGTCAGAAGGATGTTCGATCTTATCCATAATTTACCATGGATTTACTGTTGTGACACTAACTACTGCACCATGGTACTGTGCCAGAAATGTGGGATATTCATATAGAATTGTATATTATTAATATAGACATGTATTAAATGTATTAAAGGAGTAATGGAATATTATTACAGTATTTTTATTTAGCTAAAGAATTAGTGCATTTATAATAAATGTTTTTAGGCTAGTGTTTTTCACATAAATACCATAGAAACCATATAGCCTAGATACTGTACATTTTACCATGGTAGTGAAGAACTATATGAGTGTTTTAACTATCATGATCTAAATCTATGATACTATGGAAGACCAATTGTTAATTTTAATAATCAAAATTTTAACAGTCATAAGATTTAAATTTTACCGTATAAAAATGAGGTTTTAACATAAATCTGCATCCTCCTAACTCAAGCTACTACTACGGTCAACTCACTTCTAAGAGACAAAACGTGTAATATTATTAATACTGCAGCTGAAGATATATGCCAAAGTCAGGCCACACAAACCTGTTTCATGACTAGAAACAATATCACCTATTAGCACATGCAGAAACTAATATATAAATTTTTTAAGGAAAATTACTGGAAAAGTGTATGGAATTAAAAAAACGTGAAGTGTTTGCATAGTCTGACAATAAAGAGTAGCTTAAAACCACAAGTAACAGTCTGGTTTCTACAACTTTCACTAAGGAGCAAAAAATATTTAACATGTATTGTGATTATTATCGATATCAACTGATATGAAAAGATTTTATCAAGATCATTTTTTGGCCATATCGCCCAGCCCTAATGTGCGCGTTCTCTGAGAGACACGACAGAGAAATGATTTTAGTGCTTTTTGCTGCCTAATTGTGCTTGAATGGTTAAATACACATGCCAAAGTGTTAAAGTGACATGTTTTGCAAGTAAACCAAATCATTTATGCCATTTATTCATTTAAGTGACTGTAAATAGTTGAGAAAGAACAACACACGAGTAATAGTATACTGGATCCGTGCAGTCGGTCTTAAAGTGACAGCATCCAAATTGACCTGCATTATTCTTGCTAATCAAACAACAACAACAACAACAACAACAACAACAACAAAAAGAGAAAATCTCTTACTGCTCTTGACTGAATCACTTTTGTAACTTTAATAAAGAATAAATGTGTTTTTAATGTACACAGTAAAGACTATACATTGTTTTTTTATATATATATTTGGTAACTTTATGTAGCATTTCTAGTGCTTTTCTGGTAGGTATATTTCACTTGTGTTTTTGTTCTATTGTAGTTTGTTTTCTTTGCTCTTTCTTCATCGTAGTTTATTTGTCTTCAGTAAGCTTGAGAGAATTTTTAGGCTAGTATTAGTTTTTTCAATTATATTGCAAATGGTTATAAGAATTATGAAATTTCAGTGGTATCAAAAATTTTTATATCATAAAAAACATTTAAAGCAAAAATTGCTATACAGTGATATATAGAGATAGATATAGATATAGATATATATATATATATATATATAGATATATATTATATATATATATATATATATATATATATATATATATATATATATATATATATATATATATATATATATATATATATATATATATATATATATATATATATATCATTAAATAAAATTACTCATATGGTGATATAAGATTTTGGTCATATCGCCCACTCCTAGGTCATAGGACAGCTTTGTGTGAGAAATAGAAAAATGTTGGTTATTTTTCACTGACCTCGTGAATTTGATTCATGACTAAGTCATAATAAACTGGTTTAGTGAACTGGATCAAGCAATCCATCAAAAACCGAGTTAAACATTTTTCATAAACTGGAATTTGAACTAATGGCTTGAATTGCTTCGATTCATGAACAAATAATTTAGACTGGTTTTGTGAACTGGATCAAGCAGTTTATTAAAAAGAACCTTGTCAAAAGAATTATTTGGTCATGAATCATACATTGCTATTTCCCTCAGGAACATGCCATGTAGACCTACAGGACAGATGTCAAGGTTTTCAGTAAATAATGACTTCGATTTCCGTATGTTCATCACACAAAATTAAGTTCAGAAGACCCCTTTCATAACACTTTTGGCTCAGTCATCATTTACTTTCATCTGACAAGAGCTTCCAGCCATTAGTGCTTGTTTCTTGAGGTAATTTAACTTCCTATGCACTGTGACACTGGGCAGACACGGGTCCTGGTAGGCCGAGAGCAAAGGTTCAACGTGGATGAGAATCTGGGAATCGATTGTCAGAGGAATCAAGCGAAGTCACCATTACCCTCAGAGCCATCACACACAAAAACACACAGATCATAAAAAGCTCTTGAGCTGAGGCAGCGAGTGTGTGTTTCCTGATATAAATACAACATCCAGCGTGTCAAAAGGCCGATTTTGCCAGGTGACTGTTGCGGGTAGAAACTCAGCGTGAAACACATATAGTTCCCTTGGGTGCCGCCAAGACCTTCTCTAACCGCACACACACAGCTGCTGCTCCTCTTCAGTAGATTGGTATTTGCATCCAGTTCTGCGCGACCACCCACCGTCCTTTGCTTCTGTCTGTTTGTTTAGCCACATCTCTCCAACCCACATCAGCCATTTAAAAAGGCCCATCTTCCTGGTGAAAATCAAACAGGAGGTGTCCTTTCCCATAAAGTTTCTTATTTTATGGCCTTGCTATTATCTTGCTGTTGCATTAAACGACTCTAACCAGTGTGTAATCGCGCCTGCCGTCTGGCTCTGGACCTCGGAGTTGTTTCAGCACAGATGCGATGCTGTTTCTCTAATCAGCTAATCCAAACAGACTGGATTTAACTACCGCTGTCTCCCTACGGCATGCACCCTTGGCATACCGGTATGGTCCAATCTGGGTTACCAATGCAAAGGTTATGAGTTCATTTCCAGATTACGTTGATCCTAGATCCTAGAAGCAGTGCATGCTAAATAACAAACAAGAGTCGGCGAGGGCATGAGCACAGACAAAGAGACTCCTGTAATAAGCGAACATCTCCGCCTCGCCCACTTTCCCATGCAAGCGGGGTCGTCTGCCAGACTGGAGAAAAACAGCTGGCTGGCCCGACGCACCACGCAGCAGATGGTATGCCTATTACAGCCATCCAGTTACACACACACAGACATAGACAAGTCTGTACCTGCCAGGTTTGTTGATGTACTTCTGCAGACGTGCCTTCACTTCATCGTACGTCAGAAAGGCCATGTAGCCTGGGTGCGTGACTGCCAAAAAGTTCCAGTTCCTCAGGATTGAGCCCCATGGCTACAGGGAAGAGAAAAGGATTAGACAGAGAGGTAGTGAGTTTAGGAAATCCGTGATCCTTCAAATAGCATAGAAAACAGAAGTCAGACTGGAATGCGCCAGCATACGTTTCATTTTGACCATCATCGACCTCCCAGATGGTTACATCGAGACACACCAACCAACGCACCAACTAAACTAGGAATACTATTGTCCCTTGTAGCTGGACATACAACAGTTTACTCAAAAAGTATTTGAACACTTAAGAAAAAAATGTATGACTGCTCTATCTAATCAGTAAATCAGATTTGTATCTAAATTTAATTTAGTTGCATTTATTTTAAAAGAAACTCGGCACAGACACAAACCAAACATTTAACAAAAAGTGCTTTAGATTCTAAAATAATACAAATGCTGGCCAAAAGTCACCCACCAAATCACCCTTTATTCAAAAATTAATAAAAGATTTTATAAGCATGTTGCGTAATTGTGTTTTATTTGTAATTATGTAGTGAAACATGCCAAATTGTGCTTTTTCATGATTTATTAAAACTTATGTGGTTCAGATACAATACAATTTTGAGTTTCTATTTATTAAAACAATTTCCTTCATTGTATTAACTCAAATTTTTAATTTCAATGAACTCAAAATTAAGGCAACCAGGTTACTTACTTTTTTAAGTTAAACCCAAAACATTTTTTGACAGTGTACTGCTTTTGTTACACTTTTTTTGTGGGAACCAAATCACAGACTGGCTTATCCACCGGTCGCGCTATTGGCGGGTTTAACATGATGACGGAAGCGATGGGTCGTTGCCCGTTGATCATGCCTCTTGTGGTCTAATTGGTTGAAGGACTATCCAATTGCATACAGTGTCATTTGAATTATGCTCGTTTATCACGCCTCTTGTGGTCTGATAGGTTGAAGGACTATCCAATTGCGTACAGAGTCATTTAATTTATGCTCATTTATCACGCCGCTTGTGCTGTAGAAAATACATAGCAGACTCCCCAGACCAATGTTCAATCTTAAATTGAGCTTGGTCTGATGATAGCCAGACAAGTTAAACATACTAAATATATTTAAATATACATATTTATGTAATAATTATCTGAAGATAATTAAGGTTTTATAAAACCTATTTTATTACACATTTTCTGTAGATCTCGTAGTATCCCTTTATGGCCCCCAGAGAGCATTTTGATAACCCCTGACCTCTAATGCAATGATATTTAGACATTTTTTAAGACTGACTTAATGGTCCAATACTTTGTTTCTTTGTGCATTCTTATATAAACTCCTATTGACATGTCAGAACTAAATGAAAAACAGCTGGGACTCTTGATGCTGTGAATATGTGGTCAAACGAAAAAGTTTCCCTCTTTCCCATACAAGCTGACTGAACCAATCGAGACTTAAGCAATTTGCAGATATTCTGGAGAAGAGCTACAAAGAGACGTTTGGATGTTCAAATGAGCAGGGTGCAGTTTTGTTGGCTTTGGCTGTAAGGTAGCGGGGGTCGTGTGTGGTGATTCAGCCGGGGGAAGGTCACATGATGATTAGAAGCCGATAAAACTCCATATTGCTCACTGATTGACTCACACACATAAACAAATCCACGCTAATGAAATGATGTGGGTCCTTCCAACACATTTATGGGAATTTTAGTATTTCTTGCAGCAAAAGCTCGAGTAGGTAGACAAAAAGTGGGCGTTTTGCAACTGATATACGCAATAGTGCTTGTGCAAACACAGGTTTTTAAGCATGTGTGTGTTGTGGTTAAAGATGAGGTGTGTTTTTCTAAGGGATTCCTCTGCATTAAACAAACCTCCCACTCAACACTCATTTACAGAGGTGATCCCCAGTGTTAGCACTATTTTCCATCGGTGCGCGGAGACGTGATGACTACAAAACATTGAGACGTGTTTGATGTTTTCAATTTAATCGTGGTTATCTGTGACACATCTATGTAGAAGGTTTCTCCACGGAATGAGTAGATCAACCCACGCTGGAGAGATAGAAAAACAAGGGTGATCCTTCTGTATCGATTTCGTTATTAAGATTAGCTATTTTCAGAAAGTAGTTGACATTTAAATGCTAGCTTAAATGCAGGTCTAACACGTTTGTCGTGGTGAGACATTGAGATAAATGGCTTTGGATGGGATTGTGGGTGGTGAGGGGTTCATGGGGTTACCTGAAAAAGACGAGTGAAGATGTCAAACTCAAAGACAGAGATATAGTCATTGCAGGTGAGGTCGATGGTAGATTTCAGAGCCATGGCCTCCAACCCGGAGCTGATGGGGTGCACGTCGTGAAGGCACTGCCGGAACATTTTCCATGACACTATTGTCCTGGAACCACACGAAACACACAAATGCGCACTGGGATTAGACTTGTGTAAATCCTTCTCGAAATGCATCCAGTTGCTTTGGGCTATAAACACATGCATCAGACATCAAATCCTTCACTGGCCTGAGAAAACATTGAAGTACTAGATATTTCTGAAGAAAATGTGAGTGTGTTGCCATGACACGTCAAAGCAATGTATAAATGCAGTGAAAAGATTTTCAAAACAAAATTTTACACTGGGAGTCCATGGGTTAGCTGCGAGTCTGAGGGTTCCTCAAACTGTACAAATCCCACACATTAGAGAACATTCTGTCTTTAAAAACGACATATTCACCAGAATGACTAAGAATGCAAGTTCTTATACTGTATCCGTGTCTATGACTGTAAACGTGCTGTAAAAATGTCGTATACGTTCCCCTGGTGGTCTATGACAGCCACAAAATGGAGGTTGTGAGGTAAATAGCAGAGCGTGTGGAGAAAAGTGCCACCCACACACTGCTTCGACTTCTCTAAAGAACGGTTTCATAAACACTGACCGTCACAAATTGACCGGTTAACACTTTCAGACACAAACATGCACTCAGGAGGAGAAAAAGAAAAGACAAAGCAGAACGGTGGCTTAAGCCTGTTCTCTTTTCTTGGTTCGCAAAAAATAATAATAAATCACTTCGGGCAAATGGCACGTCATATTGTTCCTTCAGGTGAGACAAGAAAACAGGATCTACTGCTCTTCGTTTTAACAACCTGACAGTGTCAGGCACCCTGAGAGAGCATTACCCATCATTCTAAGATTGCTTTGGGACCAAAACCAGAAAGTTTCTGGTTTTGCAAGTAGCCTGAGTCTGTCAGGAAATGAAACTATTTATGGATTAAAATAGTTATGCGGGACTGAGGATCAGAGCCTGTTAATCAGGGCAATAAAGAGACAATGGCGTGGAAGATCCACACTGAATCAGACAGACCAGCAGGTTAATGAGGAAACATCAGCTCTGCAGATTCTTATTAGAGAGGGCAGTGGCCTGCTGGCTAAGTCTCAACACATTCAGAAACCTTTCTTACACACATGCTTAACCCATTATATAAATGACAACTTCTTGGCTTCTATTGCCCTTAAATAAAAGTTATTAAATTAATTATTAACAATACAACATTACACTTCCCTTCCTATGACTCACTGGAAGACGTGATTCTGATTACAGTTTTTCCTGTATTTTTTTGAACAAATAAATGCAGCCTTGGTGAGCATGGAAAGACAAAACGATGTTTTAAAAATCTGACGACACTTTAAAAGGTGCTGTGCAATTTTTTCGTGCTAAAATATCCTAAGTTTAAAGTGCTACTATTATGGTTTTATGGAATATTCCCTTCCATGTCGTTTGTGAGTTGTAAAGTTGAAAGCGCTCTATACATAAAGTTATTGTCTCCCATAAGAAAGAATCGACTCTGAACCGCCTAAACGAGTCGTTTGTAACTCGAATCCCACTGCGTGACGGTTCTACGTCACAAGAAAATACATGTGCATAATGACCGTCTATGTTGTACGTCACAATAACTTGTCCCGCCCTCAAACACGTCAACACCTTGCTCTTGAAAGATGGATCAGTACACAGTTTATTTGGACCAGCTTGCTCATCAGACTCACAATCTGCAAGTATGAATAATTATTGATGTATATATTTTCCACCGGGTGTTCAAAATACATTGTTTCGTGTTTTATATTCTGTAAGTTTTCGGCTAACTCAGGTTATTACTGTCTTACTGAAATACTTCAGCTGTGGGCCCCTTTTACCTAAAACTTTGTGTATTAATTGCTGTCGTTCTTACAAATTTGAGTAAAGATAAAGGATGGAGATTTGTTTTATAAACTTTAATGTTACATCAGTCATTCACATTAGTGCTTGGCTAACATATGCACCATTATTGACAGTTTCCGCATGTACACCGCAATTACGGAGAAAAATACACAAGGGTTTTTAGATGGACATACTCTTGTTAATGCTGATGGTGAGGAATTACAGCTGCAACATCTCATAATGTACCTCAAAATGTGTAGCGTATCACTGAGAAACGTCCTGCTCAAGTCGTCTTTGTGATCGAGGTTCAGGTTGGATAACTAGTTCTTCCAATGTTTCATCACCGGACTTGGATTGATATGGTAAAACCATATCGTTACGGTCTTTCCAGTGTGTGCAATCGCTTTAGGAAGCCTGCGAATGGAGCTGAAGTTCAGTTATGGTAATGGACGTTTAGCTTTTGAAATGCGCTGTAAGCGGTAGACCAATCACAACAGACTCGCAGAAAGGAGGGATTTAGAGAGACTGATTCATCCGTCGAGTAGTTTGAGAATCATTGAAAAATGTGGTAAAATGCAATGTATATTATGAGAAAATTTGATGCATGTAAACCTGTTGTAGGAGACCCCCCCAATCAAAATGAGTTATACGGGGCACTTTAACTAAATGTAGAGACAACTAGAAGTCATTTGGTAGGCTATCATCTCCGCCCGCATTCAAACTCATTTCCACCACGTCACGAGTTCTGTGCATTATGCATCTTCAGCATGATTAAACTGCAGTTTAGCATGGAATTTTCCCAGAGCAAAATCATGTTTTGCATATGTATTTATCAGCAGCCACAGCGGAACAGCGCAAAAGTGCTGATGCATCGCCAGGAATAAGGAAACTCACTCTGGCCTCCGACACACTTGCTAAGCGTCGGTCAGTGCGGTTAAGAAAACAATGAATCAATCTGGTGGGTTTACTGGAGGGTAGACAAATAAAAGCTTGCCTCGTAAATATCAATACATTTCCCATATGGGGCGTTACAAGAAATTTCTCTGGAGCATTATCCCCCTTAAACCGGTCTCTGATGCACTTCACGAAGCTGGACGGAAGAGCTGAGCTTGGTTCTGTGAAGAAAGACGAGATCTAGTTTACTTACATGTATTAGAATAGCTGACCTCTTAATTAAAGATGACTTTTTAATGGGCTGAGGGCATCTCTCAGTGGACGACATAAAAGGAGGCTCATTAAGGACCCTGTCCTTGCCAATTACTGATCCAGGACAGGTAGAGACACACATAATACCATTATGCCAATAAATAAATGAGTGAAGGGGTGGAGACCCAGAGCGAGGCAGGTCACGAGGCAGATTTCTGAATCCATTTAAAGGCTCCAAAAAGCCTCCGCAAAGCCATGTTGTGCGTTAAGAGAAACAAATTGGGTAAAATTCACAATCGGAGTGCCTGCTCTAGGGCGATTCGGTTGTGTGATAATCCCCGTGCTATCAGACTAAAATCAGCGAGTGCATTATTTTAATTCACTAAACAGCTGCCGCCAGACTAAGACAGAAAACAGGCAGCTCAGTCGGTGGCCTTCAGTGTTGCCACTGGATACTGTGCTCCTATTGGCCCGTGGCCACTTACCGCATTTAAACGAGAGTTTAAAGCGGATTTGAGTCTCGGTGGACAGAAGGGAGTTTAATAAGAAAAATTAGCTTGAAAACAAATCTCTCCTCAACCCGTCAGTCAGTGAAACAGCAGGACATTTATATGAACTGATAATGAGGAAACGCTGAGCAAGACTTCCTGCTGCTACTGCAGAGGAAAATGTAGATGCCCTTTTTTTTCCTCCTTATATCATCTGTGTATCAAATACCCACAATGCATCTGCATCTGGTCGGGGTTAGTCTATACATCATTTAGTCTATGCTAAACCTTTCTGAAGACAGAACTGAAACTGGTCTGAGAACGGTGTTCGGATGAGAGAGGGGGAGGCAACCTCACATATATTCCATTCTCTCTCGTTCCTCTGAGTAAAAGCATTATATTCCATTATCAAGAGGCACACACACAGAGAGAGAGAGAGAGAGAGAGAGAGAGAGAGAGAGAGAGAGAGAGAGAGAGAGAGAGAGAGAGAGAGAGAGAGAGAGAGAGAAAACATATAAGGCCTGATATTATCTTTCTAGTCTTAGAGCATTCTGACCTGAGAGATGAATTACTGCAGTGACAACACAACAGTCTTGTTTTCGGTCTAGTGAACGGGTATAAAAACACACAGTCAGCCGGGTCCAAAAGTCTGAGATCACAAACTACAAACGCTTCAATTTTGACTTTTCCCCCCGAAGGCTAATTTTTTATAATTTATCCAAAAATACCTTAAATATGGAAGTCAATTAATTCACCTCTTCCATGATAAGCATGTTTTTTAGTTCTTGAATTCTAATAACATTTTTATATTTTTTGGGGGGTGATTATTTGATTGTTATTGGTAACACTTTAGAATAATGGTAATTAGTTAACATTAGTTAATGTATTAACTAACATAAACTAACCATGAGCAGTACATTTGTTACTGTTTTTGTTCATCTTTGTTAACGTTAGTTAATATAAATCCAGCGGATCATGGTTTGTTCATGTTAGTTCACACTGCATTAACTAATGTTAACAAGATTTGAATAATGCATTAATAAAATGTTGAAATTAACATTAACAAAGATTAATAAACGCTTTATAAGTGCAGTTCATTATTAGTTCATGTTAACTAATGTTAACTAATGACCATTATTCTTAAGTGTTACCGTTATTACTTATAAAAACAAAAGTTTATATGATAATCTACCGTTCAAATGTTTGGGTCCAGTACGTTGTTGAAAGAATTCTCTTATGCGCATCAAGGCTGCATTTATTTGATCAAAAATAGTCTTTAATGTCACATGATACTTCAGAAATCATTTTAATTGGCTGCTTTGGTGCTCAGGAAACATTTCTTATATTATCAATGTTGAAAAATTTAACCATTACATTATATTATCAATGTAGAATGCATTTTAATATTTTTGTGGAAAATGTTTTTTTCAGGATTCTTTGATGAATAAAATGTTCAAAAGAACAGCATTTATTTGAAATGGAAATATTTTGTCACATCATAAATGTCTTCACTGTCACTGTCGCTGGGCGGTATGGCCAAAAATGTATATCATGGTATTTTTCTAAATGATACCGGTTTCGCTGTATATGACGGTATATTTCCCCCATGCATGACCGGGACATTTACCACATTTTCTACTGATTGAGAGAGGAAATACTGCAGTAGATTGACTAAAAGAATACCGTAGAAAAATTCCACTCTAGAATTAATACAGGTTTGCAAAGCCCCACAAAATGATCCTGTGGGGAGACAACAACCAATAATAGCACTAGTCTCTGAACAAATTACACACGTCAGTTTAACACAGAAAGAATTAAGTTACTTTTTTGCCCATTCTTCTTAGAATATTCTGTCTACATCATTGTCTTCTGTGTATCAGAATAATCCATCGTGTCATCGCGTTGATGATAGGTAGTATCAGTGTCCTTATTTGCACATATATTTCATTTGAAGAAGACGTGATTAAATGTGCGCACATACATGGAGCTGGTACATGTTTAGGGCACTAGAGTATATGAAATTTGTCCATAAAAAAACTTAAACGCACTCACTCCGGTCTGTATCTGATCTATATCCATGTGGTGAGCGTTGTTAAACTCATTGACGCATGTTTGAATTCTCCACTGTAATCATACACTCTAAAAAATGCTGGGTTAAAAATTACCCAAGTTGGGTTGAAAATGGACTAACCCAGCAATTGGGTTGTTTTAACCCAGCGGTTGGGTTAAATGTTTGCTTAAAACAACCCAATTGCTGGGTTAGTCCATTTTCAACCCAACTTGGGTTATTTTTAACCCAGCCTTTTTTAGAGTGTAGGCTGTAATGTGATCTCAGCAGTGCCCTCACTACAGTGCAACAGTGAAACGGGACCACTCTCAAACAGTCACGCTACGCTCTGAACGTAGTTTAAGCGGCATACACCAGTATTCCGGTATAATAAAAATTCATATCATTATCAAAATAAACACTGGTATTCGGTATGAACCGGTATACCGCCCAACACTACTGTCACTTTTTATCAATTTAATGTGACCTTGCTGAATAAAATTTCTTTCCACAAAATATTTTTTTTATTTGCAGCCTTATTTGCTACTAGGATAAAACTATTTCAATACACATTACAATTTTCGTAGTTAAAAGGCAGTTTTTTGAGCCCGTAAGTTACGATTCGCGACTTTGTAGCGTTCCAGGCAAAGTGACACCAAACCAAAGCATGATGGACCGTACAGGGCATATGCTCATTTACAATAATTTCTATCGCCAAATGTGCTTACTCCTTGCTTATTGGAGGGAAACGAAGGAGGAAAAAATGGTGCATAAGGCAAGAGAAGCTGTTATACCTTTTATTTTACGTTATGACTTTCATAAACACAGCATCCGTAAGGGCTGCCATTGTTTTTCCGCGGGCTATGTGACGTCAGAGCTCGTAACTGGGAGTACATTGATCTAGTACAGAGTTCACGGGTGGGAAGTCACGGGTTTGACTGCCGTTCCAGTGCACTTTCGCGGGTAGGAGGTTGGAAAAACACAGGTTATGGGTTGCCTGGAACGCAGCATAAGACCTCCACAAGTTTGTAACCAACTTGGAAGCAAGAACGTCGGACAAAGAGTTCACTTGATTATTGTCACTAATTTACTTATTTGATTGCAGACCTAGAAATCTGAAATGTTTCTTCATTCCAACTTTTCAAAATCCTCAAACCAGGATTTTCCACCAAGACTTTTAGAAACAGCTGTACGTGTTAAATGTACAGTATCTCAAAATACAAAAACATGCACAGACATGCTTATATAGATTTGCTGTGTAACAACTGTAACTCTGAAAGCTACAGATCTGAGCTCTAGTGCTCGCTGGATTGATGGCATAAGGATGCTGAGCTTTCTATTTCCATACACAGAGAGAGAGAGAAACGGAGATAGAAGAGCTAAAGGAAGGCCGCTCTGTTTCTCGTATCAATGACTCATGCACACTTCCTCTGTACAGAGCGGGAAGTAGACCTTTATAATAATCTATAATATATCAGAGCGGTAACTAGATACACACTAGAGACTCCTCCAGTCTTTCCCATCTCTCTCTCTCTCTCTCTCATCTGTGTATCCGTGCACACATTCACACTTCCTTTAACCCTCCGATTTGCTGGATTAAACAGAAGATAACATGCAGCAGCAGCAGAAATTGCAAATGAATTAAACATTACAAACGGACGACACCTCTTAAAGATCTAAAGATCTGCGCTCAGGCGATGTGTCTGAGCGTTGCGCTTGGAATGTAAATCATCTTAATTCCAAATTATTGCTTCATTTTTTTTCTCCTATCAGGAGAAGCAATTAAAATGACAGAAAGAATAACTCCTCAAACAAATGTATATAATTAAAATGTATATAATTAAATTTAAATTAAAGTTCAAAGCAACGCACCAGAGAAAAAAAACTGAATAGTCGACTAAATCACCACGTACTTGAGTATTAAAAAAACTGAATACAATCAAAAAGATATTTGTAATGCCATTAAAAAATAAAATATAATAAATAATAATATATAAAAACAAAAATATACTATAATTAATAATATAATTAATATACTATAATTAATAATTTAATACAATACAATACAATACAATACAATATAATTAATATAATTAATATAATATAATATAATATAATATAATATAATATAATATAATATAATATAATATAATATAATATAATATAATATAATATAATATAATATAATATAATATAATATAATGTTTCTTAACTTTTTGATGCCAGTTATATATTTTCTTTTTTTCGGTGGATAATTTATAAAAGCATAAATTTTTAATATGTTCAAAATATTTTCTGGCAATGTTCTGGCCTCTGAATAAAACCTTTGAAGATGTTTTTCTCTGAGGACATTGTGAGCTTTCATGCTTTTTTACTGTATTACTACTATATTATTCTCTGGAAATCATTTAGTTTCTATTAAGTATTAAGTTGTTAGAGTCCTGTGAAATTGTAAACCTGAAGAAAAACATAAAACTAAACAGAATTAAAAATGATTTACATTACATGATTTATGACTAATCTTTAGAACACAATAATAAAACAAGGAAAAAATGACATTATTCGAGTTTAATTCTATTTACTATTATTTTCTTTTACTGTGGACCACCTAGAACTTCCTGGGGATTCCCGTATCCCAGTTTGAAAACTCCTGAACTAGCCAATCTTGCTAATCCACTAGCATGAACTGCCACAATGTTATCTGCTCTATCTATATTTATATGCTGACAGAACAGCAAAACACTGAAACTCTGCCCAGCAAACAAGCCCAGGCTGGTCAAGTTGTCTGAGAAAACTCATATTCCAGAATTAAGCCAGAGGCAGAAGACCCTTAATGCTCTCTATTAGCCTGAAAAAAAATCAGCAAACCAGTGACCTTCACCTCAAAACGCTGACTAGAGCAGTTAGGAAAGGCATCATCGTGTCTGGTTTAGTGTGCAGATGTATGCTAAATCACAGGGCTGACTCAAGAGCAGCACTCCAACACATGACCAGACAGTTCACCCCACTTACTCGCTGCTAAATGGAGGAGAGAAAAGGCATTTCTCCATGACAAAGAGTTTTAATTGATTGGAGCTGTAATGAAACACTGGAAAGATCACATCTGATTTGGCAGATGAATCTAGCAATGAGAAGAAAACTTACTTTTCGCCAAATGACCTTCTCCAAAAATCGGCGGCGTCTGCCTTAGTAATGCGGAATGTGTCTCCTTGGAACTGTCCACCTGGAAAGATGGCTTTAATCTCGGCCAACATGTGACTGAAGATCAGCGAGAGCTTGGTAAGGTTCCGCCTGCAAGAGAACGAGACAAACAAAGTGCATTAAACAGACAGAAAACCAGCAGTCAGTACAAGTGTACACACACACACACAGAGAAAAGTGAACTCTCAGCATTCTCTATAGAGCCAGTTTCTTGTCCTTGAGCTTGTCTGGAAGTTAATGTGCCGCACACGTCTCCCTTCAAACAGCACGAGGATACAGTGCAATCTGATGCACGCAGTCTGAAGGGCATGTCGTGGCCACAGCAGAAAACAAACACTCACTGGGCTCCGGCCAACAGAACAGAGATCTGCTTCTGAGGATGATGACTGACTGTCTATATCGTCACAAAACTGATTCATGAAATACTCCACTTGGGGGGAAAAAATATAAATGATCAGTAATAATAGTATTAGTATTGATTCTTTTTCTACCAAATACATTCTTCTAAAAATCGATTTTGTGACTATACAATTCCTTTGCGATTCAGACTTATCTTCTTTATATATATAATATAATATAATATAATATAATATAATATAATATAATATAATATAATATAATATAATATATTGTATTATATTATATTATATTATATTATATTATATTATATTATATTATATTATATTATATTATATTATATTATATTATATTATATTATATTATATTATATTATAATATAATATAATATAATATAATATAATATAATATAATATAATATAATATAATATAATATAATTAATATAATATAATATAATATAATATAATATATATGCGCAAATATATACTTTTACTTTTTGTAAGTAAAATATTCTATTCTATTCTAAATGATGATGATAATAATAATATTTGAATTATAAAAAGTTAAAATTCCAAATTATCAATATTATTAAAACTTCTTATATATATGAATATCTATAAATATATATAAAAAGTCTGAATCGCAAAGTAATTGTATATTGACAAAATCGATTTTTGAAAAAATTTAGTTTGTAGGGTGAAAAAAAAATCTATAATCCTAAAAAGTTGTAATAATTTAGAACATTTGGGATTTTTACTTTTTATATGTAAAAAAAAAAACTATTCTATTCATAATAGTAATAATATTATCGCCATTATATTTTTATTATAAAATGAATAATAAATATTTTAATTTTAAAATATATAGCATTAGTTATACAGTATATTTTATATTTATTAGTTATATATATATAACAAACTACATTAGTTAACATTAACTAAAAATGAACTGCACTTCTACAGCATTTATTAAACTTAAATAATTGATCAAATAAACTTATCAAAAACAGTATAACAAATGCATTGCTCATGGTAGTTCATGTTAGTTAATACATTAACTAATGTAAACAAATTAAACATTGTGAAGTGTTACCATTTTCTCTATAGAAAAATCTATTTATTTAAATTCATTATTCATATAACTTCTCATATTTGTATAAATATGAATATAATACAATAAACAAAATAAATAAATGAGTTTTATTTGTTCCCATTGTGTCAGTCGCAATGCTCATGGGATTATAGATCATATAGTTCATATATCACTGAGTGTGGGATGCAGATAATAATGTCTGACTCTCAAACTAATTGTTCTTTTGATTGAATGTTTGTATGGAATTGTTTAAACAAGAAGGCTCAAAACACTTAATTCCATTAATCATGCCACTCTTTCATATATCCTTTGCTTTAAAACTTGTAGTACTTCTCCCAAGTGTTACGTTAACCTTGAGCATCTTTACTTTTACTCACACATACGGAGTCATTTGTAAAACACTCCTGTAGACATGCAGACAAATATAATGAGCTAAACCATCATAGGTACCACACAAGTCATTGATATTTTCAAAGTGACTTTTCCCATAATGCCTTGTGGCTGGCAGAAAGTGACTCCAGCCCTCAGGGGCTTGTCCCCTTCCTCCCCCTGTGCTGTCCTCCTGTGGGATTAGAGCGGGCAGATAACCCACCTTTCAGAACAACCTTTCAGGTGGCACTCAATTACGCCAGGCCACTCAGCCCGAGGGAGGTCGAGAGGAACCGGGCTGCAAGCGGTAGATAACTAGCCCCTCTGAGGCACAACAAACACACACACAAACCTTCAGGATTCACAGGGGAATTTTGTGAAGCTGCAATTGGGCACCTGGAGCTCCCGGGAGCATTGTCGAAATTCGCCCCGACCGTCTTCCTCGGCACAAAATTTTTTTCATTGGCATCAGACCCGATTTCACATTTGCATTTCTTGTCTAAATCTGGCTGTATTTAGAGACCCATTAATTAGTGTGCTACATTAGCGTAGCTTCCTGTCAAAACATAACTGTGACAAGGCAATTTGCACGTTAGCAGCGATGCAGAACTGGCGAGAGAGGGGAGAAACTGGCAGATGAGAACCGGGGGTCAAATACGAGGTGTATTTTACTTCAGAATCTTGATTATACAGAGTTGTTATGAAGCTCTTGTCATAATCAAGGCCGCATTTAAACCGTTTAAACTGTCAGCGATTAACCGGTGTGAAAAACTTTGTGGTGTTCACTTTAGATATAGCAATAAAACTCTTTTCAGCATAACTTAGCCGAGGGGATCCTTGTATTTCTTTATAAGTCTCTGATGAACCCACCGGAGAACATTTCTCTCCATAAACTTCAGTTCAGTTAATACCTCCTCCAAGTCTTCAAGTTTTCAATATGGTGAGTCACCGCTCATTTTATCACCCCATTTAATGCAGTAATACTGAAACTAGTGAGGAACTCATATATATTCAGTGTCAGCCTGGAACAAGGCAAGACCGACTGGGATGACTCTGGGCTTGCTTTTTTAATCATAAAAATAATATACACACACACTACCATTCAAATGTTTGGGGTTAGTAAGATTTTGTTTTACATCGTCTTTTGAAAGAAATGTATATGTTTCTTCTGTTCTTCTGCAAGGACGTAATAAATTGATCAGCAACAGTAAAGATTGTTAAAATGTTACAAAATAGTTTTATTTCCAATAAAATATGATATACACCGATCAGGTATATATATCAGGTATAACATTATGACCACCTTCTTAATATTGTGTAGGACCCCTTTTGCTGCCAAAACAGCCCTGACCCGTTGAGGCATGGACTCCACTAGACCCAAGATGTTAGCAGCAGATCCTTTAAGCCCTGTAAGTTGTGAGGTGGGGCCTCCATGGATCGTACTTGTTTGTTCAGCACATCCCACAGATGCTCGATTGGATTGAGATCTGGGGAATTTGGAGGCAAGTCAACACCTCAAACTCGTGCTTCTCAAACCATTTCTGAACCATTTTTGCCATTTTAGCCACAGCCACCTAGAAATACCGTTTCCATGAAAGGGTGTACATGATCTGCAACAATGCTTAGGTAGGTGGTACGTGTCAAAGTAACATCCACATGGATGGCAGAACCCAAGGTTTCCCAGCAGAACATTGCCCAAAGCATCACACTGCCTCCGCCGGCTTGCCTTATTCCCATAGTGCATCTTGGTGCCATGTGTTCCCCTGTCCACCACCACAAGTGTTGTAATTATATATTACTACAACAAGATTTAATTTCTACTGTTAATGAAATGTTGGTAGGCTACATGGTTTTCACTTTGAGATGGATAGGCTACAGGTTATTTTTATGGTATGCCAAAAAGTACATTTCACCAGTATTTACTAGGGGTAGCACGGTTCACAAAACCCATGGTTCGGTTCGTATCACGGTTTTAGGGTCACGGTTTTAGGTTGTTTTTAATCGTTAACACTCCAGAAATTTACTTCAGCATATGATATATATAGCTTAATCATCCACAATTTAGGATACAGTATTAAAAATGTGTTATATCAAAACACAACACTGCCAGAAGTTTTTGCCCAAACTTCAAAGGCATGTTTAAATTATTAAAACTAGAAGCATATCTTAACTTTTAAATATTACATTTATCATGTGAACTACTTATATACAACATGTTATATATGCATGTGTGTATGAGACAGAGGGGAACACGGTCGCATTTGCAGCAGATATATGCTGCCCATCATAAATCAAAGCATGAGACAGACAGGGGTCGGAGGAGAACACCGGAAAAATGTGACAGAATGGACAGTATTTGTCTGTATTTGCAATACACGAGCCGCGGTTCAGCTGCGCGAGACAAACACTGCCAGTGTGTGTATGCGCAACGGGCTCTCCAGACTGCATCTGCCCTGCCTGCTATACGACGCCGGCACATCCTCCAACTCCGAGCAGCCTTCCTTATCTCTCTCACTTGCTTTTCTACACGTGACGTGACCTGCAGCACTCCACTTTTACTTTACTGTATGTCCACACACACACACACACATGTTGGGTTTTCATGTTTTATGGGGACTTTCCATAGGCGTAATGGTTTTTATACCAAACTGTATTTTCTATCCCCCTACACTGCCCCTGCCCCTAAACCTACCCATCACAGGAAACATTCTGCATTTTTACATTTTCAAAAAACATCACTTAGTCTGATTTATAACACGTTTTCCTCATGGGGACCAAAAAATGTCCCCACAAGGACGAGGATTTCGGATATTGCCATCTTTGTGGGGACTTTGTTGTAGGGATTACCAGTCCCCACACACACACACACACACACACACACACACACACACCTCTTATTTTGCGCGAAAAGGACACCCACTGTCTTGAGGTAACATACGGGCACGAGGATACGGGCACGTCGAACCGCGCGACGCACACACTCCGAACCGAGACAAGCGAACCGAACGGTTCGTTTTTTTTCCATGTACCGTGGTGCCACCCCTAGTATTTATTATACTTTTTTAATAAAAAAATGTAAATAGGAATAAAAGTACAAAAGGTACATCTTGAAAAAGTGGGGGGTCGTCTTATCTGAACAATACGGTAATATAACATATGTTTTATGTATTTGTTTATCATTAATGTTGCAAATGTATTTTTTTACTACACATCGTCAAATAAAGATAGTAATGATAGAGATTCGAGTTTCACGAATAGTTAAGGAAAAGAGTCACTTAACAAACTGGCTCATAAGAGTCATTTGATCAGACTCCACAGATTCTCATTTGCATAGTCAAACTCACCTGATCACATGTCTGTAGAACATTTACACACATCTCTACTCTCTAACATCTGACATATCCATTACCAGCAAACAACATCCATCCCACATCAAACACGTCACACCTTCCGTCTTCATAACTATCACAGGAAAATTGGCGGCATGGTTCACACAGGAACTACATTATAATATTTCAACATCTATAACACTCAGAGTGTCACCATTACACGGATGAATCCTAGAGATGCCCATATGCTGACTGTTGAGCTCACAGCGATCATTTAAGCTTCAACACCTCTGACACACACCAGTTCCCAGCCATGTCCGTGAATCATTTAAACCCAATCCATGCGGTGCACACTGATAACATGTCACATGGTAACCACAAAAGCCAGGGAGAAGACAGCACACCTTTGAGGACACTGAGTGACGGATGCACAGAGAGAGCTAATCCTAGTACAGAGGCTTGTCCTGAGGTAGGAGAAATTGAATTCAAGACAGAACAATAATCTCGGCCTACAGGCAACTAACGTATGCTAATTCCCTCTGCGCTGCTGGGGCGGATGAGGTTTTTGTATGTGCCTCACCTCTTATCGAGAGGAGCGGGGGTGTGCTTGAACAGAGCCATTACTCCATAGGACACATCGCTACCTCACGCAACACCGCAGCTCATATGCAATATGGGATATGCAAAACATATATTGGGATATGCAAAACTACTCTGTAGTCTTCCTTTACAAAACAGCTACAAGTGCAAAATATATGTTGCCAGGGTGTTCTAGATGGTTGCTAGGAGGTTGCTAGTGTGTTCTGGGTGGTTCCTAAGTGGTCTGGACAGTTACTGGGTGTTTCAGGGAGTTGCCAGGGTGTTCTAGATGGTTGCTAATGTGTTCTGGGTGGTTCCTAAGTGGTCTGGACAGTTGCTATGTGTTCTGAGGGGTTGCTTGGGTGTTCTAGATGGTTGCTAGGAGGTTGCTAGTGTGTTCTGGGTGATTCCTAAGTGGTCTGGACAGTTACTGGGTGTTTCAGGGAGTTGCCAGGGTGTTCTAGATGGTTGCTAGGAGGTTGCTAGTGTGTTCTGGGTGGTTCCTAAGTGGTCTGGACAGTTACTGGGTGTTTCAGGGAGTTGCCAGGGTGTTCTAGATGGTTGCTAGGAGGTTGCTAGTGTGTTCTGGGTGGTTCCTAAGTGGTCTGGACAGTAGCTAGGAATTTTGGGGAGTTGCCATGGTGTTCTAGATGGTTGCTAGCGTGTCCTGGATGGTTCTTAAGTGGTCTGGACAGTTACTGGGTGTTTCAGGGAGTTGCCAGGGTGTTCTAGATGGTTGCTAGGAGGTTGCTAGTGTGTTCTGGGTGGTTCCTAAGTGGTCTGGACAGTAGCTAGGAGTTTTGGGGAGTTGCCATGGTGTTCTAGATGGTTGCTAGCGTGTCCTGGATGGTTCCTAAGTGGCCTGGACAGTTGCTAGGTGTTCTGAGGGGTTGCTTGGGTGTTCTAGACGGTTGCTAGGAGGTTGCTAGTGTGTTCTGGGTGGTTCCTAAGTGGTCTGGACAGTTGCTGGGTGTTTTGGGGAGTTACCAGGGTGTTCTAGATGGTTGCTAGTGTGTTCTGGGTGGTTCCTAAGTGGTCTGGACAGTTGCTAGGTGTTCTGAGGGGTTGCTTGGGCGATGACTGAAAGAACACAGGATATTCTTCAAGCTTGTTTCTCTTTATATTTGTGATTTCTCCTTAGTTCTAGGGTCAGATGCAACTAGTCACCACCGAGAAGCTATAGGTTGATGGGAATGGTTGTCAGTGGTGCATTGCTAAGTGGTTGCCAGCAATGTTCCCTCTTAGCTGCGCGCGTGCAGATAGAATAAAATGCAGCGCAGACGACAGACACAGATGCGAAATGTGGGGAGAAATCCATTTTATTGTAGTTTAAATGAGAAATAATTGCAGAGCTCTGTTTAACCGCTATAGAGTTAGTATCGCTATCGTGTTAGAACCGGTGGATGCGGTTTACAGGTTTCATAGAAAGACAATGTCATGTGTGAACAGCAGTGCGATCCTATTTGCGGTCCAAAGAGCTCAAAATGAGAGGCAACGAGAAACGCAAAGACATGTGAAATAAAACCTCATCATGTTTTAAAGAAGAGTGGCTTGATTAAGTGGTGGAAATAACAGATGATGGACACAGCACGGTAACAAAACAGACATTTACAGTTACACCCACCACAAGTGTAGTGTGCCAACTCTAAACACCAAAGTAACACACATCAGCTTAAATAGACGTGTCTGTGGTTTGGGTTTCAGTGATGTTTAGATAACTATAAAAAGAGTTCACATGTTCCTTTGAATATATTTAGCTATTAGATCTATTTAATTACTTCAGTTAGTTTTTTTTTAACAAATTGAAGAATTTAAATTGATATAATATACTATTAGTTTAAATACTTCCATTAGTTTTTTATATTATATTATAGGCTATTATAATTGTATTATATTGTAGGCTAAGCCTAATAAAGAATGCATCTCACAAGGGGATTGTTTAGGGATCCTTGCCATTAAAACGTTTGAAAACCCCTGCTATAGAAAATCTTCATCATAAGCAATAAACAAACATTTAATATCGATGGTTTTATGCTGCCTGTAGAACCATCTCAGTGTAACCGCTTAATTATTTTAATATTATATTATAAAGAATTGAACTGTCCTGGGGGAGATTTTAATAGTATTTCTTGGTAAAGAAGGCTACAGTTAACAGCACTGTAAAATGTGCTCAATTTAGGGGCTTCCGAATGAACTGTTTTTATTTTATCTTTTTATTTAATATATCACTAGTGAATATATCACTAATATATCAACGGTTAAATAAAATAGAAATGGCACATTAAAGTTAAAAGTTATAACTGCATGATGAAACCACGTTTTTGTGTGTGTTTACATACAATGTACAGGTAAAGAATGTTTTTTCTCAGGTGACCAAAATGTCCGCCCAATAGAGAAAAGTTTTGCTCAGCGAGAAAAGAAATTAGAGGGAACATTGGTTGCCAGGATGTTCTAGATGGTTGCTGAGAGGTTGCTATTGTGTTCTGGGTGGTTCCTAAGTGGTCTGGACAGTTGCTGGGTGTTTCGGGGAGTTGCCAGGGTGTTCTAGATTGTTGCTAGGAGATTGCTAGTGTTTTCTGGGTGGTTCCTAAGTGGTCTGGACAGTTGCTAGGAGTTCTGGGTGGTTGCTAGGGTGTTGTAGATAGCTGATCAGTGGTTGCTAGTGTGTTTTGGGTGGTTCCTAGTGGTCTGGACAGTTGCTAGGTGTTCTGAGGAGTTACTAGGGTGTTCTAGATGGTTGCTAGGGGATACTGGGTGGTGGGTTGATGGACACTCTGTGTGGTTGCCAGGTCTTGGGTGTTCTGGGTGGTTGCTAGGGTGTGCTATTTGGTTTCTGGGTGTCCTGGGTGGTTGCTAGGTCATTTCTAAGGTGTTTGGGTAGTACCTATGTGGTACCAGGGTGTTATGGATGCTTGCTACTGCTAGGTGATTTTTAATTGGTCTATATGACATTCTGGTCTCTAGACATAACTCTGCTCCCACCTTCAATTTTTAGAAAAGTAATAACACACATTTTCCCTCAACAAGCCACATGATATGAGGTATCAGTTATGTCTGTAATGCAGGATGACTAACAATACTGAATAATAATAGTAATGCTTGTCTGAGCCACTAATAAAATAGCCTGCACATTTGAGTCCGTTGAAGGGAAAGAAAGAGAAATAGTGACTCTCGTCTCACATAAGCACCATGTGACTGGTCTAAAGGCAGCATAAAGCCTAATCATTTCAGCCTTGCTCAAGTCATGTGAGACATATAGTGAACCTGTTGAACTTAAAAAGTAAGAATAATAAAAGCAGCAGTGACAGGAAACAAAACCATACAAAATTCAATTCAGCTTCGTTATTGCATTAGGCATGCTGCTCTACTACCAGGGCCTAAAATTAACACTTGCCAAGCGCCAAATAAGAGTAAAATTCAGTGTTGGCGAGTACATGAATGGTGTCAATTGCCAGTTAGCCGGTTCTTGTTTTTATGAATTCTAGTATTGCAACGTTGTGAGAATGTGATCGATGCTCGGGACAGTTGACATGCCAATGCTGCATCGTCATAAAAGTTTAAGCCTTGCCAATTGAAATATTTAAGCGAAAGAAGACGTGAAAGGGAACTCAATTCGTTACTTGCACGTTGTGGGAAGCTCTCGGTGCGCAACCATCCGAAGCGTGAGCATAGAAATCCAAGGCTCAGAAAGCGTGCAAATATGGAATTGCACACTCTTTCATGTATTCTTTGGCTTAAAAATGCCTGATTGGCGAGTTTCCTCGTTATGTCTTAAATGAACGTAAACAGTTGAGGAAAAAAAACGCATGTGTATCAGTATATTGGATCCGTGCATTTGGTCTTGACACAGACGGCAGCAGGAATATTAGGCTGTTGTCACTTCCTTTAAACAACAAAAGACAAACAAAAAATGACTCGCTGCCCTTGACAGAATAACTTTTGTAACCTTAATAAGGATTCATCTATATTTAATATAAAAAGTGAAGACTATGCAGAGTTATTTTACATTTGATTACTTTTGATTAATTTCTGTACTAGAAAATTGTGAATTTTCAGTTGTATCTGCCTGTTATGAGGGCTGGTAAAAAAACATTTATTGCCGGTAAATTTTCTTAAGTGACTGGCCATTGCCAGGTGTGGAAAGAGTTCGTTTTAGGCCCTGTCTACAACTATTCCCGCTGTTTCAAGACACTGCTGCCTAAGTGGCCAAACCAGAGAGTCAGACTTCCTTCCATCATCTCTATGAACTCTCCAAACCCTCAGTGCTTCCTGCGTGTGTTCTTTGGACCGGATGACTCCTGCCTTTCTGAATGAAACCCCATAAAACATCATATATAATTAGGAGACGGAGGATGACAGTGCGGTATTTGAACATAGATGATTTTATGGTAATTGCAGATAATGGTAGAGTGCCGGTGTTGGTGTTCATCCAAGCTCATCTGGAGAGGGGAGGAAAAACTGCGAAATGACTCTGGAGAGCCTATATTTTCAGCCTTCAATTACGTTCAAGCAATCTGTCTGGATTTTCAGTCAAAACCTCTAATAACCACCCCCCAAACACACACACACACACACACACAGTCATCAGTTCATGATGGTGCCACATGGCAGCTGTTGAGTGGTCCAATAAGGGTTTCCATTTGCTGCATTTTGGCTGCTCCATATTACATAATGTGAAGCGTGAAGTGTGTTTGCAGGTCTTTAAGAGTCCCATCTAATCTGACTAGCTCAGAATTACTCCAACGTCACGTTAAAAGGTCACCGTAGCCTAGCAGGAATTGACCTCTGTGAGGAAAGTCAGTCAATACTCACACGTTACTAGCAGTTTGCATAATGAACTATGGGTCTCAACTCCTGTCGTTTCCTCTTATTCCACTGGAATAAAAGAGAAACCCCCTAAAATAAAATTTCTTCAACATATTTGACTACAAAGCTACATCAAAACACAATCATTGTCACCTTGTATAATTTTTTTTTTCTTTAGGCCATTCCGCTAGTGTTAATGAAGTGTGATCACGTAAAGTATTCATTGCACTCAGGTTTAAAAGGTCCTCATCAGGGAGTGTCAAGTGCAGGGCTATAAAGGTAGTTTCAGGACTGAACTATTACTTGCACATGTGATGGCCAAGCAGAGACCAGGCATTGATTTGATTAACAGCCTGACCATTATGGAAAAGAGAGAGCAACAGCCAGAGAGAGAGAGCCCTGCACCCATCATGCTCTCTGGAAACTCAACATTTACTCAACACAGTAAAAATACACATGTAAAAATAAAATATACAATTAATGAAGAGCAGTGCCAATCTGTGTGTCATGCCCACTAGTTAGTAATGTAAAAACTAGAGAACTACAGCTCAACTTCAATCTGCAAAACACACAACCCTGCAAACACCTCAACCAAGGTGCAGTTGTGTGGTTCAGAGGCACATGGAAGCACCTGTCATGTCTAACGGCCGGCATGACATTCTCTTAGGCTTCCTGACACCTGTAGGAATCAGCGCTGCTAGCTGTTGTCTTTCAGTTTTTGTTGACCTACATTCAGCAGCACACACCCTCCGCCATAAATACGGTCATTACGTCAGCTGTCAGTCAGGGCACATGAACGCAACGGATGAAATGTAATCGATATGCGGAAGAGCTTTCCAACTTCACTGCATTAAAAAAGGAGCACATGCACTTATATCGTAAGCCTAGTGGTTAGTGATGGGAACGCTCATTTTAAGTTTTACTTATTTACTTATTTTTGCAACAAAAAAAAGGTGCAAAAACAATACAATGAAATTAATAAATGCATACTAAATATATCTTAACTTACATTTAATTTAGTTGAAAACACGATGCGCAGCAATTACTAGGTATTTTGCTACAAAAAAGTCTGACACCTACAGAGAGGGGCTGAATTCCGAAAAGCATACTCCTCTAAATATTCCTGTCATATCTTTATTGTAATTTTTAGTATATGTATTATGCTAGAATGCTGAATGCTTTATTTTTAATCTGTGAATTAAAAAAATAACTGATTCTGATCGATTGAATCTGACTTTCCAATTGAATTGGATTTCCACTGCTAAATACAGAAGAGCGAAACAATGGAAATTTTAGGATGGCATGTTTAATTATTGCCTTAGTTCACTCAAAATGTAAGCTGTGTGCACAATGTAATGTAACAAAAAACACCAAAACAAATGCTTCATGGCTAATTATAGAGTACCTTTTTACTGATTGCTAAAGGCGGTGCTATTTTAAATCTGGTTAGCTCACTGCCAGTCATTTCCTGTCTTTACAAGTGTGTCACTGTATGTTGCTCGTTTACTTACAACAGAGTAATTTCAAATGCAGAGCACCAAAAAGGGTGCGTTTTAGCCTGGAGAGAGATGAATGGTGATTAGTGATAAATTCACTCATTCTCTTCCTCTCTGTTCTGCTTTTATCTAAAGGTTCTTTGCAAAAGCGAGGCACACCAGGCCAGTGACATGATCATCAATAAAACACCTGGCAGACTGCTCCGCAGCAGGACCATCCCGAGAGTGAGTATGGTAATACGGCAGGCCCCCTCAGAGCTGCAGAACATATAAGATATCTATCAGGACCTCCTGCTGCAGGCCAATCTGCTACACACACACACACTCACACATGCAAACACATTACTGGCAACACCCATACACAAATCACTATGAATTATTAAAACCGTCAACAATCATTTTGCAGAGAACCTGACAAACAAGCCTGTCCATTAGCCAAGTACGGCTGCCTGTTCTGCCTCAAACAGCTGAACCTTGAAGTGGTCTTCTAGTGTCTGTAATGAGGGATGGGGTGGAAGATACAGGAAGGAGAGATTAGCATACTGGGGGGGGGGACATCACAAGCCTGTTTTATGACTAAATCAATGCTGCCACACCTCCCCTCTCGCTTTTAATCGCTCTCTCTCTCTCCCATACACACACACTCCAACTCCACTGTTTTGAACACATTCATAAAAAACTGGAATTCCAGTAACTGTATTGTTCAACTTTTAATGAACGGTTTGGGCATTATGGGACAAAAGGGACAGAAGAGAGGAAAAAAAAGGTACCGCACAACACTTAACTAAAGGTTTGTGCTACAGACATGAATGATCCCTCGAAATGTGCTTTTTTTTTGGGAGGAAAAGTGTGTAATTATTTTTCTAAGCAATCATTATACAATTTCCCCATGGCAGATTATTTACAATTGTTTGCTAGGAAGACAATAAAGCAGGGAAAAAGCACAACAAAACGTCTAGGAAAATAGCCTAATCTAGGAAATCAGAATAACCCTAGCAACCCAGTGGAAACCATTTAAGAACTTTCCTGTAACTGCATAGCAACCAACCAAAACACACTAGCAACTGCACAGCAACACCCTGGTAACTGCATAACCCTAAAAACTCCCTAGCATTGGCACCCCTCACACACTTCATTTTGGAAAATGTAAAAAACTGTGTTTATTTAGTAGCTTTAGTTTGATTGATTCATCAAAACATGGGCATTTATTCATCACTTGCAATACATAAGAAACCAAGCAATATCTAGGAAATATCATAGAGTACCAAATCAATCAGAAAACCCCAATGTATACGTAGATGCCACATTCCACTGCTCCAGACATGTTGACTCGTCCGCCATCTTGGATCGGTCAAAAATTCAGATGCTGTCGTCACACAATAAAAATCAAGATGTCATAACATTGCGCAGCCTCTGGTCGTAAAAACCACAGAGATTTAAATTTAGGATTTAAACGGTTTAACCTTTCACAAGTGAGAATGTGTTGGTTTGCGTTTCACTGTTATACCATAGGGGGCGCTATGACACATCTTCTGAAAGACTACTGAATCTCCTGATCAAAACACAGGCGAAGAAACAGAAACAAGCGATGGCATATGTAAGCAGATGCAAGTTAATCGATAACGAATAGTGATTGGGTAGTATTTTGTTCTCCAAAATGTACTAAGATTAGCTACCTTTAATTAGGCTATTCTGACAGAAGAAGACTACTACTTTTTTTTATGGTCACCTAGCAAAGACAATTTCGGAAAGGAGAAATACAGGGGAAAAAAAACAATCGGTTATCCGGGAGTGACGCGCTGCCAAGATGGCGACAGCCAGCCCCGCCCACTTTGCTCTTCAGAAACCTATGGGTGGCATCACGGATACTTGTTTTATACAGTCTATGAACAAAACATGAGTTTTTTCATGAGTCAGGAAACTAAAAATAGAGCTGAAATACAAGAAAATATTAGGTCTCTATGCTAGATTCTTGCCAGTACACAGTCCCTGAACAGCATTGACACCACTCACAATCTCTTTGGAAAAATTGTCAAAATGTATGTTTTATTTGCTTCATCAAAACATGGACATTTATTCATCCGTGCCTTTGTGTTTTGACCACCTCTATGCACATCATCAACAGGGGGCATTTTCAGAATGTAGGTTTCACACAGCGTTGGTCTTCTGAGGAGCACTTTCTGCCAGTTACCTCATCTATATCCCTCGCCCTTATCTCTTGCTCCATTCCCACTTCTATAACCATCTAGAAACCTGGTAGAAAAAGCTGGAGTCGAGATGAGTTTTTACACTCTGTCTGCGGTGTGAACTGTGAAGTAAACAAACGTCTCTCAAACTTAAAAAGAAACCACCATGAATCGCAAAAAAGGCAAGCGCTGAAAGAAAAGAACAGACGAGAAGAAACTTCAAAGACCTGCTGAGGGCTTAAGACAGAGGCAATCAGTTAGAAGTTATGCGCTGCGCTTAATCTCATTTTAAAGTTTTATTCTCATCATTTTATCTCCGTTTCTGCCGCCGAGGTATATCCTGTCTGAAGTGCTGCAGTTTCTCTGATACAGTAAGAGCTTTGTGATTTGAAACACACAGAGCTTTTACAAAAGGCAACAGAGCTTTATTCATTTCATATGAGGCAATGCATGTTTTATTAAAGAAGTCCAATGTAAACAGCTTCACAGCTTATGCAATCTAATGAAAAAATATTCAAATAATTAAATGGTAATGTGTGTCTCTGCTCAGGGCGAAATCATTAACATGCAAATGCTGCCAAACACAACTTCATGTGGCCAGAATATTTCATGCACTCGTTAGCAAGTCCTCCCTCTCTTTATGCTAAAATGACTAATTCCACATACGCCGCCACAAATGATCTTTGAAAAGAAAAAGAAAAAAATACATGGCAGAGATAACGGCGACTGCATGTGATATTACCCGCAATCTTATAAACACAAAATTGTGGGGCAAAACAATTTCTATAAAAGAGCAATTTCAATCTCATTATCCTTCTATAATGAGTCCTCAGAGACAGCAGGCGTTCCCTGCCGCTCACAGCGGTTGAGATGCAAAGTGCAGGCTCGAATTACATGACAATCAGTTCGATTATGAGAAAAGAGACTAAAGGAGAGCAGTGCACATCAGCCTCCTCAACCGTGTGTGAATTTTGGGCGTGATGCATGTAATTTAAAAGGTCAAGTTCATTGCTTCAGAGTGAAGAAGAATCAGTTTAGATGGGCCGAGTACGGAGCCTTGGGGAACTCCTGAACACAGGGATGAAGAATGGAGAACACTAATCCACAGTCAGTGTTAAATTCTACACAGGATTTTTTTATTTTATTTCAGACAATTTGACTAAAGCTGCAAATTATTTTTACATTTACAGAGTGAAATGGACTAAAATCAATGACTACTTAACATTGTAATTTGTTAAGGTTTATTAAACATTTTAAGCCCAAAATAATAAACACGTGCCAAACTTTAACAAATTAAAAAAAGATTTAATAATGTAAACATTAGGGGTCTAACGATACCCTCATGTCACGTTTCGATACATATCACGATACCCAAAATCATGATACGATATTACTGCAATACTTCAAGACGTATGGTAAAAGGTTAACTAAGAATGTACTGTTGATTAAAATGCTAAATTTGGTATTGCATCGAGGGTGGAAATGGTACTGGGAACCCAATGCACAGAACAATGGTGACACCAGAATAAAAATATTCATGATTCGGAAGCAGAAAACACAGAATTATTTTAGACTCTTGCACTAGATATATTTTAAATAATGTAGGACACTTTTACTGGTAACAAATACATTTGGTATAATCAGGACCCACAAATATCCCCCATTGCATTATTATACAATATACATATATATAGTAGTTTAATGTAGTACTGACACTAAAACTCTGTAAGCTTCATCAACTTGTAAAATGGTTGTTGTGAAACCTGAGCTCCTAATAATATAAGGAATAAAAGTCCCACTTTAAGTTGCTGTTATATGATATTTAATTATATATAGTGTTTCACAATGTGAGTTACAAATTCTGACTTGCCTAAACATACAAAAGAGGATCAGTTAACAACTTCTAAAAACACTGCATATATCACAATGTTATTTCTTTTATTTTGCCAACTGAAAAAGAATGCAAAGCATTAAAACTGTCCACCATTCGCCCTCTCTATACGCAGACGATTCTCTCATCTTCAACCTGCAAATAAACACGGACTCAAAGATGGAATCTAAGAGACAAAATTCTCTTTGAAGTTGGGGGTATAAGAATATTAATTCCAGGCTTTTCTGTCTCCGTTTCAGAGGGCTAAGCTGCTGGGACTCTGTGTGTGTGCAAATGTCTGGAGAACACTGCCTCGTGCCAATCAAAACAAAGACTGGGGACACTTCTGTCTCATCAGACCACTGCCTGGTTAAGGTCTGTCCCAGGGGAAAGGGAGGACACATGTGCCTGAGGAAATGAAAAAGGGGTTGGTGTGCGCAGACGGGCTTGTCCCCTGCAGAAATCCCCCCCAAACCCCACCCTGCCAATCAAGCCTTCTTGATATACTAACTCGTACCACATCCTGCACACCCCCATCTCTTTGTTTTGTGCCCCCATATACTCCCTCGCTTTCAGCCTTCAGTGTTACAAATAATACATTTGTTGAGAGCTGCACTTCACGTGCACTTCATTTCAATGGCCCTGACTGCTACCAGGTACACTTACAAAAAATATCACAATATCAAAAATTATTTAATTTTAAATATTATAAATAATCAGACACACAAACAAACAAATAAATACACAGTGTTAATTAAATTCTTTGTAAATATTCCTTCAAATCATTGCTTTTTTTGTATAATTTTGGTGCCAAAGTAGCACTATTTTCATACTCTGCATGTATTCATTAAAAGAGAGAAAGCATGAAAGCACAAGAGGGAAAAAAGAGAGTGAGCGTGAGAAAGGAAAAGAGCTGTGCATCACAGAAATCAATTTCAACATTCCCACCACATTGCATCGCATTGATTCAAATCCACTTTCAGCAGAATATTCTCTCACAAAGCATAATCAACTTGAGCATGCGATTTTCTTTACATATCATAAATGAATATGTGTCCAAAAACATTGCGATGGACTGTGCAAAGCAAATGTAATACCAATCAGCAGCAGAATGGGGTTTTCATTGATTAGTTTATCTAACAAACTTCACTCTCTGCTGGCATCAGGCGTGCATGTGTGCATGCATACGTGCATCAGAAGCCATCACAAATGGAGTTCTCTGATTGGCTCCACACCTTCAGCTCTCTCTCTCTGTGCTAATAGATTGACAGATTTTAGAAGGATTCTATAACCTCTGATTGGTTCAAAAGATAATGTCTCTCTCCCTCACCGTCTGTCAGATGGTGGTTATAAATGAGTATGTTTGATCTACTCTTACATCTGTAAAAAGAAAAATTCATTCTAATATGCTGATTTCCTGCTCAAGAAACATTTATTATTATCAGTGCTGAAAAAAGTTTTTGCTGCTTAACAGTTTTGTGGAAACGATACCGTACAAACATTTGTGGTAAGATTTAAAAAAAAGAGAGAAATTAATACTTTTACTCATCAAGGATGCATTAAATTGATCAAAAGACAGAAGACATTTATGTAACAAAAGATTTAAGAAATGCTATTTAAGAAATGCTTTAACATTTAATAAATGCCTTTTAAAATTTCTATTTAATAAACGCTTTAATACATTTAATAAATACATGTAATAAATGCTAATAAAATTTCTATTCCTCAAAGAATCCTGAAAAAAGTAGCATTACCATTTCCACAAACATGTTAAGCAACGGTTTTCAACATTGATTAAGAATAATAAGAATAAGAGGAAGAAGAGAAAGAAGACAAGGAAAAAGAAGAGGAGAAAGAGGAAGAAGGAAAAAGAAGGAAAAAGAGAAAGAAGAAGAGTAAGAGAAAGAAGAGAAAGAAGAAAAAGAGGTAAAAGAGGAAGAGGAAAAAGTAAGAAGAAAATGAGGAAAAAGAAGAGGAAGAGGAAGAAGAGTTACCTGAGCACAATTCTAATCAGCATATTAGAATTATTTCTAAAGGATCATGTGACACTGAAGACTGAATAAAATAAATGCAGCCTTGGTGAGCATGTGTGTGTGTGCGCGTGTGCGTGTGCGTTCATGTGTTCATGTTTTTCTATCCAGGTGGTGTTGATGAAGCATTTTAGGTCATAATAAAAACCGGAGCTCCTAATAATATAAGAAATAAAAGTCCCAAAATAATATTGTAATGAGTTGGCACTTTAAGTAGCTACTTTAAGTTGCTGTTATATGATATTTAATTATATATAGTGTTTCACAATGTGAGTTACAAATTCTGACTTGCCTAAACATACCAAAGAGGATCAGTTAACAACTTCTAAAAACACTGCATATAGCGATTCACAATGTTAAAGGGATAGTTCACCCAAAAATGAAAATTACCCCATGATTTACTCACCCTCAAGTCATCCTAGGTGTATATGACATTCTTCTTTCAGATTAATAAAATCGGAGTTATATTAAAAAAGTCCTGGCTAATCCAAGCATTATAATAGCAGTCATTGTTGCTCTGTTTTTGAAGTCCCCAAAAAAAAGCGTAAGCCTAGCGTAAGTATTTTGAACGGTGAGAGGCACTTTCAACACTTTTTCCAGCTTAGATTAGCCAGGACTTTTTTAATATAACTCTGATTGTATTCGTCTGAAAGAAGAAAGTCATATACACCTAGGATGACTTGAGGGTGAGTAAATCATGGGCTAATTCTCATTTTTTGGTGAACTACCCCTTTAATTTCTTTTATTTTGCCAACTGGAAAAGAATGCAACATTTTTAAAAAGCATTCAAACAGCCCACCATTCGCTCTCAACCAGAACAAACACAGACTGGGACCACCGGGGGGACCTAAATTGAGGTCCCCATGAGGAAACAAGCTTATAAATCATACAGAATTAGTTTTTTTGAAAATGTATAAATGCTCAAAGTATTGTAGTATAAAACAGCATTACGTAGTACCACCACTATGGAAAGTTCCCATAAAACGTGTATGTATGTATGTGCGTGCGCAATTTTGTATCGGTAAAATATTAATTATGAAAAAACTGTTTGGGCAATGGAAACTCGAGATGAGTAAAATGCAGATCAGCACATGGTAGCCATGAGTGTTTGTGGTAAAGACACTGTTACAGAGAGTAAAAGCGGATACAACTAAATTCAAATAAGCTCTTTCACATGAAGAGCTGAGAACACAAATACATTAACACGTACAGAAAACATGGTCAAGAATTCATGCAAAAACAGGAACAGGAATTAACACAAAACACTGTATACACACACAGAGCTACACGTCCCGCATGGCCCGTGTGATGACAGCAGAAGATTATGGTGTGTGGAACAGCTCAGACTGTTTGTCTTGTGCTGCGCTCAAACTCAAACAAAACAGCACTGTGTCTGCATGTCAGATTCTGCCACTGCAGGACTACTAGTACCACTATGCTCTTATTGTGCTGTGAGTGCATGGGGGAAAAGTCCTGACAGGTCATGTGGTCGAATTAAATGGTGTGTGGGTGTGCATATGCGTCTTAAGACACCAGGTGTGAAAACATCTTGTTATGTTCAGCCAGAGGAAATGTTTTTTTGCTTAGAGCAAGGGTCACCAAACTTTTTGACATTTATATATTTCACATCATCATATCAGTACTAAATGAGCCATCCTCATTTGCAATACATAGAAGTGTTTTTTTTAGTTTTTTTCTCATTTTGAAAATGCTACACACACACACACACACACACACACACACACACTCTACACGCAATCGTTCACATGGTACCTCAGAATTCATTCTAATATGCGGATCTGGTGCTTAAGAAACATTTATTTTACTCATAAACATTAAAAACTGTTGTGCTGCTTATTCTTTTGTGTGAGTATAATCATTTTAATGCATCCTCGCTGAATAAAAGTATTAATTTCTTACAAACACAAATCTTACTGACCCCAAACTTATCATCTCATTGCATCCCATCAAAGTGTAAAGTTAAAAAAAATTATATGATTTTGCTACTCATTTTTGCTTTGGTGAGATTTGCTTAATGTGAGGAACATTCCACCTATGTGTTGCCACACATGCCAAAAAAAACCTGGTAATAGTTTTTAATAACATTTTTCAATTAGATAAAATTGTTTAACCCTTAAATGTCTTTAGTGACCCAGGACGTCATTCACTACCCTCCTCGCCATTCATTTTTTAAAGTTAGCCATCAACCTTCTTAGTATTTGTCTATCAAGTCAACAATATAACAAGGGGGACACAAATCATTAAAAAAAATAAAAAAACATAAAATTGAATTTTTGTACAAAAATTGTATAGGGTCGCTAACGACCCGAGGTATGTAAAAGGCAAGGCTCGCAAAATCGCTAGCCTGACGTCCCGGGGCTATGGCATCTTCCAGCAGGGCAACCAAAACGTGTCACGGCCCTGCCCGATGGGCTATTTTAAACAGTGAAATAAAATTGTTTTTGACTCTCTTGACTTGTTATCTGAAGGAAAAATAAGATCATTCTGATTTGGCCGCAGTGAAGTTTAGCCGATGTAGTGTGTGCGTGTGTTAAAATGTTAAGAGGCGCATATATTTAAGTTGGTGTTTCAGTTCTACACAGGCAAAAAGACAGGTCAAGACAGAAATTCAGGTAAAACCAAATGTAGAACAAAATCCATCTATATTGATGATAGTTATTTGATTATTTTATATAGGCCTACCATTGTTGATATTTGTGATTTTGAAAATGGTTTTGATTGATGTTTCGACTCCTATTCAGTTTTATTAAAAAAAAAAAAAAAAAATTGGGGGGGCTAGTTAAATACATTTTGGACTGCCCGAAGGGCTACCAACGATTTTGAAAATTTTTCGAACCCTGAGAGGGTAAGTATATTTTTTCTGCACAACAATACACATAGTTACCGCAGGCAGAAAACAAAAGAATAGGAAGTATTGTCAGCAAAACTTGAAATGGCTCAGCGATTTACTGCAGAGCAGCTACTGAACGCAATTGAATATTAGTGTCACTGTAACTTGATGGTGGTGAAGAAGCTGTCAGCAAACAAAATATTGATTTTGAAGATGTTGAATGAATGATAGTTTGTGATTGCGAATATGATCCAGAGGATGAATGTGCTGGGAAATGAGCTCTGACGAGGACACTGATGATGGTATAAAACATCTGCTCAAACTGAACCCTTCTCAGCTCCAAAAAGCAACAAAATATGCTTTATTTTATTGCAACAGGTAGAGATCCATCCGTGTCGCTAAAGACCCGAATATGTAATAATGATTGGTGAAACATTCATATTTAAGGGTTTTCTTCAACTGATTCGAATTGCAATCACTACTCAACAAGGATCCGATCATCATTTGCACTATTCGATTTCTTCAAAATGATGTGATGTGCTAGTTAATTGCTAAATCTAGAATTTGATGAGAAATGTTTGCATTTGAATATTAAGTTACATTTTCAAACTTCTCGATTTGAATGCCATTCTTGCTGGACCTGAACAATGAAGACTAGAGTCCCGCCAAGATCTCTGAGCACGGTTTGGTGAGTGTGTAGGTGTCAGCCTACACTGATCACAGACCAGCAGTGAGTCACCAACTCAGCCCCAAACTCAACTGATAACTGCAGTTATTACTACACCTCGCCGAGCTGCATTGACACGGAGCTGGAGCCAATCGCCATACAGGGCAGAGAGGCCTGGGATGAACAACCGAAGCCTACCATCAATCATTCTAGATAACTAATAAATGTCACTATCCCGGAGCCCCAGCCTGGCGCCTACACGCGCGCTCGCACATACAAACACATGCATACCACACAGACACAAGCAAACAATCTCGCACAAAAGTCAGCAAACAAACCCACGCATCTCATCTCCTCTGGAGCCCAGATGCTAGTTCTGCCGGCTTCTAGAATATTTCCAAAACTCTTGTGAACAAACTTCTGATGAGTTTTTTAATCTCCCAAAAAGAAAAAGAAAAAGACAAATCAATCAACCTGTTGCTAACAGAACAAGAACGACAAAGAAAGAGAGGACGCGTTTTGTCCTCCCACAGACACAGGATGTGCTGCAGGAAATTCACTGGAAATCATATTCACATACTTCTGTTCACTTCCTGCATCAAGGATAGCATTTCTGACCCTTTAATCAACAGCAAGCATGACTTGTATGGATAAAAGGTTTTCTTCATTAACGCAAGGAATAAACGGATGAATAAAACGGCATCCGCTCGCACAAAGTGACTAAGCCCGTGTCATTGAGTCTTTACAGTCAGCATTTCTAAAGAAAGACATTGTCCTCCTCCTCCTCTCCACCCACATGCTACACCTCACTCTGGCACGGCCTGAGCCATAGACTTATAATTACTAGATGGCTCAACCCCACTCATGTCCGTCTCACCACATCCTAGCAGATGGGCCCCAGGCTTCAGGCTCAGAATGGGTTGTTTCTGGGACACGCTGAGCTCTCGGGCCATTTACTGTCATATTTGCAGGAGGGATGGATATTTTGGTCATTTTTCTCAGGTACTTCTAATTAAACAGAACAGTCAAGTATACAGGGAGTTGGATTCTGTCAAACTGTTCTACGTACAGCACAAGATAGATAGTGTTAGCTTTTGCATAACTTCTTAATAATTAAAATAAAGCACTCACTTTTTTAAAAATAAAGAAAATAGAAAAGAACCAAAATGGCAATATAAATTAAAAATAAAATTCATGCTCAATTATTGCTGTCACTTCCTAGTTCTGGTACTCACGCCCATCCCTAATTTCCAACTAAAAACTAAAAGGAAAAAGTAGATCAAAAAGGAAACGGTGTCACTCTAAAGGGAGGGTTTTCCCTTACTGAGCAATGATGCACCTGGAAACTGTGGTGTGTAAACCATAACCAGGAATAGCTCGACATACACACAGAAAGAATTTCTAGTGCTTGTGTATGATCGGAGGAAACGCAGAAAGAAGCTCAGAAAGGCATTACGTATCAGAGCCTGGGTGAAGAATCGGGGACTCCCTGAATTTGTCACAGTGAAAGCAGGGCTTTGTAAGTATGCATGAGCTAGTGTGTCAGTCTAACGGCATTCTGGGTGATCCCCGGGTTTGATCATAGTGTGGGAATGGCTCAGCTTTGAGTAAGTCAGAGCTCTTTCAAAACTCATGCTAAAGGGAGACTCCGTCATACCTTCCTCCTGTGTCACTCGCTCCATGACTTACTCACAGACGTGAGTAAAACACCCCTCGTTCCCTCTCGCTCAAGCCCCCTACACACTCACTCCACCTCGTGCTTTTATTTCTCATCTCTTTCGAAGCCCATTTCCTCTGCAGATGGTGTAGATTAATACATAGATTGATAAAAGATGTACTTTATTGATTCCTGAAGGAAATTGCTGTGCTAGAGCAGCAATAATTATGAACAAACAACCAACACAACATACAATGAATACACAGCGGGGCTATATAAAAAGCCTGGTCAAAAAGTGGATTTAATATTTGTAATGATAGCTGTACGTTAACAGCTATAATATCAAAATGAACATGGTACCGTGATAGGTTGCCACCTGTGTCCATTTGTGAAATTTCCTTACTACTAAATATTCCACGGTCAACTGTTAGTGGTATTATAAGAAGTGGCCTTCAGATTAGCTCAAGAACAGTACGTAGAGAGCTTCATGGAATGGGTTTACATGGCCGAGCAGCACCACGAAGTGTGAGATGCAGTGGTGTAAAGCACGCCGCCACTGGACTCTAGAGTGTTCTCTGGAGTGACCAATCATGCTTCTCTGTCGGCAAACCGATGGATGAGTCTGGGTTTGGCGGTTGCCTGGAGAACAGTACTTGCCTAATTGCATTGTGCCAAGTGTGAAGATTATGGTGTGGGGTTGTTTTTCAGGGGCTGGGCTTGGCCCCTTAGTTCCAGTGAAAGGAACTCTTAATGCTTCAGCATACCAAGACATTTTGGACAATTTCATGCTCCCAACTTTGTGGGAACAGTTTGGGGATGGCCCCTTCTTGTTCCAACATGACTGCGCACCAGTGCACAAAGCAAGGTCCATAAAGACATGGAGGAGCAAGTTTGGTGTGGAGGAACTTGACTGGCCTGCACAGAGTCCTGTGCCCGGTTGCATTAAACACCTTAAGTTTTTCCCTCAAGTATGATACTTAAGGGGCGATTTCCTTAAGGGTGTTGCATATAATCTCTTAAACGGTTCTCTTAGGTAAGGGAAAGATTTAAGTGTTTCACGACAGCGATCCTGGATTCACGTTATAAAAGTCTTTATACTGCGTTCACACCAAACGTGAATAGAGCAGCAAATCCGCGTCTGGTTTGATGCTTAAACTTCGAATGCATTCTCGTAAAAAGCAAGCGTTTGAAGCGAAATTGACGCGCGTCCTTTTGCATTTTTCATAGTGATTGTGTGCGGCCGCAAAATGGAAAAATACTACTGTTACTGTGTCACGAAATGTAGTTTTAAGAGTTGTTCAGTCGAGAGTGTAGTTGTTTAAAGCTCAAATCTGTGGTTTATTTGTAAAGATGGCACCTATTTAAAAATTTTGTGAGATCCCGGCGATCAATAATAGATCAATTATATTATATGAAACATATAAAGACATTAATGACTTGTTATAACGTCAAACGACTTCTTCAATTATGTGATTTTTTCTTCATCTCATTTAGAAATGTACGTATGACTGCAAGTGTTCAGTGTGTCACAGTGGTCGCAATGTGTGACGGTCAAATCGGTATTCTTGCAACAATTTTTCATCGCTAAGATGGTCCAAAGGGTTTCTCCCTATCCCTAAAAATTCTTCTTGGCACATAATGATCTTCAGCTGGTTCCATAAATTCAGCCATGTCGTCTTATTTTTGTCCGCGTTACTCTTAAGGTTTGGAAATCATAACCTTAAGTTATACTTAGGGAAACTACCGTTAAGGGGTTTTATGCAACACTTAACGCTTTTTAAGGGAGAAGTTAAGTGAAAAAACAGCATTTAAGGGGAATTCTAAGTGTTTATGACGTTTCACTTAAAGAAACCCTTAAGTAACCCTTAAGGGTTTTTTTCTGCAACACCCTTAGGTTTAAGGGAAACATAAGGGCGAACTTAAGGGAAAATTACACTTAAGGTGCTTTATGCAACCGGGCACAGACCTCAACCTGATAGAACACCTTTGGGATTAATTGGAGCGAAGACTGCAAGCCAGGCCTTCTCGTCCAACATCAGTGCCTGACCTCACAAATGCGCTTCTTAATGCGATTCCCATAAATTCCCATAAACACACTCCTAAACCTTGTGGAAAGCCTTCCCAGAAGAGTTGAAGCGGTTATAGCTGCAAAGGGTGGGCCAACTCCATATTAAACCCTACGGATTAAGAATGGGATGTCTTTGAAGTTCAGGCGTCCCAAAACTTTTGGCAATATAGTATATATTTTATTATAGTGGGTCTATATTATATAGAACACCGTCAACAAACCTCTTCTATGCTAGCCAGTTAGATAGCATAGCCTTGGTGACATTAATTCATATTTAAAATGGCAAAGTTGCAACAAAATAGTTCATAACAGTAAACCAAATGTTTTCTAAGTTTGAAAGCTCTAGTGTGTTGGCAAAAGCATCTGCACTCTTCTCAGAAAACCAATTCTGCCATTTTTAATAATATATACTTGCAAATTTATAGCTTTAATCTGCATTATAGTCCCCAAAGCCAAGAAATACATTAAACCCTCTACTGCTGCCAAAGGCTACTCTTGTACCTCTGGCTATACGCTCTCTGAGAGGCAGATGGTTTGCAAAGTTTCCTCACAAAGAATATTACGGATCATTTACAACTTTAGTCTATCTGCATCTGTAGCATGCTGTCAATTACCTCAGTTTGTAAAAACCCAGAACACTGCATCAGGTCACTTCCTGGTATATCAAGCCAAAGATTCCTTGTGCTAATCGACAGCATGCTACAGATGGGATCCATAAACATTACGTTGTAAATAACCTGAAATATTCCATTAAATTACTCTTTATGCTTGCTTTTAGTCTCCCAGCAGTCAAACAATGTCAGGTTGTCATTTCATAACCTTGCCTTGTTGTCTTAATCTAATGTGTGTTGGAACAAGCATCTGGTCTACGTTGTAATGCATTTAAACTGTAAGTATGACCTTATAACCATATGTGACGATACAGACTTTTGTGATTTAAAAAAAAAAACACATAATACCTGTGTGGGTATTATGAGGATATCCTGGAGAAGATATTTCGACCATCACTTCCAGAACACCACAAAGCCACATTGTTTCATTTCCTGTAATACTGGGGTATTAAGAAAGCTGTATCTCTTCAAAACAGAAATATTTCTCCCATTCACCACTGGCTCTGAGCTAAGGCGGTCTCACCAAACATCTACCCAAACTGACTTTTCATGCGAGTGACCTGAAATGCCATTTCTGAATCAGCGGAACATGTTACAGTTAGTTCAGTGACAAACAGGAAAAGGAGATCTGAGATTAGTTTTACGATGATCAGCTTTCTGAAACCTAGCTACAAACTTAACTAAGTCAAGCCACCACCAGCAGGAAGCAGAATGACATCATAGCCACACGAAGGACAATGTTTTCATGGTCATTTCCTGTTTGAGTAGCCTATACAGTGATGAGATGGACACACACACAATCTAGATACTGACCACACTTACTGGCAGGAAACTGATTGGTGCTGAGGTAAGCTGTAAAAATAACTAATTATTAAGTAGTTCACTGATACCCAATTCAGATTCTCAACCTGTCTAGTGGGTAGCTTTACATTGTAGAGTCCAAAAACAAAAGAGTAAACAAAGAGAACAATATCTATGGCCCGGCAACATCCTGTTTCCTGGTGCAACACTAAGAGTTGAGCAGACTGAGTGGTGATTACTTTAGGAAGCTACAGCGGGTACGGCTGTCAGATCGGCCATGAGAAGCAGAAACTTGTCGCAACAGCTGGACAGATTTCCCATGCTCTTGTGTGTTGATATCAACTGCTCTGAGAAGCATGAGACACCATACACTCCACTGCAGATGGAGCTTATCGAAAAGTCTCCACGTTTCTTGGTGCATATCTAATTTTAACATGTTCTTAAATTGATGTTTATGTCTGAGCACAATATATAATTCAAGACCCCATGAAACCAAAAGTGCATGCGTGTTAGATTCGAGGCCTTTGCATTCTCCTAAACTTCTACAAAATAAACCTTTAGCAGATATATATTTTCAGGTCAAGTCACCTTTTTTTCTATAGCGCTTCTCACACACATATGCTTCAAAGCAGCTTTACAGTGATGATTGGAAATTATTTTTGTTTTAGATGAAAAGCTAAAGTAAGTTTTTGATTGATTCCTTTCTGATGTAAAAACTGATTTCAAAATGTAAAAATGCATGTAAAAAAATATATATTGCACAAAATGAAAACAATAATGTAAATATTATTATCATAAGTGTGAATCAAAAAGTTAAAAGAGCATTTTAAAAAAACAAGCATGATTTCATCTCTTCAATGTCTTAGTGTGTGTTTTGGTCATAATTTTGGACTTTTTTTCAATCTAATTTCCGCTTTTTATGTCATAATTAGGACTTTTAATCATAATTTAGATTTTTATGTCATAATTTTGAATTCAAATCCAATTTTGAATTTTTAAAGTCCTAATTTCAACTGTCCATCTCACAATGACTTAGCATGTTATTTTTTTATTTTTATCTAATAATGAGCACTTTTAAAATCATATTGTCAACATTGTATCTTATAATTATGACTTAGCATGTCATATTTTTTATCTCACTATTATGAGTTTTAAATCATATTTTTTATTTTTATCTAATAATGAGGACATTTAAAATCATATTTTCAACATTTTATCTCTTAATTATAACTTAATGATAATTGAAATGAGCTGAGCAGTAATATAGTTGAATATTTAGTCCCCAATGTTGAATATTTTCCGTCTCTTTTTTCTGGAAAAACAGAACAAAAATATTAATGACTCATCCTGCACTTTAAATATAAACATTACAGATGTAAATATAAAGTTATAAAATAAATAAAATAAATAAATAAAAATAAATAAAATAAAATAAAATAAAATAAAATAAAATAAAATAAAATAAAATAAAATAAAATAAAATAAAATAAAATAAAATAAAATAAAATAAAATAAAATAAAATAAAATAAAATAAAATAAAATAAAATAAAATAAAATAAAATAAAATAAAATAAAATAAATAAAATAAATAAAATAAAATAAAATAAAATAAAATAAAATAAAATAAAATAAAATAAAATAAAATAAAATAAAAAGCCAAAAGCTTGTTCTAACTAGTATAAACATGCCTCAAATAGGATAAGAATGCAATATAGACACGGTTGGGTAATGCAGGTTGATAGGTCTGGTTCTTCGAGCTTAGAGAACCGGTCCTTATGAAAAAGTGATGAGTTTGTTTCTCCACATCTCTCGTTTCACAAATCTGTTCATTGGCTTGATGAGGATGCTGCTTCCGGGACAGAGCAGATCAATACTGGTTTCAGTTGAGGAAGGTTGTAGGAGGATCTATCCTGGCTTATCAGTGTAAGTGCAGGTCCTTTAGAAAACACACACACACACACTCATAGACACTCGCAGTGCTGGCATGTCTGATCACTTAACCGTGCTGCTTTAATTAAGGAAAAGTCTGAGATATCCAAAAGTTGCATTACTCTAATTAAAAAATTTAAAAAGATGCTTAAAAGTTGAGGAGAACAACTAATGAGGTAGCCTTTCTGTTATCTTAAGGCATGTCACTTAAGACATAATGTTAAAAAAACATGTAAAGAAAAAATGTGTGGTTGCTTACAGGTTTACAGAGTTCTGAATAACAAAGAAGGTGAAAATCATATGTACAAGAGCAATGGATTGATAACTGACGAGACCGCACACTTCAGAATCGTCTCTCACACCCAGCGATGAGTGACACATCTCTTGTTTTGAGTGACAGACGGGAGGCGACCAATCCCAGAGGGACTAATCCAGTCTGACAGTTTAAACAGGCGTTCACACTGAGGTAGCGAGTGGGTCGCAGTGCTGCGGGCAGTTTCAGGCCACGCTATGCTGGGTTGAGTATACGGGAGGTTTCTGATCAGAGAAAGAAAAAAGAAGCCGTCGTCAGCTCAGACTTTCCATCCTGTGCACCTCAACAGCACAATGCACAGCCTGACAAAAACGTTTATGTGGTCCCTCTGATGAGGTCACCGCATTTACGGCGGGAAAAGACAAAAGCTATTCAGAACTCTGGCAGGTGTTCTTCTGTGGCTGCTTTAAAAAATACAAGCCTGAGGTTTTATCGTTGCGCATGCAGACAAATGTTTCATTGACATCAAATGGATGCATGGTGACAGATATGAGAGTTCATACAGAGGGAGACATTTTATTATGCTTTTGAAAGAAGTCTCATGTGCACCAAGGCTAAATAACATTGTGAAATATAATTCCAATGTAAAGTTTTCTATTTAAACATATTTTAAAATGCAATCTATTCCTGTGATGGTAAAGCTGAATTTTCAGCATCATCAGTCCAGTTTTCGGTGTCACATGATCCTTCAGAAATCATCCTAATAGGATGATTTGATGCTCAAGAAATATTTTGATCATTTTGATTATCATAAAATATTGAAAGCACTTAATATTTTTGTGGAAACTGTGATGCATTGTTTCTATTTTCAATAAATACATTAAAAATAAAAAAACTTCTACAAAAAAGTTAATTTAGTAGGGATGCACCGATTTAAAATTGTCCGACACAATAACTGATAATTCTTTATATTTGAAAGCCGATAATCGATATATTGGCCGATAAATCTAAATCCAAATTTTATATAATTTTTGAAAGACTCATTATGTTCTCATTATAATTTTATGTAGCCTATATAACTATAATCCATTATTTATCTGATTTAATATTTGGGCCAATTTTTCCAAGCTGATAACGATAACTAGAGCCTGACCGATATGTGTTTTTGGGGACCGATGCCGATATTAGGGAGTTAAAAAAAATGTGATACCGATATATCGGCCGATATTCTTTATGTGTATATTACAGTACAGTACCAGACAAAAGTTTGGACAAACTTTCCCATTGATGTCCAAACTTTTGACTGGTACCGCATATATAATACAGTATGTACATAATATGCATTGTACATAAATACAACAGAACAAACATACAAATGAAAAACAGTTATTTTCAGGTCTTAACTAGATTTTCAGATAGGCTACAGAAATAGTAATCAAATGTAAAATAACACTTCATAGTCTTCACTATAAGCATTCAGTCAAGAGCAGTGAGTGATTTTTTTTCTCTCTGTCTATTGTTATCTCATCTTTATGAGAAAGCGCTCCGCTGCCATTATCTATGTTTCCATCCACCTACTTTTATGCGCATTTTGGGATACCGCATCAAAAAATGGTGAATGGAAACGCCAAGATGCGCATAAATTCAAAACATTTGCATAGTTTATCAGGAAGTGACGATTATGTTCTCTTCGACTCACTGGATGGAAACAGAGCTTTATTCGCAAATATTTTATGCGATATTGCATTTTTGCGCATAAATTATATTCGCAACTTTTGATGGAAACATAGCGATTGATGATTTCTGTGTTTTCACTGTTATACTGTAGGGGCCGCTATTACACATCTCCTGAACGAGTGCAGAATCTTCTGATCAAAACACAGGAGAAGAAGAAGCAGAAATGCACAATCTCATATAAGAAGATGCATATGTAAAAAAAACGCGATCATCAACATTAAACATCCTATAAATCAAAACGGCTATGTTATTGAATGAAATGCTGACCCAGGACTGTGAAGCTTTGAGGTGTTGATGGATCTGTTACTCCATCTGTGTTTTGATCACCAATATGAATCCCAACTGTATGTAAGTTAGTCTTTATTAAAAACATGATTTTCTCAGCTGTTTTCTCAAAATGTTGACCTTTTCCTGAAACTTACACACATTCAAGTGTTGATAAAAAAAAAAAGAGAATGCATGAAACTAGAATAAAACAGGCTCGATTCTTTCTTTTGATATATTGCATGTTCAGATATTCATACAAGATATTCTGTGGGCCATGAAAAACACTAGCAGTGACTGGCAAATTTCATGTTTACGTTCAATTAAGACATAAGGGACTATGTTTACGGTGATACTCGCTAGGGCTGTACGATTAATCGAAAAATAACCGAAACCGACATTCAGAACCTCTAACCAACGTATTTTTCCCATGTCGGTTATTTCGGTTTTCACGTGACTCCGCCCCGTCAGTCACATCAAGTGCATTTTGCAGGCACACACAGAGATGCAAGAGCAGTTATCTGTGTTTATAGATGCCCAGAATCACTATAGTAACTGCATGTTTTACACCGTTAATACAGGTCAGTTAATTGCTGTTCTTATAGCCTATGCGCTGACACACACACACACACACACACACAGAGAGAGAGAGAGAGAGAGAGACGGCGCACGCAAGCCCCGAAGCCGCTTTCACTTTCGTCCTCATAAAGTTTGTCAAGTAAATGCGTTTAAAGGCTTGCCAGTTTCAACATTTAACGCGATTCAAAAACAACAATACGGAAAACTTCTCCGTTCAGTGCTCAGCTTTTTTCAGTGACACAGAGCCGAGTAGTGTCGCGTCTCTGATAACGCGCGCGCCCTGAAGGCAGACCTCTGTCACCTGCGTCCTCACAAAGTTTGTCATTTGTCGGTGGTTTAAGCCCTGCCAGTTTGAACATTAAAGCGAGTTTCGACCATCAGATGTGTATTATGTTGAACTAATGCCTGATATATTGTGACAAACGAACACTCAGACAGAAGATCGCGCAGAGAGCAGCGCAGAAACGCAGTATCAACGCTGTCCTGGGACTAAAGTAAAGTCACTAAAGGAGCTAAGATACTCAACCGTTATAGCATATATTTTAATACCTTTGCAGTAAGTACAAACCACAGCTTCATAATGAATAGAGACAGTATGAGTAATTCACACACAGTCAGTTTATCAGTGAACTTACTCAAAAACCTTATGATAAAATATATAATAATAATAAAAAAATAATCTTCATTAATCGTAATCGAGGTCAAATATTCAATTAATCAAGGTTTTTATTTTTGGTCAAATCGTTACAGCCCTAATACTCTCCAAGACCAGCATTTTGACTTAATTTTGTGTGAATATTCACAAGCGTGGGCATGTGTTCATGTCGGTGGCATATACGCCGATATCTGCGCCAGGCTCATATCGGCCGATAAAATTGGCAGACCGATAAATCAGTCGGTCTATAATGATAACATTAAAAATGAACATATATATATAGGCCAATACCGTTACAGTGGCCGATATATCATTAATCCCTAAAATTTAGGCATCACACATTTACCAGTATTATTAAATGATAGAACTTTAAGAGAGGGTTATAGATGATGGCTAAGGTAATCAAAATGAAAAAATAACAGATAACAGATAAATATAGAATATAATAACCAATAACCATAGAAATGACCATGAAAGTTCACTTATTTCAAATGGAATTCTTTTGTAACATAAAAGTCGCTTGTCACCTTTGAACAATTTAATGCACTCTTGCTGAACAAAAGTATTATTTTCTTTCAAAACATGTTGTTGGTATAAGGATATATTCCGTATGTATTTAACATGTTTAAGTACTCTGGCTCTGAGCTGTTTGTTCACAGTTTGCCTCCAGGGATTTCATTCACAACAGCAGTGGATGATGACTGGGCTCAGATGGCCTGGTGAGTGTGTGTGTGTGTGTGTGTGTGTGTGTGTGTGTGTCAGAGTATATGAGGAGGAAACAGAGTGAGAGGCAAACACATCACAATAAATCAAGCACGTCAGCCAGACTCCCAGAAGACATGCACCACATAGACACAAAGGCGCAACACAGTCCCAAAAGGACACCCGTGAAACCTCACAAGACAAATCCTCATTCCCTCTCCAGACTGGACACACATGCCCGACTCCCCAAGCACCTTGCGGGAAACAAGGCAGGTTTCTGTTCTTGAAAGCACACATCTGCCGTGATGGACCTAACCCAGAGCTCAAACGGGACATTACTAGATGTAGAGCAAACATGGAAACAAAAAGCCTGTTCTCTCTTCTTCCGCTCCTCTCTCGCTCTACAAGACACCTAACCATACGAGACGCAGCTGTCGAGCCTAGTATTGATTTGCTGTTGGGTTGATTTGAATTCATCCTGAAGTTCCACCTGCTGCCCGCACCATCCGCTAGACAAAAAAAAAGCAGCACACACACTTGCAGTCACTTAGTAGACAAGAAGCTGTCACAAATGTGGCTCTGGTTTCAGAGAAACACATTTTCACTGCTGTGGAAAGTGTGACATTCACCCACTCAGTTCACGAGCACGACAGCACCCCGTGACACCGGAGACGCAGAACTTAAAGACTGAGAGGTAAAGACGGAGAAAACAACAGAGATATTAGAGAGGCGAGCAGATGTTCTGACATTTAAAACCACCAGCAGAGATACAAATGAAACCACAAAGGCTGATCATTCATTAGATGTTCATTTGAGGAGGCGTTCGGTCTGTAACCTTTTCCAGACGAGATCAGAAAAGGTTGAACCCCGAATTTTGGGGGGCTGGGTTCACAACACGTTCGCGTGTAGACAAAAGGGTGACATCTGTGTTTTAAGGTCAGGGAGATGCTACATATCTGAAATCAGCTAATTGCTAGAAATATACTCCATGCAAGCACACAAACATTGCAACCGTGCATTTACGTTTTAACGTGCACGCTTTACTGTGGTGCTAACCTCAGTAATCCTCGATACTAAAGGGAATGCTTGAGTCCAAATATGCCATTTAGGGACGCAGTGATACAGATAAAATGATAATATTTTCATGTTATGGTCGATAACCGATAAATGGCTGATATTCAAAAAAAAAAATTTTAATTCTTAATAAATGAAAAATAAAACTTTAAAACAAAATCAATAGTTACAAATGTTAAGTAAATTTAGGCATCATACATTAACTTTTAATAGTGTTATTATTATTATTATTTTTTTTAGATTAACAAGCAAGTGTTAGATGATGGCAAATGTTACCAAAACGTAAAACTAACAGACAACAGATAAATGGCCAATATTTTATATATATAATAAGAAAGTAGGGACAAGTTGGCAGCACAAGTTTTGAGCAAAATGAGAAAGAAGCGTTTTGTTTTTTTTCCAAATTGGTGTTTTTCGCTTTTTTGCAGAATCTGTTAGTTGAGATCACGAAGAAGCCTCTCCGTGTTTGAGATAGCAGTATTGGTATATTTAAAAGCATACACTTTGAGGTTGAAATCGGCTTGTTTTTCAGAGATTCTAGCATGCAGCAGAGGCGTGTTTCTTTTGTTATTGCCCCCGCCCTCAAAGGGAAGCATGGCTCAGTGTTGCCAAGTCCGCTGTTTTTCATGTCCGCGGATTGAAGCGACCCAAATCTTGTGATATTTAGCCCCGGGAATGCGAATTTTAGTAGGAAACCATGCCAAAAAAAACATTTTACCCCCCAAATGTGATTTTTTTTTAACCGACGAAGCCCCCCGAAACGCGATTGGGCTTGTTTTGGGCTAGTTTTGAGTAGCAATTGTGTGGGTTTTGTTGTGAAAACCTGGTGTCTGGCCGCGCACAGATCTCTGCTGGCAGCGCCAAGGCAATAACGACCAGCTGATACAAAGTGCAAACCTCCCAGATGACAGAAAGTCTGAAGCAGTAAAGAATAAACAACTATCCAAACTGTTTTACCCCTAAAAGAGTCTTTGTAGGCCTATGTTACCCTTAAATGTCAGAGAAAAGAACAGAATCCTTAGAAAATTGTACCTTGCATATTAGACTATAAAAACACATTATTATAGTTGATTTTAGTTTATCATAGTTGATCATGACGGTTATCACAGAATCCTGTTAAAAAGTCCTAATGCTACACAATGAAATCAATTCACCAAGTTTTATGTAGAAAACCAGCAAATAACAAATAAAATTAGCATAGATATGTACTTTTTGTTTACATACACATTAAAAAAAAAACACTAAAATTGATGGCCAGATTTTAAAGGAGTGTCTTGCAACATGTTATCTACAATGCACAAGTTCAAATAGAGTTTTGACAAAAAAGGTTTTATAAAAAGATATAACTCACATATTAAAAAATCATTTTTTGTCAAAAAAGATAAATGACTGACATTTACAATGCACATTATCCTTTATTATTAATAGTATGCGGTCCGATTGCAACCATGCAGCTTTACAGGGGGTATGGCTTATCTAAATGAGATGTAAATGAGCCCAATTGTCACTCCCAGCAGGTGAGAACAGGTGAGAACACAATCTTTAGAGGCAAATTTCTCCCTATTAAGCTTTTTGGAGTGCCTGCCTTCAAATGGACACAACTTGTCCAAATATTATCAGATTTCCATGTGTTACACATTGCTGGAAATCTTGGAGACTACACTTTCAGAATCTGTAAATAACTCAAAATGCCCCAGAACCGACTTGTGTCCCTACTTTCCGTGACTGGTCACATATATATATATATATATATATATATATATACACTTTTTTTGTAAATAAAAAATGTAATTATGAATTGCATTCTAACATCTTGAAACAACATTGCTTGCATGCCTAAACTTGAATATCATATGCATTCGGACCTAAATGTGTTTGTGTTCACAGTGAAAGGATAATTGTGGAAGGGAAACAGGATGTTGTGGGGCACTTCCTCCTCCAGATGACTGAAGAGAGGGATAAATTGTGCAATGCATCAGAAATCATAACCGATATCTGCTCTCAATGCAGATTTGCTGCATAAAGATTGGGTTGCACTGGGGTCTGGTCTTGTAAGAGAGAGAGAGTGTGTATGTATGTGTGCGTTTGCCCTTCCTCTAGAGGTCATATATCCCATGTGTCTTTCCATTCCGGTTTTCACCCCAGACTCACTTCCTTTAAGATCTGGAGAAGTCTTGGGATCTTGAGAATTCCCATCCAGTTAAAATGTGGAGAACAGACTCGGAAGTGAGGTCTTTTCCAATTAAGGCCAATTCAAAAACGGCATACACAGGTATCTCCCAGATCTGAGGTTCGGAATCGGTCCGTGACTTCCTCATTAATTCATCTTTTTCCATCATTAGCCGGGCACCAGATGAAGCTCATCATCACATGGAAGAGCAGACGGCGCGGTAACTGAGGCGTGGTGGGGTGGGGGAGTTCGGATATGTGGCTTGCCATCTGATTGGTGGTAAACTGGGGGCTGCTAATTGCGCTTTTACCCAAACGCAGACCTCCGCTCATTAATCAAAGCGCCGGGACTGCATTTGACAAGGCAATTAAAGAAAAAATAAACACAAACATGATCACAATAACACCACAGGAGGACTTAATTGACCCTCCGATGCAAGACAAACACGTTAAACAATGGGATGATGCAGGGGAAAAAAGAGCGGGAAAACATGAAAGAGTGACCAAAGAGCGGGGAGACCCCTAATTGAGTAGAACATCTGGCTCTGTTCCACTGTTATTTGGCTGTTTGAACTTCATTGTGCCTGTGTGTGATGGATGCAGCTGGTGAAGGCTGAGATTGGGGGATGCAGAGGGGCGAGGGGCCCATTTGGTCTGCAGGCTCTGACATGAGGGGAGGATATATTTTCCTTTCATTCTCTGTGGGAGGGCATTAACTTACTCTGTAAATAACTCCTATTAACTCCAGTCAAGGGGTGACATGTCCTGCTGCAGTCCATCAAGTACCATGTGCCCAGGTCTGGCAGGTATTGGACATCACTGCAGTCAGTGATTACTTGTTATCTTAAGCGGGAGGTACCATTATCCTGGGCATTGCAATAAGCCATTTATTTATTTTTGAACCAATAAATGGCCAATATTAAAATACAATACTTTGTCGAAATAAATTTCAAATAAAACACAAAAAAATAAAGCGACGAGTGAATTTAGACATCACAACACTGAAATATACAGTGTGACTGTGAACAATACATATTAATGCATTTTGAGAATAAATTTAACAATGATGTTATTACTTATTAGCAATTTCAAAGATTAACTAGTGAACGTTAGATACGTTTTAATATATGCAATAATGATGTTATTGTTCAAAAGTTTGGGTCTTTTTTTAAAGAAATTGATCCTTTTGTTCAACAAGGACAATTTAAAGTAACCAAAAGTGAATGTAAAGATATTCCAAAACACAAAATATTTCAATGTCAAATAAAAGAATCAAGTATCATGGTTTCCACAAAATATTAAAAAGCACATCTGTTTTCAACATTGATAATGTTTAAAATGTTTCTTGAGCCTATTAGAATGATTTCTGTTTTCCTAAGGATCATGTGACCCTGAAGACTGGAGTAACGACTGCTGAAAGATCAGTTTTTCCCATAGACTGTAAAAAAATATGGACGTAGTGTCCGTGACGTCACCCACAGGATTCTGAAGAGTAGTTTTAAAGCGTAAAGTCGGGTCGAGCTGGCCGTTGCCATCTTTGCAGCACGTCATTGCACTTCACTCCCGAATAATAGAAAATGGGCAAAGAGGCGGGGCATGGGTGGAGCTGAGGAGATGTGATGACTAACAGACAAACGGCAATCCACCTGTCACTCAAAGTGACCACGCCCTTAATTATGCCACACTTTAAGGCTTTATTATAATGTAAACAAATGAGTTATAAAAAAATTCACCCCCCTCACAGTTGTCATGAAAGGCAAAATTAGATATATAGACCAAAACCACAATTTGTATCAGGCAGTAAACATGTTTTTTTTATGCTGTAAAGTTGGGCATTTTAACATGGGGCTCAATGAGATTCTGCTCCCTTCTGGAGCCCATTTGATGAATTGCAGTTTAAGTCACTTCCGTATTGGCTTCAAGAGAAACTGGGGGAGGTTGCCGCTTGGTTTTTTCATCACAGGAATAAATTACATTTTAAATTGTAACAATATTTTTATAATAATACACATTGTGTAAACTTTCTTCTTTCAAAAACGTTTTTATAAAAAAAAATCTTACTGAGCCCAAACTTTTCAATGTTAGTGTAAATAAAGAAAACATGTAATATCGACCAATATAGTGCAAAATATTGCATATTCATAATTATAATGTTTCTTCAACAAAATGTTTTTGTCCAATTACTTTCCAGGACTGAAACTGTCTGTTTTATAATGATCTTTAGGACCGTCTGCCATAAAATATATATTCATTCTCACAGCGAGAGTCTGAAACATAACGCAATTATTACTTCGGATGAGAGATATAATCAGCTGAATGCTGAAACGTCTTCTGGAGAAGAATCTATTGAAGAATGAGCAATTGTCCTCATCAACCAATCAAGCTAATCTATAATTAGTTCCTCCTTGGGAAGAAAACACTGAACATTAACTCCAGCTCGTGCAGTAAAATTAACCGAGTTAACATTTCAAGAGAAGCTCTCTGCAGTGTGCTTATTCAAGGTCAAAGGAAACAAGGCAGGCCCGTCTTTAAGTTCCCCTACCAAGCAGTTTCAAATCCACAACTCCGTTTCCATCAAGGTCTGCACTTTCACTTCAGCTTTTCATCAGACGGTGTCCTGAGATAAAGCTACATCAGTGACCTTTACTGTCAAATCTGCTGCTGCATTAGCAATCTGGTCTGTTTCAGCACAGCGTTTATTCTAAGTATCATCCCGTGACGTTCCTGCCCCCTGTACGGTAACATGTTGATCCATTTCGGTTTACTCACAGCAGATGGTACTGACCTCCAAAAGAAGGCAGTTTCAACAACCAGAGCATTGTGTTTGTCCACAGTGAGCATGCTGGAACATCTGCGTGGAGAACATAGTAGCTAGAGTCCTTGCGGTCAGACACGAATTAAGGATGGTTGGCCGGTAAACATCCTGTGCTTTAAGGAAATAAAAACATTCCAAACATCACATCATGGTGCTAACGCCTACACAAGTTTACAGGTGCGAGACAGAGGTTTAAGCCGGGAAGAAAGATCACTTTTTGCTCATTTGCAGAACACAAAAACTGTTCCATAGCCGTTAAGCGGCTTTAAATTGAACGAGTTGAGTAAGGAGATTTAAACAGACGGCTGCCACTCGTGAGCCAGTCAGTATATTAGCTTTCTCAGAAGGGAATTAGCTCACTTGAAGGGCTCTCAGAGCTGAAATAAAAACTCTTTGTGCCATTCTGTTTTTTGGCGTGATGGGAATAGAAGAGGTAGAGTAACACACAATTAAGAATGACGGTAAATATACTAGGACTAGGGCTGTGTATCACCAACAATGTCACGATACGATACGCATCACGATATGGATCAATTTGGAATTCAATTTCTTTTGAGCAGAGTTTAGTAACAGTAATATCGGTTTATTGAATAACCAGAGTTAGAACAGTTGTGATATCATTTAAAAAAAACATGAAGCTTCGAAGCGTTATGAATCAGTGAGTCGAATCATGATTCGGATCTCGTGTCAAACCGCCAAACTGCTGAAATTTGGCGATCCAAACTGCTGAATCGACTCACTGATTCATAACGCTTCGAAGCTTCATGATGCCGTGTTTTGAAATCGTCATCACTATATAAGTCGTTATTTAGGTTTTTTTTGCGCACAATAACTATTCTCGTCACTCCATAAAGTTATTGTAGAACCACTGTAGCGAGATGGACTTTGTAACGACGTCTTTAGTACCTTTTATGGGTCTTGAGAGTGTAAAGTGCATTGTGCCAATGGAGGCCTTTCAGAGCCATCAGATTTCAACTAAAATATCTTCATTTGTGTTCCGAAGATGAACGGAGGTCTTACGGGTGTCGAACGACATGAGGGTAAGTAATTAATGACAGAATTTTCATTTTTGGGTGAACTAACCCTTTAACTTTACAAATTACATAATCATATAATATACATATTTTTTTAAATATAAACATTTAAATGGTGGCTGTCATAAAAACTTGCCAGATTGATTCAAACATGCATTAAATATTGAAGAACATTACAAATTATAATGAATATGGAATATGGTGCATATATTCAGCAAAATGCTCCTCTCTAGAGTCAATTTTTCTAGCTGACAAACGAGTTTATGGACACTGGATATGTTTTTTTTCTGAGGCAACATCAATGTGACGTTACATGACATTGTAAGCTGTTTTACTGACGCCTTTCCGCGTTTGAAACACTGTTCGAGTGATTCCATGTGAAATGATACGGATTTCGGTAAGTTGTACTCTATCTTATAACACACGTTAAGATGTTCATTCATGTTTATTTCGCGCTGTAACTGGTATTAAGGCGGAAGAGAAGATCCGTTCACGTGCACTGCAAGCGGCCGCTTCTCTAGAGCTGAGCTGCGCCAAAGCGATCTCACGCCACAGCGCCAAAACGGTATTTATGTTTTTGAATTTCGTAATAAAATGGACGTCATTTGAAATCCGAGACTTTGTTTTATATCAACAAAGCACAACGAGTATTGCTATTGAATGGATGTGAGGCGCGCTGCAATGTTTCGTTCATTCTTAACTGAAAGCCTCTTCTCCATTGTGAATGTCTTGCACTGCTGCTCGCGTCGCGTTGATTACATTCAAAAGCACACAGTATCGATACGCGCATCGTCAGGAGTTCATGACGATGTATCGTTGTATCGATATTCTGAGCACCGCCCTAAATAGGACTGGGTACTAAAAATTCACAAGTTTGCAATGCATTTCAATTCGTTATCGATTTATTTGTATATAGTATATCAGGTACAGTACTATGGAGGCCGAAACCTGCTGAAATTTGAACAAAACATAACATAAAATATATAGATAAATAATTAAATATAATAATAGGAAATAGGAAAAAAACTAACCAATTTTCTATTCAATGTAATATTTGTATTGTTTTTTTTTTCCTTCATTTATTATTTTCTTTTTAAATGTTTTAAGCATTCATTTATTTTGATATTTATTTATTCCCACATGTATTTATTTTTACTTTTCCATGCACAAATGAGGGAGGTGGTCCTTGTGTAGCTCCAGTGCATCATTGGTTCTCACATATAGATGTGTCAGTGTTGGAATTTCATAATAAAGTTTACAGAATTTTAAAGCCGAGACTGTTTCATTGACTAAAAGATACATTCATTGGATTTAAGAGTCGATATCGGTTCATCAAAATGAAAACCGGCTAAAATCGAGAAATCTATACTTTAAACCTAGCTCTAAAATACACATGTGATTTCACAGTCAGTGAGAATGCAAAACAGCTCCCTGGACCGTCCCCGCTGTCTGTGGCCTGCTTAAAGGCCAAACCTCAGATATTTTCTTCTGCGCGTTCGAGAACACTACATCTGAAGTCTCTATCTCTGTTGACAGCAGTCTCTCACACCTCAAAGCCACAGGAAAATTAAAACATCTGCCGATCTTCTCATGATGCACGACGGCTGAAAAGCCAGCATGCCAATGAGGCTTCGGTGAAGATATGTGTCTACTGCACGGCTCCACGCTTCTCTCCGCAATGCTATCCATCTGTGTCACCAAAAAAGACACTGAGGAGATTAAAGCACGAAAGATCCAACACTGTAAGTTTAAGACTGCCACCTCAGCCCCAGATACAGCGAAGCTTGCCAACGTCCTCTAGATTCAATGCATCCGGCCCATTCATCTCTGTTCCAGACCACCGTTTTGTCCGCCTCTTAATGTCAATACTAATAGATAGTAATGCATTTAGATCTTTCCAGTAAGAGGAGAAACTCAGAACCTCAGCAATCCTCTGATAATTATCAAACAGGGTTGACATTGCTAGAGTACAGTACACAATCTGAACATTGGTGTCTGTATCGTCGCCCTGCTAAGATTTTACAGTATGGTTCATTTTGTTCTTTTTTTGTTGTTGTAGTAGCTTGCCCACAGCTGTCGCAACAACGTAAACAGACAAAGATAGTAACACAGACAAGGTCAACAATGAGATGTGTAGTATTTAAAAAAAAGCAAGGCATACAAATAAAAATAAACATTATTTTGGCAGTGATTAAAAGATTAAAAGAGCATTTTAAGTTGTTTGGGGAGCATTTCGTCTTCCTAAGACTGTCTAACGCTGCATGGCCGAGATGATATTTATGGCAGGAGGGTGCTGGGGGAGAAAGACAGAAAAAGAGAGTCCCATTGTTGGTCTCAGGAGCCGCAGTATAATTACTGTAGCACATGCGGGGCCTCCGCGAAGATGCCTGGCTGCAGGCCGGGGACCAGCTCTCTATACTGATGTCTCCCCGCAGCCCCACTGCACTATGAATGAACTCGCTTTCCACATGCCTCTTTCTCCTGTTTCCCTCCTCTCTTACTGTCTCTTCTGTACATCTCATTCAGGGGACTGCTGGCCTAAGTGGGACTTTCACTTGCCCCGCCAACATTTTCACTGGTCCTACCACAAAGATAGATTCATTAACACACACACGTTGAGTTTCATGATTATGGGGACTTTCCATAGACATAATGATTTTTATACTGTACAAACTGTATATTCTATCCCCTAACTAACCCTACCCATAACAAAAAAAAAAAAATTATATTTTATAAAAGATTTAGTTTGATTTATAAGCAGTTTTCCTCATGGGGACCAAAAAGGACAAGGATTTCAGATATTGCCAGCTTTGTAGGGACATTTTGTCCCCATAATGTAGGATATCTGAACCCCACACACACAATCACTTTATTGTCAGAATTTCCTAAATTTGCCTTGTGTCCTTAAGTTAGACTTTATACAATTAAAAAAACTCTACATCATATATTTTATCACGTTACAATAACTGTCTGTGATACACTAGTTCAGATATGCATATTAGTAAATTACAAATGTTTTAAAAATATATTGTTTTGCACTAAATTCTATATTGCATTAATAATAACCTATTATTATGCCATTTTTCGAAGTCTTGATTTTGTTTTTGAGGTGTACTAAAATATGCTTCAAAAAACACATTATTTTTCACATATTTCACATTACTACAGCACCTCTCTCCCCAGTCTGTCTCGAACACGCTGTTTAGTTCCTGTTTCGCTGAAGCCCCTCCTTCCGAAATACTAAATGTGCTGTGATTGGTTAGCTGGCCCGGTGTGTTGTGATTGGAACACGCTTAGCGTGTGTTCGGGAATTGTCACGACCCTTACCATAACTGCGAGTTTCATCTGCATATGTAAATATTAAGTATGGTGTCAATTTCAAACCAATTCAAGTCTGATTCAGAATTTAAAATGTTAACAAACAAGAGGATCGTCCAGAGCGGATTTCATGCACGGAACGTTTCAGAGTGGTATTTTTTTTGTTGTTGTAATTTTCTTATACATTTTAGATACTTTAATACAAACAATAATTGATCACAAAATCACAGTTAATTTTCCCAAGGGGCGGTGAACAGCTTTAAAAAAGCTACAGTAAACATTAATATCGGCTAGCAGGCGAGTGGAAGCAAAGCTTTGCTCTTTGTTCACATCGTAGCAACAACATAAAACGTATAATTGGAACTGGTAATAGAAAACGCAACTTGAAATAATAACACCTACTTACAAGCTGTGATACACAAACAACAGACTGTCCCGACAAAGTAGGAAGTGCTCCATTTCAGAAGCTTTTGTGCGTAGCCGGCATTTTGTGCACGTAAAATGTGCAGCACACAGAAAAACATTGGGGTTATAATATTCAGGAACAGTGTTTGAACCAAATTTGAAACACTCATTCGTCAGACAAATGAGTTTTGGAAACGGGGTGGAAAGAATTGCGTCTTTTCGACATTTTGAAAAATAAAAACGTGCATTCCGTGGGCGGGGATTATTGAAATTAGTAACATTGTGACTTCACATGATCCGAAATAAAAAGAAAAAAAAGTCCAAACGAGTCGTTCGTTGTAGTTCTTGGAAGTATATTATTTTAAATAAAATATCTCCCTTTGGAGTGGACTCCAAATACACCAATAACACTAACTAAAGTTGAAAAAGCATAACAGGACCCCTTTAAATATAAAATACCTAAATATTATCATATATATCAATCACATGTATATTAGAGCATTTATATTTACTTACACAAAAACACAAATACATGATCATCAAGCACAGGATACGGTGACCACGTAGGACTACTGACAGATAGCACTTTTATTGTTGAGCCCTGCTTCTTTTCCTTCCTCTTTGCAACCTCCAAAAGGACACATTACTATCCCCCCCTTTGTGTGGGACAGGGAGCCAAAGGCTGGAAGGCAGACTAGAGGATCTCTCCCTTGAGATTTAAGACAGAGTGACACAGCAGACGTGGAGGGGCCGTCAGCCGATATCCCTGCTCCTGTCCGGAGCGAGTGTCACAGCTTCTGGATACAACAACGTGTCAGGACAGCCTGTCAGTTGGCGTCCGCAGGCTAAAAAATGCTGTTTTACCTATCCATCAGCCCTAAAAAATTCATTTCAATCATCTCACCCCTGCAGAACCTGGTGAGACTGGGATCGAAAGCATTACTAAAATTAAACTCTCCTGCCAAAACCCGAGCCAGAGTTGCCAATCAAAAGCTCTGGGATGTAAACCAACAGCTGAAACACTATTATTTGCTGGCAGTATCAAACGCCTTATGATACGTTTTCAAACTGTGCAGTATTTACCCAAATAGTCAGTGGCCTAAATGCAGTTTAATTGATGTGAGGCTACGCTCTAAAACAGATGCTGGGAATGTTACGCTTGGCTGTCAGTAAAACAGAATGCTAAGATTTTCCTCTTTAGTCAAGGCCCGTGTTTCATGTCTGAAACGCACAGGCTGACCCAGAGCTCTAATGGCCCCCGGGGAGAGGATTCTGCATGTGTCAGCTTATGCCCGAGACACACTTGCTCTGTTAATAATGTCTCTCACTTTGTTCTCGCCCTGCGCAGAGTCTGCTTGGCCCACCGAGGGTTTAGATCCAGCGGGGGTCGGTCTCTTTCATTAGGGCTTCTGCTCTTGATCAGAGTTGGATTTCCATGATAATTAGCCATGACTCAAGTTGACATGAACCACCAGAGGAAACTCAATGGACAGGGCAGTCATGTGACCTGACCTCTCCTATGTCTGTGTCCATCCGGCAGGACGTTCAAAGGGCAACAGATCAATGTCAAAAAGAAAGGCCGTACAAGTTATGAGACTGACAACCGTGATAACGCTTGAAGATGACCTTAAGAACCATCTGCTGGCATCTTGATGCGAAATGCACATAGAAGAAAAGACAAATCTCTGCCCCATTTCACTGCACAACGGACAAAAACAATCCGTATTCGCAAAACACTGACCAGACCACAAGCGAAATAAAAAGCACCCTACCTGTCCTGTGACTGTTCTTCGTACATTCTCTCCTTGGCTTCCTTAAAGAGGCGGATGGCTCTTTTGGATTTCTTCATCAGGCTGTCGATGTACACTTTGAAATAGTCATTCTCGCTTAGCTGAGTAAGTCTCTGGTTCTCCTCGTATTTGCACAGAATCAGCCTCAGGTGCTGGTAAGTGTCAGGTAAAATATCCAGGATGTACGGAGGACTGTTCTTCAGCTGTAGTCTGGGGTTCTGACATAACCTCACCTGAAAAACACACACACACCATCGGCTTAGAAAAATCGACTCCTCTTCACAGAGGACACACTACACACAGCCGTTTTTACTAAATAATTCCGTTTGAATAAAAAACAATTCAAAAAGGTATAAATGAACTGTACCAGGACTTAAAACCTTCAGGTCCAATCATTAGTACAACAGACTAGTTAAGAGAAAATAAAATGCTTGCACTTTGTAACACAAATCATGATCACCACACTGTGTACAGAACTCTGTATACAATAAAATATTGAATTGGTAATGAAATGTAAAGATGGATGGGAAAGAAATCCCAGAAGATTTATTTGTATAAATTATATAAAATCACAAAGTATTGCATATATAAAATAGCTATAAATAAATACAAAAAAATATATGTTTTGGATGGATGGATGGATGGATGGATGGATGGATGGATGGATGGATGGATGGATGGATGGATGGATGGATGGATGGATGGATGGATGGATGGATGGATGGATGGATGGATGGATGGATGGATGGATGAAGGATAGTCAGACAGACAGAAGGAGTTGGATGGACGCACAGATTAGACAGACAGACAGACAGACAGATAGATAGATCAAATTCAATAGAACAATAGATAGAATGATAGATGATAGATATAAGGATAGAAAGGTAGATGAAGGATAGAAGGATAGATAGAAGGATAGATGAAGGACAGAAGGATAGATAGATAGAAGGATAGATGAAGGACAGAAGGATAGATAGATAGAAGGATAGATGAAGGACAGAAGGATAAATAGATAGAAGGATAGATGAAGGACAGAAGGATAGTCAGACAGACGGAGATGGATGGACGCACAGAGTAGACAGACAGACAGACAGATAGATAGATCAAATTCAATAGATAGAATGATAGAATGATAGATAGAGATAGATAGATAGAATGATAGATAGAGATAGATAGATAGATAGATAGATAGATAGATAGATAGATAGATAGATAGATAGATAGATAGATAGATAGATAGATAGATAGATAGATAGATAGATAGATAGATAGATAGATAGATAGATAGATAGATAGATAGATGCTACGAACAAACTCATCGCTCTTGCCGCCACTCAGTAAACAGTTTTCGCTACAATGTATCAAACAAACGCTTCCAAACAAGAAACTTCATGGAAAAGTGTCTTTTAACGCGTGAGAGCGGAGGAAGCACTGTTGCGTCATCAGCAGGAAGACTGTAAACACACTCAGGAGTCAGGACACTTACTACTTTGTCCATGAGTTTCCATGTCTTCTCCACGGTCCGGCGGTCCGCGGCCGCCTGTTTGGGGGGTCCGACAGCGTCCTGGATGGCGTCAATAATGCCTAAAATACGGCCTTTCCTATTGTTAGGTGGGCGTCCACTGAGAGCAGTTGCCATTTTCTGCACACTGTAACATACAGAGATGTTGAAGGCAACAAAAACACATGTGGGCAGATATGTGACAGTATAAAGGAACTGTACCACAGGACTGATAACCTTTTATATCAGACCAGCGATTGGTACAAACAGAGAAATTAAGATGCTTGCACTTTGTAACCCATTTAATAGCACTGATTACGTTGGTGAACATTTGTATATTGTAAAACGTACCATATACACAACTATAATTAAAGGTACAAGATGTGTCTCACACAAATCATGATCACCAAACATGTAAACAGAACTCCATTTTAAAGAACTAATTATTTAATCCCATTATAAAACTTTTTTTAAGCATGCAGTTTGTTTCAGTGGGCTGTCTAAGCAGTGCCCACTAAACTGGGAATACTTTGGGATGAAACAGTTTAAAAACCACCCTGCAGAAATACGAGATTACTGTGTTGCACTTTTTAAAAGCGCATGTAACAAAATGCGTCGTAGTTAGACACACAACTTGATCTTCAAAGACTACAACAACTAATTAGCCCGAGCAGGGATCTTAAATTCACTGTAAATTGCTCTTTTGTATAATCTAAAAACTCCAGACTTACTGCGGCAAAAGGAAAACAGTGTAGCTGCCAATACAGGGAATGTCAGAATTCCTGAGTTGAAGCTTTAGGGAGGTCCCCACAACAAATTACAACAAAAGCAACAAAAACACAGCGCCAATGTCAGGAAACTGTTACATCTCTGCCCAGATGTTCAACAACTAGAAGCGGCTCGTCCGTATCCTCACGCAGAATCCTCTTAAACGCAGTACAATCCAGCTTTTCTCGCTGCCTGATATGGTCGTGACACTGCTCGGTTAAAAATCAGTACTGGAAAAAGAAGCAGCGAAAGCAACAGGGAGGAGCCGAGTGGGCGGAACCGATGAAGCAATCGCTCTCCAGCGGCCAATCAGAAGGCGCGAACGTCCTCCGAGGTGACGGAGTTCTCCAATCGCCAATTGGAGTGGAGACTTTAAGTGCATACTTAATATTTCCGTGAATGAAGAGGCAATGAAATCGTGCAAAGCGTTTTGTAGGTTGTTCCTATTGTGCAAATTGTATATTCAGTCATCTTCACTTTCTCCGATGGAAACAAGTCATATGGCAAGCTGCCTTAGCATTTATAACGTCTACAATAGATAGCCTAACTTAAATCTTTGTATATTTTTTGTTACTAGTACCTAATCCAATATTGACGAGTATCTTTTCATTTGAATTACTCTTTTGTTACTGGTAATCAGTGTTGGGTGTAACTAGTTAAGTAATTATTTACTTTATTTAATTACTTTTCCCTTGAAAAAGTAAAGTAAGGGATTACTCTTATTTTTCTGTAATTTAAGTACAGTTACATCTGATGTAATTGAACTAAATACTGTGTATAGACTGTTGAACAATTATATATATATATAATACAATAGTGGAATTAACATCAAAATTTAAAGTCTAACTTTAAAATGCATGATTTTATGTATCTGTCTCACATTTGTAATACTTTGGTCAGTTATTACGAATAATTTATGTATATTTAATTATACAAATATATATATTTATATATAAATAAATAAAATGTATGTAGTTATATTATTATTTATTTGAATTAAATAAAGAGCCGTTTCATGTCTATCCTTGAATCACTTAACTAGTCGAGGTTGATATAGGATTTAGAAAGTAATTAGTGATAAGTAATGAAATACTTTTTGGAGAGAAAAATTTGTATAGTAATCTAATTACACTACTGAATATGTAATTAGTAAGGTATCTAAAAGCCTAAATATGTACCAATAAAGCTTTAATGGACACTAGTACAATAGTTAAACTAAAATAGGTACCAGCAATAACTAGAAAACTAGTCAGAACTACTCAGATCCTTGCAAAATAGTATACACTAAAAAAAAATTATTCAAAAATTGCTAGTAAATGTAACAAACATTTAGGCTACAGACAAAAAAAACATTGAACATGAAATTCTGAAGTAGAAAAAATAAAAATATTTTTTTTTCTTTTAGAACTTTCATTTACATTAAAACAATTTTTTTTACAGCGTACTAGCATATAAATAAATAAAAAAATAAGTTTAATAAAAATGTAGAAATGCCTACAAGCTAGTTTAAAAGGATAAATGTTAAACTGGCTTTCCATACAGGTCCCGTTGTTTAGGTGCCCTAAAACCACGTGGGCCATTGGCGGAACATTTTGTTTTGCTCCTTTAATAAGAAATGTCTTGATCTTCCTCTTCTACATATTCTGTCTTCCTCTCTTTCAACTTTATTTCATCTCATTCATGTTTGCATTCTTAGCCATGAAATGCCTGGAAATTATCAGGAATTATCATTTTGATTTCTAGGCCTCTAAGTTTCTAAGTTTTGTATTTGTTTGTGAACAGTGCATGTTTTTGAAAGGATTTTTTGACAGATGCTATTGAATCGCAATGTCACAGTCTGGCTTTCAATTTATAATCATATTTACAGGCGTATCATATCCAATTTTGTGAATATAAACACTAACAGGCCTTTTCGATCTTTTAGATTAGCATTCCACTCATCCTTCGAGACCAGCTACATATGGATTTCCTATTCTACTCTTCAACAGAAAACTCACTGTGAAACCTAATACAGTTACAAGAATGAGTGATTCTCTACAGAACCTGCGTCAAAATGTGAAACTGTGAGGTCAAACCACTACAAAAACATGCTATAAGCACTCAACAAGGAAACAGGAAGCAGCAACAACAATGAAAAATCTTTGCACCTGAAGACACACCAGAATAGCCTTACGAAAAAGAAGTGTTTTCAAGTGTGCTATTAGTATACTTCATTTACACTAAAAAAATACTTTCTGTCTACTTTGTAAACTTCTCAGAAATAGACTTAAAATTGCACTTAAGTATACTTGACTTGAAAAGTGTAAGTATATTTGGCCTATACTTGTACACACAATTTTGATCAAGATATACTTAAAAGTATAATTAAGTATTCAATGTATACTTGCCTTGCAGCAAAAACTTTATACATGAAGACTGCGATGGGAAAAAGTGCAACACCCAATATAGCGAATAAGCCCCGCCTTCTAAATTAAAGAGCCAATCGTTGATTAGTAAAGTGTGTCACTTCAGCTGCCGTTTACTGAAGTGGCACATTATATAGCTTGTTCCAGCCTGAAAAATGCAGTTTTTTGTCATGATTCGAGCGTTTAGAAACAACATTTATGAGACCATTGTTGTCAGATGTCACTAGTGATTTCAAACATGAAATTTAAGCGCAAGCTTGGCGAACAATTTTGAAGAATTTGATGTTTCCCCTGTCAGAGATAGGAGCTGCACTAGCATACCCGAGAGGCGTTTCAAAGATGGCCGCAGAGTGAAATGACTTGTCTTAAAGGGACTTTGCTTGTAGTTGTAGGCTTATAAACTTACATTGTTGAACATATTGATTTATAATGAAACAGATATGACCTTTGTGTAGGCTAATCCACTGCTAGTGTACATAGGAATTGATTTCAAATCTACTTTACGCTTTCCCAGCCACTGACTGAATTCTCCGGCTATCTCGCGAGCACTTTTGCACTGATGCGGGCTCCGCAGCGGACTTCTTCCCAACAGTCAAATAGCCATTACGTCACGAAAGTGCGGACTCGTAGGAAGACCGCAAGGGTTTAAGGTGACATTTGGGACACGGCCAAGATTGCTTATGCCAATGTACAACAACACGTTCATCAAACATTAAACAGCTTATAAATCAAATGAAGAGAGTTAAAGGTTTTTAAGTATAAAAAAAATACCTAAATAGGAAAATAGTAGTATACTTAAAGTGTAAAAATAATATATACAAACTATAAGTATGATGTTGTTTACATAAAGGAAACATACTTGCAGTATAAAACTACTAAATTAGTAGTTTACTGAGAGTATACTTCAAAGTGTACTATCATAAACTAAAAAGATTTACTACAAGTATTAAAATAGTAAACTACTAGTATACTTATAAGTTCACTTGTAGTACAGATGCAGTACAACTAGTTGTGTACTTAATGTTTTCTATACTGTTACACTTAGTATAGTACACTTAAACATGTTTTTATACTTTTTATGTACTAAAAGTGGGCCAATTTAGTCCCAAGCAGTATTGAAATAGTACATTTACAAGTTTACTACTACACTCTAAAAAATGCTGGGTTAAAAATAACCCAAGTTGGGTTGAAAATGGACGAACCCAGCAATTGGGTTGTTTTAACCCAGCGATTGGTTGTTTTAACCCAGCAATTGGGTTGTTTTAAGCAAACATTTAAACCACCCGCTGGGTTAAAACAACCCAATTGCTGGGTTAGTCCATTTTCAACCCAACTTGGGTTATTTTTAATCCAGCATTTTTTAGAGTGTAGTAGTGAGATATTAGTATACTTACTACATAACGTAAAAATATACTTGAACATTATTTAAGTACTTAATAAGATTACTTTTTCGTAAGGGAATGCACACACAACAGAATGGTTTATAGACGTAATTTAACGTAATGGTCTGATAATGGTGCAATCCGTCAATCAGTAGCAGAAATACGAAATTTAAGAGCGAGAACCAAGGTCTTTAATGTATCCAGAAAATGCTCAGACATGTTTGGATTAAATGAAGCTATTTATGTTGTTATGTACTTCTTTTTTTTTTTCTTTTTTTTTGAAAATCACCCAAAAAAAAAACTGTTACTTTTCATGAATGAAGAAAATTGAATATCATGTAGGTACCGTCTGATGACAAATTTGAAATTTTAAACTTGCCCCCATGCATCTGCAGCGAAGCACCATGGATGATGTTTGTAATGAGAATGGGGGTCCCTGGGGCCAAGACCAGGAGGTCACACGATACAGCGCAGTGCTTATTAAAGCACAACGCTCTCAGTTCCACTTCCATGACACTACACACACACACACACACACACACACACACACAGGAAATGTGATCCAATGTCTCCCGGGCATATCTTTCAGCAAAGAAAGGACAGCAGATAGAGAAAAAGGAGCAATGGAGTTGCACAAGATGAACAATCATATCATTACAGCGGCTGATGATGGGTCTTTCTACTTAATGCACATTATGACTCAGTCTTTATTCCTCAAATATTTCAGAACGACTCTAAACATGTTTTAGATGTTTAATAAATAACATATATATATGGCGCGTGTGTGTGTGTGTGTGTGTGTGTACACTGTTGTTCACAATAATGTTTTTAAAAGTAGTTTCTTCTGCTCGCCAAAAATACAAAACAAACAGTAATATTGTGAAATATTATTGCCATTTAAAATAACTGTTTTCTGTTTGAATATATTTCAAAATGTAATTTATTTTTGTGATTCAAAGCTGAATTTCCAGCATCATTACTCCAGTCTTCGGTGTCACATGATCCTTCAGAAATCATTCTAATATGCTGATTTGCTGCTCAAGAAACATTTATGATTATTATCAATCATTGAAAACAGTTGTGTACATTTTTTCAGGATTCTTTGACAAATAGAAAGTTCAAATGAACAGCATTTATTTGAAATATAATCTTTTGTAACTGTACATTTCTTTATTGTCACTTTTAATCAATTCAATGCATCCTTGCTGAATAAAAGGATTCATTTCTTTAATTCTTACTGACCCTGAACCTTTGAACGCTAATGTATAATGTTATAAAAGCTTTCTATTTTTAGATAAATGCTGTTCTTTTAAACTTGCTATTCATCAAAGAATCCTGAAAAAAATTGTACACAGCTGCTTTCAACATTGATAATAATAATAGTAAATATTTCTTGAGCAGAAAATCATGTAGAATGATTTCTGAAGGATCATGTGACTCTGAAGACTGGAGTAATGACGCTGAAAATTCAGCTTTGCATCACAGGATTAAATTACATTCTAAAATATATTCAAATAAAAAACAGTTATTTTAAATTGTAATAATATTTCACATTATTACTGTTTTTTTTGTAATAAATGCAGCATTGATAAGCATATAAGAGACTTATTTTAAAAACATTAAAAATCTTACCGATCAAGTTTTGAACAGCAGTGTGTGTATATATATATATATATATATATATATATATATATATATATATATATATATATATATATATATATATGTATATATATATATATATATGTATATATATATATATATATATATGTATATATATATATATATATATGTATATATATATATATATATGTATATATATACAGACATATAAATGACAATTAAGTCATATATCATACACTGAAAAAAAATATTTTACTGCTTGTTCAAATTGCTTAATTAAAATGAGCTAAATCAACACAATTGCTATACATTTTGTCCTAACTTAATTTGATTGTGTTCAATCCACTTAAATATAAGTCAAACTGTTTGTGTTGAGATTACATTAATGATTAGTGTTGCATTAACTGAAACTGGGCGGGGCTTGTTCGTTCCCAGCATGCTTTGCTTATGGCTAAATCAAGGGAGAGTAAATGTTGTTATTTTATATCTAAAAGTGTGATTTTATGTATTTTTGAGCAAGATGAGAAAGGGGCAGACTTGATTGTGTTTAATAGTGTTTAATATTCAATTATGTTGGAATTATTAGAACAATTTAAATGACAGTGGGTTACCATTGAGGATATGAAGTTGAATGCCTGAATCATGTCAGGGAACCATATAACTCACTTTGAGATTACTTAATTAAAATGTCTTCATTCCATGATGTTGAAGTTACATGAACAAATTATGTTTGTTTAACTTAATTGATTCATGTGGGACCGATGTACACAATTAAATCATGTAAATCCAACACACTTTTTTTTTCAGTGTATATGTGACCCTAGACTACAAAACCAGTCATACAGGTACATTTTCATCATATGAAAGCTGAATAAATAAGCTTTCCATTGATGTATGGATTAGGATAGGACAATATGTGGCCGAGATACAACTATTTGAAAATCTGGAATCTGAGGGTGCAAAAAGAATCTAAATATTGAGAAACTCACCTTTAAAGTTGTCCAAATGAAGTCCTCCACAATGCATATTACTTCTAATAATAAATCTTTGATATATTTACAGTAGGAAATTTATAAAACATCTTCATGGAATATGATCTTTACTTAATATCCTAATGATTTTTGGCATAAAATAAAAATCGATAAACCCATCCAATGCACCCGTGTGACTTATGACTTATGGTTTTGTGGTCCAGGGTCACATTCAATAAATAATAAAAACTCACCATATTCTCAGTATGGCGTTACAGGATGTAAAGCGATTGTTAAGTTATGCTTGAAAGGTCAGCATAACTGATTTCCTCTCAAAAGTATCAGACGGTCAGCATAATATCTTGCTTCTCTGTTAGAATGTGACCCTGCTTTCGATTCCCCTTTGTCTGACCTGTGGAGGTCAAGTATGTGATAATAGTTTAGAGGGGAGGAGGCAAAAGAGCTCTGGTCAGTCAATAACCCCCAACAGTGAGTTCAACCATTAATAAAAACACACAAACAGAAAGTAACAATCAATACCGTTTCAGTTCACAAATCGCATCTGTCTCAACCAAACGAATACATTGCTTTGGCACAATACGCTGAATGAGGAAAAATATCATCTGCGTGTTTATGAGTTGTTTCATGAGTCATTATTACTTGTTATGACTAAGCACGCTTCTGTATTTCAGAGCAAGTAGTCTTTCCGGATGTATGTGGCTTGATAATTGTGCGAAACGTGACTGTATTGTATAACAGGCTTCACAACAGAGGTGTGGAGGTTTTTGCAATGAAATGTCAAGATTATCAGAATTGGTATGTCTCATTGTTTTGATGACAATATTGTTTTTGGCAACAGGGTGCAGTGATGCCATCGAGTGTTGCGAAATAATTATTTGCGGAGATGTAAAATTATGAAACAAATTCAGCAGCTTTCCATACAGGAAGTTGTGTAGCATGGAGTTAATTCAATCAGGGAGTTATCATGCGTGCCAGTGTGTGTTCAGTTCAGGGAATGTAAATGGCCTCATTGTGCCCACAGGAATGACCGAGGGGCATTTGGCTTTGGAGCAGCCTGATAGTAAAGAGAGCATTATGCCTGTGCTCGACTTATCTGGGCCTACTTAACTTCCACTGTAGCTCATTTCTAGCGGCTCCAAGCCCATTCAGATTGGATGTGTTGATTGACTAGGTCTAGGACTATCAGTCCTGGCCATTTGCTTAAGACCTCTGCGGCAAAAACATACCAGATTAACCCTTTAAACCCTAGAGTTGTTTTTTTTTCTGAGTGACATACACTAAAATCATAACTCCAAAACTATAGCAAGGAGATTCAAAAGGTAGGTATCGTTTGATAGGAAACTTTTCTTTTTTAATTGGGGGGAAAAAATTACATTTGGACATTCTCATGCTAAGAAATTGCTGATAAAAGACACAAAAAATATATATATTTTACACATCTTTCTTATTTGACATGCAATAACTCATGAAGCAAATAAGGCAGGAGGAAAATTCCTTTTTGGTGAAGATCCACTACATGTGAGCTGAATCTTAAAGGAGTAGTTGACTTCAGAATTAAAATTTCCTGATAATCACCCCCACGTCATCCAATATGTCTTTCTTTCTTCAGTCGAAAAGAAATGAAGGTTTTGGAGGAAAACGTTGCAGGATTTTTCTCCATATAGTGGACTTCAGTGGGGTACAATGGTTTGAAGGTCCAAATTGCCGTTTCAATGCAGCTTCAAAGAGCTCTACACGATCCCAGACGAGGAATAAGGGTCTTAAAGGAATGTGCCACTATTTTTGAAAATAGGCTAATTTTTTTAACTCCCCCAGAGTTAAACAGCACTTTTAGCATAGCTTAGCATAGATCAATGAATCTGATTAGACCATTAGCATCTCGCTCAAAAAATGGCCAAAGAGTTTCGATATTTTTCCTATTTAAAACTTGACTCTTCTGTAGTTATAATGTGTACTAAGACCGGCGGAAAATGAAAAGTTGCGATTTTCCAGGCCGCAATGGCTAGGAACTATTCTCTCATTCCTGCGTAATAATCAATAAACTTTTCTGCCATACCACGGGTGCAGCGGTGCAATGATATTACGCAGTGCCAGAAAATAGTCCCCAGCACGCTCCCTATGCAAGCAGGTTGCCACAATGGTTATGTTGACGGAAGTTTGCCTATTTTCTGGCGCTGTGTAATATCATTGCGCCGCTGCACTCATGGTACGGCAGCAAAGTTTCTTGATTATTACGCAGGAATGAAAGTATAGTTCCTAGCCATATCGGCATAGAAAATCACAACTTTTCCTTTTCCGTCGGTCTTAGTACACGATGTAACTACAGAAGAGTCAAGTTTTAAATAGGAAAAATATCAAAGCACTTTATGATGCTAACGGTCTAATCAGATTCAATGATCTATGCTAAGCTATGCTAAAAGTGCTACTGCCAGACCCGGAGATCGGTAGCCTGGATGCCAGCCGAACTTAGCCCCGCCCACAACATTTGAGCTAGGGCAGTTCAGTCTTGACTTGATCCGTAGAGGAGTAATTATGCCCGAACAGAAACTGTTCGGACCAATGAAATTGTCAGGGCGGGCTTTAGACGATGATGGACAGATGATAAACTTGAGAGGGCTGTGTCTAATCAGCTCTCTACGTTTCTTGAACAGAACAATCTCCTGGACATCAACCAATCCGGTTTCAAAAGCGGCCACTCAACTGAGACTGCCCTGCTCTCAGTTACGGAGGCACTGAGACAGGCAAGAGCAGCCTCCAAATCAACAGTACTTATCTTACTGGATTTGTCTGCTGCTTTTGACACAGTTAATCACCAGATCCTCCTGTCAACTCTCATGAAGATGGGCATCTCAGGAACCGCTCTCCAGTGGTTCAAGTCTTACCTCTCAGGTAGGTCCTTCAGGGTGTCATGGAGAGGTGAAGTGTCTAAGTCACATCATCTAGCCACTGGTGTTCCCCAGGGCTCAGTGCTTGGACCACTTCTCTTCTCCATCTACATGTCATCATTGGGATCGGTCATTCAGAAGCATGGCTTTTCCTATCACTGCTATGCCGACGACACTCAACTCTACTTCTCATTTCAACCTGATGATCCATCGGTTGGTGTTCGTATCGCTGCCTGCCTAACAGACATTTCAGCATGGATGAAGGAACATCACCTGCAACTCAACCTTGCAAATACAGAAATGCTTGTGGTCTCAGCCAAACCAGCACTGCATCACAATCTCTCCATTCAGCTAGGATCATCAACCATAACTCCGTCCAGGACAGCCAGGAACCTTGGGGTTGTGATTGATGATCAGCTAAAATTCACTGACCACATTACTGCAACAACCCGGTCCTGCAGATTTGCACTATTCAACATTAGGAAGATTAGACCCTTCCTATCAGATCATGCCACACAACTACTGGTACAAGCTCTTGTTCTCTCCAGACTGGACTACTGCAATGCTCTTCTAGCGGGCCTTCCGGCATGCACTATCAAACCCTTGCAACTGATCCAGAATGCAGCGGCGAGGTTGGTCTTTGGTGAGTCGAAGAGAGCACACGTCACGCCTCTCCTCATCAGTCTGCACTGGCTACCAATAGCCGCTCGCATTAAATTCAAGGCACTGGTGCTCGCCTTCAAAACATCCACTAGCTCTGCACCAACATACCTAAACTCGCTCGTTCAGACTTTCACACCCTCCAGGAACTTGCGTTCTGCCAGTGAACGACGCCTCGTGGTGCCATACCAGAGAGGCATGAAATCGCAGTCACGGACCTTTTCCTGGACCGTTCCCACCTGGTGGAATGACCTGCCTATCTCAATTCGTGCGGCCGAGTCTGTAGCCATTTTCAAAAAACGTCTAAAGACATATCTTTTCCAGCAACACCTGACCGATCGAGAATAGCACTTATCATTCTATTCATTGTCTGTCTGTCTAATTTATTTATTTAAAAAAAAAAAATAATTCTGTTCTGTGCTAGATTAACTGAGAATTGTTACAGCACTTGCATATTGTTGATATTGTTGCCCTTAGACTGCTCTAGTTGCTTCTATTTCCCTCATTTGTAAGTCGCTTTGGATAAAAGCGTCTGCTAAATGACTAAATGTAAATGTAAACAGTAACGTAATCATCCACGTCACCAAAGAACACTTGGGTTGAATTTGTTCTAATCCTAAACGGAGAACATGTTCGTATATGCAGTCACCTTTACTATTTCTCTCAGAAATGATGATCGTGTTGGTAAGTACTCCTTGTATCCTTAAATTCTTTTTTTACAACACCGGCAAAGATTGTTTACACTCATCTTACTTATTCCAGTGTGCGTGCAGACAGGGTTGCCAAGTTTTTACAACAAAACCCGCCCAATTGCTACTCAAAACTAGCCAAAAACAAGCCCAATAGCTTATTCCAGGGGGTTCTCCAGCAGACTAGAATTGACTAGAATTGAGTATGACGACTTCAGGCTACGAGATCGGCTGAATGGATTCGAAAACGGTGAAACGCAACTTTTTAACTCTAGGGGAGTTGTAAAATTAGCATATTTTGAGCCTATTATAAATGTTAAAGATTTTTAGAAAATGACAGATCGCTTCGCTAGATAAAACCCTTATTCCTCGTCTGGGATCGTGTCGAGCCCTTTGAAGCTGCATGGACCTTCAAACCATTTGAAGTCCACTATATGGAGAAAAATCCTAGAATGGTTTCCTCAAAAACCTTAATTTCTTTTCGACTGAAGAAAGAAACACATGAACATCTTGAATGACATGGCGGTGAGTAAATTATCTGGAAATGTACATTCTGAAGTCAACTACTGAACGAATGTATTATATTTTGGACTCATTGTAATCGTGAGAATATGCTTTAAATAATGATGTGCCATTTTCCATACTCGGAGCATATTTGGTTATGGGTGAAAACGTGTCATAAATGCCACACCCGTATATTATTTGCATATGGGTTTTTTTCGAGATTTCCTGTACAAAAACTCGCCCAAAACAATTATCCTTGTTGTATTCTACTACGTGAGACCTTTCAAATGATGTATGACATATGACTATCTGAGCTGTATGATGTTTTTGACACAAGTATTTCATAAATTATGAAAAAAAAAAACAATTATTAATCAGCAAATAACACAGCACTACTTAGGAATTAATCAAATTGGCTACACTCACTTTAGAGAGACTACTCAGCACTCGTTAAGCTTAGGTGCAGTTTCTAATCTTTAAAATTATATTTTTCATTGATCAAGCAAGTGGTTATGAAGTTACAGGACAACGACTTTTGACTATGGCGCCCTCCGCTCAGAGTTTAACAGGTTGTGGTCCAGATGGTTTTTGGAATGTGTCAGCTTGGTTCTTACTGGTCTAAGATGGTCTACCAGCACAGCCAGGTCCCGCTTGGGCCAGCTACCATGTTCTGTTTTTTTTCTCCAGTAGGGAAGTCATGTGTCTTGATTTGAACAGTCTGGATACTGTCTTCAAAAAGCTCCCTTCTGATTCCTAAAGTTGGACATAAAGTTTAGTTGTTTGTTCTGGTAATGGTATAGTAAACAAAGACTTCGGCACACAAACACAAATATCCGGCCCAGGCAGTCCAAGCCCTGCCAGGACAGGAGATTGTTACCCACTATTTTCCTCTGACAATAGAGTTTCCTGAGGCCACGACCATTAGCTTTCCTAAAATTAACTTTTTAGACACACAGATTAAATTTTTTTAAACATATAAGCATTGATATTCATCTAACCCTTCAGTAGTTTGGTCTGAACTGTGTCTTTTTTTCCTGAAATATCTTTCTGCCGTTCTTCTTGGCTGGTGTCAGGCAGTGTATCCACAGCGATGCCCATGGCAACTGAGCTATATAAAGATTCATGAAAGGCTGTGGTGCTCAGATAAGACATAGGAGTTCTGTCAGAGAGGAAACAGCTAAAGATGAGAAACAATCCAGTCAACCAGAAAACCACACAACCTCTAATCTGTGCTGCAGCTGGTCTTTGGGCTACTTTGTACCGAACTTGTTCACCCACACACACACATAAACAGATATGCACATGTAAACACAGGACTTGCTCTGTGGCCTAGCAATGAGGTCACACAACTGCACCATCATCGCCATCGTCTACATTCATGAACGAACCAAGCCCTGATTCATTTATTCTTAAAGAAACAGTTTACCTGAGGTCATTTACTCACGTCATTCCAAACCCATATGACTTTCTTTCCTCTGTGGAACATTCTTTTCAAGAATTTGCATGGTCGCTTGTTTCCATCCAATTATAATAAATAGGGATGAATAAAGCTTTCAAAAAGGACACAAAACACCATAAAAATGGTCCATACATCTTATGCACCTTCTGAAACTATCAAATTCATTTCAAAAACAGTCAGATTGAAAATACTTTTAGCCATCCAACATCCATACTCGAGGGCCAATAGAGTTAAATGTAAATGTCTGTCATCGTATAAAGCCCGCCCGCCCTGACAATTTGATTGGTCCGAACAGCTCTGGTTAAAGCATAGTTGTTCACAACCAAACTCCCCGACCTTTAATGTTGTGGGCGTGGCTAAGTTTGGCACATTGTTGTCTTAAGACACGAAACGATCGGTTTGTGCGAGAAACTGAACAGTATTTATATAATTTTTTACCTCTAATATTGTGTTACCCAGCTCTTGGGTCAGACGTAACAACCCAGTGCCTGGGTGGGTATCCAGATCCTGGGTCAGACATAACAACCCAGTGCCTGGGTAGTTTCTGTGTTACCCAGATCCTGGGTCAGACATAACAACCCAGTGCCTGGGTGGGTACCCAGATCCTGGGTCAGACGTAACAACCCAGTATTTGGGTAGTTTTTGTGTTACCCAGATCCTGGGTCAGACGTAACAACCCAGTGTTTGGGTAGTTTTTGTGTTACCCAGATCCTGGGTCAGACGTAACAACCCAGTGTTTGGGTAGTTTTTGTGTTACCCAGATCCTGGGTCAGACGTAACAACCCAGTGTTTGGGTAGTTTTTGTGTTACCCAGATCCTGGGTCAGACATAACAACCCAGTGCCTGGGTGGGTACCCAGATCCTGGGTCAGACATAACAACCCAGTGTTTGGGTAGTTTTTGTGTTACCCAGATCCTGGGTCAGACATAACAACCCAGTGCCTGGGTGGGTACCCAGATCCTGGGTCAGATGTAACAACCCAGTGTTTGGCTAGTTTTTGTGTTACCCAGATCCTGGGTTAGATGTAACAACCCAGTGTTTGGGTAGTTTTTGTGTTACCCAGATCCTGGGTCAGACATAACAACCCAGTGCCTGGGTGGGTACCCAGATCCTGGGTCAGACGTAACAACCCAATGTTTGGCTAGTTTTTGTGTTACCCAGATCCTGGGTTAGATGTAACAACCCAGTGTTTGGGTAGTTTTTGTGTTACCCAGATCCTGGGTCAGATGTAACAACCCAGTGTTTGGCTAGTTTTTGTGTTACCCAGATCCTGGGTTAGATGTAACAACCCAGTGTTTGGGTAGTTTTTGTGTTACCCAGATCCTGGGTCAGACGTAACAACCCAGTGTTTGGGTAGTTTTTGTGTTACCCAGATCCTGGGTCAGACATAACAACCCAGTGCCTGGGTGGGTACCCAGATCCTGGGTCAGACATAACAACCCAGTGCCTGGGTGGGTACCCAGATCCTGGGTCAGACGTAACAACCCAGTGTTTGGGTATTTTTTGTGTTACCCAGATCCTGGGTCAGACGTAACAACCCAGTGTTTGGGTAGTTTTTGAGTTACCCAGATCCTGGGTCAGACATAACAACCCAGTGCCTGGGTGGGTACCCAGATCCTGGGTCAGACGTAACAACCCAGTGTTTGGGTAGTTTTTGTGTTACCCAGATCCTGGGTCAGACATAACAACCCAGTGCCTGGGTGGGTACCCAGATCCTGGGTCAGATGTAACAACCCAGTGTTTGGGTAGTTTTTGTGTTACCCAGATCCTGGGTCAGACGTAACAACCCAGTGTTTGGGTAGTTTTTGTGTTACACTCTAAAAAATGCTGTGTTAAAAATAACCCAAGTTGGGTTGAAAATGGACTAACCCAGCAATTGGGTTGTTTTAACCCAGCGATTGGGTTGTTTTAACCCAGCAATTGGGTTGTTTTAAGCAAACATTTAACCCAACCGCTGGGTTAAAACAACCCAAATGCTGGGTTAAAACAACCCAATTCCTGGGTTAGTCCATTTTCAACCCAACTTGGGTTATTTTTAACCCAGCATTTTTTAGAATGTACCCAGATCCTGGGTCAGACATAACAACCCAGTGTTTGGGTAGTTTTTGTGTTACCCAGATCCTGGGTCAGACGTAACAACCCAGTGTTTGGGTAGTTTTTGTGTTACCCAGATCCTGGGTCAGACGTAACAACCCAGTGTTTGGGTAGTTTTTGTGTTACCCAGATCCTGGGTCAGACATAACAACCCAGTGCCTGGGTGGGTACCCAGATCCTGGGTCAGACGTAACAACCCAGTGTTTGGGTAGTTTTTGTGTTACCCAGATCCTGGGTCAGACATAACAACCCAGTGCCTGGGAGGGTACCCAGATCCTGGGTCAGATGTAACAACCCAGTGTTTGGGTAGTTTTTGTGTTACCCAGATCCTGGGTTAGATGTAACAACCCAGTGTTTGGGTAGTTTTTGTGTTACCCAGGACCTGGGTCAGACGTAACAACCCAGTGTTTGGGTAGTTTTTGTGTTACCCAGGACCTGGGTCAGACATAACAACCCAGTGCCTGGGTGGGTACCCAGATCCTGGGTCAGATGTAACAACCCAGTGTTTGGGTAGTTTTTGTGTTACCCAGATCCTGGGTCAGACGTAATAACCCAGTGTTTGGGTAGTTTTTGTGTTACCCAGATCCTGGGTCAGACATAACAACCCAGTGCCTGGGTGGGTACCCAGATCCTGGGTCAGACGTAACAACCCAGTGTTTGGGTAGTTTTTGTGTTACCCAGATCCTGGGTCAGACATAACAACCCAGTGCCTGGGTGGGTACCCAGATCCTGTGTGAGACGTAACAACCCAGTGTTTGGGTAGTTTTTGTGTTACCCAGATCCTGGGTCAGACGTAACAACCCAGTGTTTGGGTAGTTTTTGTGTTACCCAGATCCTAGGTCAGACATAACAACCCAGTGTTTGGGTAGTTTTTGTGTCACCCAGATCCTAGGTCATACATAACAACCCAGTGTCTGGGTACCTAGATCCTGGGTCAGATGACTTGTGTACTGCTGACCGCCGAAAGTTAGCTATTTTAGTCTATAAAGTTTTAAATATGTATATTTTTCTTACACAAACGTGCCGCTTTGCTTCAGAAGTTCTTTATTAACCCCGCAGAGCCAAGCAGTTATATCATGGATAGATGCACTTTTATGGACTTCAAAAATGACCCAACAAGTCACTGCCATTATAAAGCTTGGAAGAGCCAGGACATTTTTAATATAACTCCGATTTTATTCGTCTGAAAGAAGAATAGCATATACACCTAGAATGACTTTAGGTTGAGTAAATCATGGGCTAATTTTCATTTTTAGGTGAACTAACGCTTTAAATGTGCTTTAGCCTGTAAAATCTTTATTTAATTTTTTTAAATTGACAGTGTCAGACATGGTGACACACTAACCAAAACTCTTTCCCTGCAATCTGACCTTCAGATATTTTTCTCCTGAGGTATCCTAGCCGAGCTTTTGACCATGACAGGAAGTGGCAATGACGTTGTTAGGATGCGTGGGCCGCCCTTACATCACCAGCGTAATATTTATCCCACTCTTCTCCTGAAATCACAGAGACGCAAGAGCCAGAAGAATGCGAACACTCAGGAAATGGCATCTGCGAGGAGGAGGAGGGCCTGCTGTTGCACCATCGTCCTTAAAAGGAAGCAGCACTCCATTCCCAAACACAGAGCTCTGGATCCACTGTTGTGAAATGTGACACCCTCGCAGTCTGACACGGGACACACAACTCCACTTTACCAATTCCAGATTGGACTCTGGGATAAATCTGGAATGTGTTCAAGAAATGGACACTAGTTAAATGACTAGTTAAGCTCAAACTAGTAAAGTCTAAATGAAGTTAAAAAGTAAAAAGTATTGTTTTTGTACTTTTTAAGAAAGATGTGGCTATAGTTTGATTTCAATTGAATCCAACAGAGTTTGATGTTAGCATGTTGCTAAGCTAACAACTCTAATAAGCATAAAATAACACATAGCACAAAATATCAGTTTTTATGAGGGTTTTATAGGGAAGACCTAATATTTCTGTACAACCTCTAACACCAAGTATGAGCAATAGTAATGTGTTGTTATTGCTAACTAAAACTAAAACTACTTTTTTAAAAATGAATAAAATATAAACATTAGATGAACAACTTAAACTAGTTAAATAACTTAAAAAAAATAAGTTGAAGAATTAAAATGACTAAAACATAAACTGAAATAAACATTAAAGCTAAATAGAAATATAAACACTTGAAACAAAATGACAACAATTTAAAATGAAAAATGAAAATATAAAAATAAAGGCTAATTAAAGTATGAAAAAATATTAGAATAGTATTAGTTCCAGTCCTTGATTCTGATTGGTCAATGGCTGTGTTTGATTCCTTAGCAACCACTCTCAGTAATGTAATAACGTGAATGTATGTTTATAGTTCATTGAAGCTTACTGTTTTATGTAGAAGAGTATTGTGAGAGAAAGAGAGATCGAGTAAGTGAGTGTATTACCTGCATTCAGATTTAGCATTTTCCTTCAGATCAGTCCTATCGTTCATGATAACAAATCCGTTTGAATGTCCGCTGCGATATCTTGTCCTTTTAAAGAAACACGCCGACTTTTTGGGACATTAGCTTATTCACCGAATCCCCCAGAGTTAGATAAGTCCAAACATACCATTCTCATCTCCGTGCGTGCCATAACTCTGTCTGACGCACCCACCGCTAGCCTAGCTTAGCACAAAGACTGGAGGTAAACGGTTCCATCTAGCCTACTGCTCAATAAGTGACAAAATAATGCCAATATTTTCCTATTTACATGTTGTGATGTGTTTCACGCAGTGCCTAAAAATAGGCTAACTTCCGTCAACATAACCAACGTGACAATCTGCTTGCACAGGGAGCGTGCTGGGGACTATTTTCAGGCGCTATGTATTATCATTGCGCCGCTGCACCCATGGTACGGCTCAAAGTTAATTGATTATTACGCAGGAATGAGAGAAAAGTTCCTAGCCATATCGGTCTATAAAATCGCAACTTTTCATTTTCCGTCGGTCTTAGTATACAATGTAACTATACACATCACAACATGTAAATAGGAAAATGTTGGCGTTATTTTGTCACTTATTGAGCAGTAGGCTAGCTGGAGCCGTTTACATCCAGTCTTTGTGCTAAGCTAGGCTAGCGGTGGGTGCGTCAGACAGAGTTATGGCACGCACAGAGATGAGAATGGTATGTATGGACTCTGGGGGATACGGTAAATAAGCTAAAGTCCCAAAAAGTCGGCGTGTTCTTTTAACAGTTAATGGGCTTCCCGGTGCCCTGACACTTTCAGTCATTTTAATATAAAAGTCTTCGCTACTGAGTGACTCACTCATAAAGACAGTCTTTGCCGCCATCTAATGTCGTGATATGTAACTTCTGTTCCTGTTCCCGGTCCGGGACTATTTTTTCCAGCGGAAGGAAGGCTTTTTTTTATTTTACTTAATGAAAATTGCATTGACACAACCTCTCGTACCTTATTGCTTACATAAATAATAATAAAATAACACTACTAATACAAAAACACATTGTAAACATAAAATGCAGACAATATTTAAACAAATGACCAAGAGAGAATTATTTTAACTCAGTAAATATATATTATTATAAGGTTCTTTCTGCATTCTGAGTGGTTTTGAGATATTGAGCTTCAAAGTTTTTGCATTCCATTTGACTTTGTAGATTGAACCTTTTTGTTTTCTAGATAAAAAGTACCAAAATGTATGCAACTTAAAAAAACGGTAACACTTTATTTTATATGTTACATGTAGCCTACTTACCATAGTTATATCAGTAAATAAATACATGCAACTAACCCTCAACCAAACCCTAATCCTACCCTAAGCCTTAGTAAACGTTGTTAATTAATATTACTCAGTACTTAAATATATAATTACACCGTAACAATAACACCTTCAAATAAAGTGTAACCAAAACAAAACATCACATAAGTTGTCAACTAAATTTTGAAAAAATGTCAGATAGAACCTTATCATTTTCCAAGGTGACGAAATATCAAATTATTCTTAGGTTTACAGAACTAAATGTGTATACTATGAACCATATAATGTGTACACTGTACATTTTGAGTTTCAGGTCATTGCGTGTGCAGACTGGAATCGTGCTGCCTGTGACGGACAGATAAAGGTGCATTGTGTTTTGTTTCAGTCATTGTGTGGTCTCAAACGGCACAGCCGCATAACAGAACGGTTCCTTCAGTGCTGCTTTTAGTTGAAATTAAATGTAGACGTGTGACTTATAACCATCTTACCCAGACCACCATGACAGAGTCTAATCAGATTCACCGCAGTTGTCAACATGTGTGACACAATATATAGCCACATGTAGGGAGCGCCTGATGGGAAGCATCCTGGATTTCATTTAGACAATATAAGTCACAGAATCAAAGGGGGTATTGGCCCCAAAAAAAAGAACAGGATTTTAAAAGATATAAATCAGACTAGCATCAGCACAAAATCCCAACTCACCACCAAGATGACGGCTTGATTCAGAAAAGCTGTGTGCAGAAGAAATGATGTGGCTAAAGTTATTCAAACTATTTACAAACCTTTTAAACAGCCAGACTGGAGGGTATATAACTGTACATTTAAACCAATCTAAACTATAGGAGCCAAAGAAAGGAGAGTTGTGATGCCACTGAATGGAAAAGACTAAGCTCATGAATATTATTGCGCTTATGTTGACTGGTAATTTTTTTAGACTAATTAAGGACAACTATTTTTAATGGTTTTATTTAACAATAATAACACTCGTCCATTATTTTCACTTACAAACTTGAATATCGTGTGTTTTGTGAACATACACTATATTGCCAAAAGTTTTGGGACGCCTGAACTTTAATGACATCCCATTCTTAATCCGTAGGGTTTAATATGGAGTCGGCCCACCCTTTGCAGCCTTAACAGCTTCAACTCTTCTGGGAAGGCTTTCCACAAGGTTTAGGAGTGTGTTTATGGGAATTTTTGACCATTCTTCCAGAAGTGCATTTGTGAGGTCAGGCACTGATGTTGGACGAAAGGCCTGGCTCGCAGTCTTCGCTCTAATTAATCCCAAAAGGTGTTCTATCAGGTTGAGGTCAGGACTCTGTGCAGGCCAGTCAAGTTCCTCCACACCAAACACTCATCCATGTCTTGATGGACCTTGCTTTGTGCACTGGGGCGCAGTCATGTTGGAACAAGAAGGGGCCATCCCCAAACTGTTCCCACAAAGTTGCGAGCATGAAATTGTCCAAAATGTCTTGGTGTGCTGAAGCATTAAGAGTTCCTTTCACTGGAACTAAAGGGCTAAGCCCAACCCCTGAAAAACAAAATAATGCCCCCTCCACCAAACTTCACACTTGGCACAATGCAGTCAGGCAAATACCGTTCTCCTGGCAACCACCGAACTCAGACTCATCCATCGGATTGCCAGACAGAGAAGTGTGATTGGTCACTCCAGAGAACACGTCTCCACTGCTCTAGAGTCCAGTGGCAGCGTGCTTTACACCACTGCATCCTACGCTTTGCATTGCTCTTTGTGATGTAAGGCTTGGAGCAGCTGCTCAGCTATGGAAATCCATTCCATGAAGCTCTCTACACTCTGTTCTTGATCTCATCTGAAGGCCACACGAAGTTTGGAGGTCTGTAGCTATTGACTAAGTTGTCGACTTCTGTGCGCCTCAGCATGTGCTGACCCCGCTCTGTGATTTTACGTGGCCTACCACTTCGTGGCAGAGTTGCTCTTGTTCCCAATTGCGTCCAATTTGTTATAACAGTTGACCGTGGAATATTTAGTAGTGAGGTCACGAATGGACTTATTGCACAGGTGGCAAACTATCACGGTACCATGCTTGAATTCACTGAGCTCCTGAGAGCGACCCGTTCTTTGACAAATGTTTGTAGAAGCGTCTGCATTCCTAGGTGCTTGATTATAAACACCTTTGGCCATGGAAGTGATTGGAACACTTGAATTCAATGATTTGGAGGGGTGTCCCAATACTTTTGGCAATATAGTGTATATATTTTATTTAATAACTTTATTTTTACATCAAGAATATGTCAACTTAATATAAATTTGGAAATATTTTGTGATCCCGAAAGACTAAGCAAAGTCAAATTATCCATTGGAAAACTCTGAAAGATGGCGGAAATGATAAGAACTGCCTAAATATGGTTGAGCAAGCGCCAATGATTTGAACATACTAATTCCCTCAAACAACTGATGAAACCCATTGAAATAACCAGAAAACCCTATATACATATTAAATATGTGAAGGAGGGAATAGCTGAAGGCATGGATGTGCACAAACTGCTCTTTCTAAGTGCTTTTTCAAAGAAAAACGAAGCTGGATGTGGACCTTGAAATCTCTATTTCCCTGTTTTAGAAATAGTCATGCTTATTGAATTTGCCAGTAGATGTTCTTTCACACAGCACAAAGCGAACGGCTGAAACGGAAGCATGCAAACGAGGCAGTGTGTGTTGTACCACGATGTGACAGGGCTTGATTGTTCTAGTTATATAAATAGGCACTTCAGTTGACATTCTTTTGGTCAAGCTGAGGTAAGTGCATAGGCTAGGTTGAACGACAAGCATATTGGACCTATTTCCTCTAAAACAGAGCCCACTCAACAGGCCTCCCCACAGAGCCACAGGTGTGTACAAAGCAGTGACGTTCAACCCACTGGAAAACGAATGGACAAATGTCTCCTTGTGTTCAAATTACATAGTAAACTATGTAATTTTCAACTCCTCTTCATAACCACAGCAATACCTTTCACAGCCATGCTAGCTTTAGCTTTTAGCCTTCGTGCTGCACACAGTGCCTGAAAGATTCTTGACAGCTAAAGAGTTACAGAAAAAGAGTTTGAACATCAAGGATAAAGTTCAAACCTCAGCATGGGAAACGCAGCAAACCCGCAGCTAGCTGCCGGAGATGGGATATTAATACTATAGATTGAAACTGTCAAAGATAATAATGTTGTTGTGGAGGCCAAGCTTTCTATCCAGCCTGTCATTGAGGAAATTATAGTTTATTCAAGTATATTTAAAGAGTGATTACCATACTGGATTACACCAAAATTATGTGGGTCACATGTGTGCGCATTAGCCATGTTATCTCGTCTGCCACACTTCCACGTTTGTGGAAACAGCAGAGGATAAATGTAGGATGACTGCTCCATCTGAGGAGAGCGCCTTCTCCGTGCCTGTTGGATCTCAAATATTCTGTCTCTCTCCACCTACACAGATCCAAATCACAGATGGATTAACCCACAGACCTGCTGGGCACTTGTCCAGGGCACCAAACCAGGCCCCCTGATGAGCTGCAGTACATTCATTATTTACTAGACCTGTAGCATTTAAAAAAAAACACATTTTGGTCTCAATCAGCTCCCTATCAGTAGTCAGGGCACTGATCAGGACATAAGTTAATGGGCTGACTCCCTGATCAGTGCCCTGACTACTGAACTAGGGAGCTGATTGAGACGCACCCGTTGTTTTATGTTGAACACTATGGGTGTGTCTCAATCAGATCAATCTTGCTCCCGAGCTTGTGAATAAGTATATCGTGTACACGAATTCGGGCACTGGTAAGGAGGATAAAGGACACAGGCCCACTACACATTATGGCACACTATTTGTGGCAATGTGGCAACGTCCTCATTGCACAACATCATCACTACTGGTATTTATGAACAACAGCAGAGCTGATATCTTTCTGACATTACTTGTAATGTTATTTAACCCTCTGGGGTTCTTCATTTACGGGTCACACTCAGGACCTTCGGGTCAAAAATGACCCGGAGGGCGGGATTAAGATAAAAAAGATTTGAGTAAAATCAATGAAATATATTTTTGTTCAATAATATTTTTTCTTTTCTTTTTTGGTGTTTTGAGATAATTTTATGATTTATAATTAATATTTATGCAATAATTATGACCCATTTTTTCCCATTGAATATAATAAAAAATGTATATATATATCTTTTTTTTATTTTTTTTTATTAAAGCTTTATTTCATTTTAGAGTCAAGCCTAGGCCTCATGAAAGCAATTTTTTAAATGAGATCGGTGCCATCCGGTGGACACATTGAGCATTTTTATCACGCAATAGCACATTTTTACCACTACAGAGGGTGACCACTATCTTGCGTTTTATTTTTTTTTTTAAATTAAATCGTAGCTTCATCGGAATGGTCCGAAACTTGGTGATTTTATTGGTACTTGGTATATGAACACCCAAAAAAATTAATTGGGGACAAGATTTGAAAAGTCTAAGTGGTCGTAAAAAAAATAGTCACACTCAGGACCTTCGGGTCAAAAATGACCCTCATAGGAAATGAATGGGAAATTTTTTTTGTGCATACAATCTACAAATCAGCCAGGATGAAGAAAAAAAGGACTCAACAGTGAAGGGGTGAATCTCTAAAACATCAAGAGTGCAAAACAGACAAAAAAACTCAGACACACACACACTTATACACACAAAAACACATGCACACACAAATTAACGCGTGACATTCCAAAAGCTAATTGTGTTTTGTGTGTGTGTGTGTGTGTGTGAGTTTTTTTGTCTGTTTTGCACTCTTGATGTTTTAGAGATTCACCCCTTCACTGTTGAGTCCTTTTTTTGCATCCTGGCTGATTTGTAGATTGTATGCACAAAAAAACTCTGTATTATCGTATTTTTGCCAATTTCCCATTAATTTCCAATGGGGTCATTTTTGACCCGAAGGTCCTGAGTGTGACCATTTTTTTTACGACCACTTAGACTTTTCAAATCCTGTCCCCAATTTTTTGGGTGTTCATATACCAAGTACCAATAAAGTCACCAAGTTTCGGACCATTCCGATGAAGCTACGATTTTTTACATTTTTTATTTTAAAAAATTGGATGACCGAAGAGCCCCAGAGGGTTAAAGTACATTGCGGTAAATACTTTCCATAAGGGAACATGGTGAGCATTGTGGTGCTTTTTAGGAATTGTGTGGTAGCTAGATGTAAACAAAGCATGGCGGACCGTACGAGGCTAACACTAAATTTACAATCATTTCTATTGCCAAAGGTGCTTACTTGCTTATTTGAGGGAAACGGAGGGGAAATACGGCACATACGGCAAGAGAAGCTGTTATACCTTTTATTTAATGTTATTTGTATATTTGTGCATCCGTATGGGGCTGTCATTGTTGTTTCGCGGGCTATGTGACCACAGATCTCGTAACTAGGAGTACATCGATCTAGTACCAGTTCACGGGTGGGAAGTCACGGGTTTGACTGCTGTTCCAGTGCACTTTCACGGGTAGAAGGCTGAAAAAACACGGGTTGCCTGGAACGCAGCATAATACCAAAATTTTGCCGATATAAGATGTGCTCATTTCCCCAATTTTTACATTTAGATTATTTCTGCCATCCTTTAATGCTCACTTAAAGTTAATCTTTAAAAACAATAATTTAAAAAGACTATTCAATTTAATGATGAATGTAATGAATGTTTTGATGCTTAAAGGGATAGTTCACCCAAAAATGAAAATTAGCCCATGATTTACTCACCCTCAATTCATCCTAGGTGTATATGACATTCTTCTTTCAGACGAATACAATCAGAGTTATATTTAAAAAGTCCTGGTTAATCCAAGCATATAATGGCATTGACTTGATGGGTTGTTTTTGAAGTCCATAAAAGTGCATCTATCCATCATAAAATATATCCACACGGCTCCAGGGGGGTAATAAAGGCCTTCTGAAGTGAAGCGATGTGTTTGTGTGAGAAAAATATCCACATTTAAAACTTTATAGACTAAAATATCTAACTTCCGGTGGTCAGCAGTCAAACGCTCCGTTTTGTTTTGCTCCATCCTCTGCGCTTCTACGTTCGTTAATACGCATGCGTCAAGGTTTACTCTTTCGACGTAAATCGATGCATATGGCAATCCGCCGAAGTTAGATATTTTAGTCTATAAAGTTTTTTAATATAACTCCAATTGTATTCGTCTGAAAGAAGAATGTCATATACACCTAGGATGACTTCAGGGTGAGTAAATCATGGGCTAATTTTCATTTTTGGATGAACTAAACCTTTAAATTCACTTTCAGCTTTTAAAAGGATTGCATCGATTTTTCATTTATTTAGACAAAATAGTATAGAATTTTATAGAATGGTTATCAGCCATTTCATGAAAATAATAACTGGCTTATTGTTTTTTTAAAGCCATAGTTCCCCCAAAAACTCACTCTCAAGTTGTTCCAAACCTGTATGAGTTTCTTCTATTGAACACAAAAGAAGATATTTTGAAGAATGTTGGTTAGTAACCAGAACGTTAAGGCCTGTTCACACCGGGGCGATTTTCGGGCGCGTTTATCGCTGACGTTTAACGCCTCGTGAGTAAACAAAGGGCGCCAATGTGAGTGTGCACACCGACGCGCAAAACGGCAGGCGTAAAAGCGTCATTTTTAAAAAACGCCTCGGTTCGTTTTTTTATTTTGACGTGGCGCGTTAAAAACTGGCCGACCAATGAGATCAGGGCTTTTGTTCACGTGCCTGGAGCTGCTGAAGTGACAGTAAAACATGACTTGGTGGCGCTAAAGCACAAAACGGTCTTGACGAGCACACATTGATACGACGGAGAAGTAGTAAGTAGACAAAGAAGAAGATGAGCTGCTAATGCTGCTTGCCAGTTAGCAAAAAGTGTGTGAATGGTTTTGGCCATAGACATAATATATCTATGGTTTTGGCAAGCACGTAAATACTGTTTCTCTTCTTCTTCTGTGTGACAAGCGAGTGTCAGAAGCGTAAAGTGCCGCAGCACCACCTTGTGTACCGGGAGCGCTATCTACTCAATGTGCACGTTCACTCTGCACATCGCCAGCGCCGAAAAACGTCACGAAAAACGCTGGCGATAAGCGCGCGCAATATTCGTCCCGGTGTGTACAGGCCTTTAGACATAGCAGGGAAAAAATACCATTGAAGTCAATGGGTGGCGTCAACTAACCAACATTCTTCAAAATATCTTCTTTTGTGTTCAACAGAAGATTAAATAAAGTTTAACTTGGTGAGCAAAAGAAGAGGCTTCTTTCTAAAACATAAAAAATGTACCAACCCCAAACTTGTGAACAGTTTTGTAGCTAGACAGACATCTTTTCCGTCACAGCACATCGCACTGGACAAACATCATGAGTGTTACATTTGCAACAGCGTATGAAATTTAATGCAGCTATAAAAATACCTTCAGTTCAGTTCAGTTGCAGTTTGTATGTTTTGAAAGCAAGATCGCGTCATGTAATGGGCACCATCCGTGCCCAGGGCCTGCCAACATCGTAATCTGTCCCTGATCCACACATGTTGATTTACTCTTCAATATCCAAGCGCTACCAAAAGCACTCATTCTTCTGTTCTCAACAGCTACTGTATCCACAGGAAGAACTCCCTGAAGTCTACACATTGAACCCAAAAGTTACCTTTGACACAGACTGAAGAAGAATTCCCTGAGTCCCTTGGCAACAGCAGTGACAGTCTAGTGGGACGAGGTGATTGATGTAGAACATGAATAACTAGAGAGAATAAGCACCTTTCCAGCCGAGAGCAATCTTGGCATGCTGAGAGTATGTGGGCTTTGTTTGGATTAAATGTGGTGTGCAGAGAGTTTTTGGGAACTCTGGGCGATGACAAACTCTTGACTGTAAAGTATCCAAGGGTCTCTCAAAGCAAAACCTACACATTTCATTAGCTTTGATTCATGGGTGTGATGTTGTTCCTTGGTAAATTGCTCATAGCTCTAGGCCACAGAAATGGCTTCTTCGATTCAAATGAAAGTTAAGCTTGGAGATAATGTTGCTTTGTTCGATTTGAGGGACAGAGCAAAGAAAATTGAAGCAGACAGATGATTCAACTTAAATGTCAAATGTTACGTAGCCTGAATTCTGTGAGCTTAATGACTGCATCGAACTTTATTTTGTGGAACAGTTTGCAACTACACACTGAATGGTAAATAAAATAATTGTATTATACATTACAGTTTTTCTCAGTCGCTTTGGTACATTTCTCAGATCAGAATTGAAATTCTCAAAGCTACCTGTTCAATCTTCACATCATTGTGTCACTTGTGCACATCAAAAAAGCAGTTTCTCATTTCTTTGAACAAGTTGCAAAGGCTTGTGTACATCCATGCAAATGATAATGTACAATTATCTGCTGCTTCCTACATTATTAGCTGCTTATGTCATGTTGATCAAAATGTATTATAATGGGTCTCTGTTGAATAGTCTTACCCCCCACAACATTTAGGCATTAGTTCATAGCATAAGTCTTTACATGCAAAATGGTTGAACAAGTTGTCATAAAATGTCAAGCATATTTCTATACATTTTCGTTAGATGTTCACATTTTTACTTTTGTTTTCTGGGGGTTTTTTTCTTTGTGCTATGCAGTGCTGGCTTTTCCTTTCTGTATCGCAATTACATGGTCTGTCAACAAATTACAGTACAAACAGTAAAAGCATAAATGTGAATCTTGTCCAGTCTCTTGCATTCAAACTCCCACATACACTAAGGTGTAACCTACAATTCACAATAATTGTCATCAAAATTTTAGCCATATTTACCGAACATCCCTCCAGAGTACAGTTATATTGACAATATGACTAAGCAATTTGACTGTCTTATTCATACACAATGACACAAGGACTTCTCATTCTGATGGCACTGACATGTTCATTGACACAGATATTTACTTTTGAGAGATGAACTAAGGATTTTGAGCAAGAGACTGGCTTTTGCAGGTAATCCATGGTGTTTTGCTATTTGTACGAATTGTTTTGAAAAATGCACTTGCTGTTTTGTCAATGTCGAGGATGATTCGAGAAATGTACCAAAGCGACTGAGAAAAACTGTAAGAAGCAACGCCACAGTTATGTAAAGCGCTAATTGGACAAATTTCCACTACTGTTGCATTATGGGTACTGCATTTGACAATATCCTCAGTGATAAACTGAGTGAAAAGATTCACGTCTGTCATCATAACATAGCAAAAGTTGTGGCACTTATTTTTGTCTTCCTGCAGTTTTCACATACGATAAAATACTTTACTTTAGTTAGTAATAATGATAACAATAATTATTAATTAATTATTAAGAATAATTATTATTGCTGTTGTTGTTGTGGATAGATAGATAGATAGATAGATAGATAGATAGACAGACAGACAGACAGACAGACAGACAGACAGACAGACAGACAGACAGACACAGACAGACAGACAGACAGACAGACAGACAGACAGACAGACAGACAGACAGACAGACAGACAGACAGACAGATAGATAGATAGATAGATAGATAGATAGATAGATAGATAGATAGATAGATAGATAGATAGATAGATAGATAGATAGATAGATAGATAGATAGATAGATAGATAGATAGATAGATAGATAGATAGATAGATAGATAGATAGATAGATAGATAGATAGATAGATAGATAGATAGATAGATAGATAGATAGATAGATAGATAGATAGATAGATAGATAGATAGATAGATAGATAGATAGATAGATAGATAGATAGATGATGGATGGATGGATTTTAGAAATATTTACATTTGCACAGGAGTAATGCGATGCAATTATGACCTAAACTGCGCAAGTTAAATCCAGACCTTTCAAGATTGTCACAGTCCTTTAATGTTTTACAAGCGTTTTGTTCAAAGGTGCTTCCTAAAAGAGGAGTATCCCAGAACCATATGCAAGCGATTCCCACTTGGCAAATGAAAGGCCATTTCGCTCCAACAATGTGTTGTAAAATCGAAAGCTCTAAACCACAGACTATCGTTTATTGGATCTACAGAGCTTCCCTCTAACCTGATGGGGTGTGAACACATGCCACAGGGAAACAGCGTAACCCACCTCTCTTTCGCACACGAGATGCTCTCTGCTTCTCAACTGGAAGGTGGAGGAAATGATGGCGGAGTGTGACAATGAGATGAAGCAGCAGAATTATGGCCTGTGAGAGAAGACACTTTACATTAATGAGGTCATTAGCAACTCCAATGCGGAATATCAGCAGATCTCTACTTTAAACCATGACCTTGTAAGATCTGACTGAAGTGACTCTGTAGTAGAAACCTATTTAAAATAAAGTTAGTTAAAGGCACAATATGTAATTTTCACCACTAGAGGTCGCTTATTCAAAACAAAGGCGTAGTTTGATGACGCCTTGATTTCACGGAATCATGGGAGTTGTTGTCTTCACCTCTACAGCCGGTGAAAAAAGAATCCGACGGGACTCGGGCAGAAATCATTATCATGTACACTCAAAAAAAAAATGTATGATGCTGTTCACTTTATTTAAGCAATTCATCTTGATTTAACACCATTACATTAGGTTTCTGTTTCAAATGTAATTTATTCATGTTAAACTGACTTAAAACCGTTACTCTTTGACATAACTTGATGTTTTCATTTTGAAATAACATGTTTCAATCAAGTAACCCAAAGAATTAAGACTTTCACTTCCCATCATGCTTTGCAATGGGGCTGAATTCGGCGAGTAAATGTTTAAATAAAGTGCAATTTGATGCATTTTTAACAAGATGAGAAAATTGATAGACTTTTTAATGCTTAATGTTTTGTTATGTTGGTATTTAAAAGTATGTGTTATGTTAGTGTTTTTGGAGGTTATGCCATTGTGGTGAAGTGTAGAGCATGTGATTGGGGTGAGGACCTACACTGTGAAAAATATTCAAGTATCCAATTGAAAATGTTCTAGTAAGCGATCACATCTTAATTTTTCAGTTGGCCAAATTTTATATCTGTGAATTGATGCAATTTTATTCAATTAAAATTCAAGAAATTCAATTTGGCCAACTGAACATTTTAAATGTGATCGCTCACTGAAAATGTTCAATTGGAGACCTGATTTTTTTAACAGTGTACTAAAAATTATTAAAGTTGTTTCAATAATAAAAAACTACTCTGGGCATGCCATGGATGTAACAAAACCATCTTCTGGCTAGTCAATAACATTTTGTAAAAGGTTTTGTAAATGCACTCAAAAGCTGTTCTTTGAATTAATGTAATTAAATCATGGAAAGGATTTCCATGTGATTAAATGGCTTTCTTTCAGCAGTAAACACTTTTGTTAGGCTAACTTAAATATATGAGTTGGTCCAAAACATTGCAAATTAGTTGGGTTGACACTATTAAAGGTCCCCTTCTTCGCGATTCCATTGTTCAAACTTTAGTTAGTGTGTAATGTTGCTGTTAGAGCATAAATAATACCTGTAAAATTATAAAGCTCAAAGTTCAATGCCAAGCGAGATATTTTATTTAACAGAAGTTCCCTTTCAAAGCCTACAGCGAACGGCTGGCTTGGACTACATCCTGGTACTTCCTTCTTTAATTACGTCAGTAGAGCAGTAGAACAGACTAACCTCCGCCCACAAAGAAACGCGAAAAAGGGGGCGCGGTCTTGTTGCTGTCCCACGTGGAGAAGCGGACGGTCGCGTGGAGAAAAGGAACTGTTGCGTTGAGTGTGTTTATCGCCATGTCATCGAGACGCTGTTATTTTCATCCAGGAGTCAAATCACCTTTGTTTGGCTTTCCCAGGGACGCTGTAGAGATTATTGAACGCATACATCTCTCCGTTAAGAGGCGTGACCTTTCCAACGTGCGCTAAGCTGCTGTCGAATTACAACACAGGAACCGTTTTCACGTGCGCTAAGCTGTGGTCGAATCACAGCACAGGAACCGCTTGCACAATCAGAACTCGTTACGTGTTTCTGAAGGAGGGACTTTATAGAACAAGGAAATCACCAGCCGTTTTTAGGACAGTGGAAACAGCGGTATACAGATAAGTAAATAGTGTGAAAAATACTGTGTTTTTTTACACGCGAAACATGAACACGTTATATTGCACACTGTAAACACAATCAAAGCTTCAAAAAAACACGAAGAACGGGACCTTTAAATTAAGCTGTGCCTAACCACAGTAAATAAGTTGAATCAACCTTAATACATTAAGTTGACCCAACGTAAGTACATTAAATTGGAATAACAGAATTGCACAATGCTGAAATAAAGCAAGTTAATCATGTGGAAATACTTTCCATGATTTTTTTATGTTCATTCAAAGAGTTATTTTTTTGAGTGTATGAGCTAAAGTATTACAGATGTATTAACGTTACTGTAGTATGAAGCAGGGTGAGGCGGAACGAGGCGCTGGAGCGATTGCTAATGAGAGACCACAACACACGGCTCAAGAGCAGGCGCTTTTATTCTGCCGCAGACGAACGCTTCCGCTTCTTTCACTCATGTGTATGAGGGGTAACACATCGCTGTTTTATCATATTACATACATTTGAGTGTGTTGAAAGTTATGTTATAATGCTACTCTGTGTTTTCGTTCGGCGGCTACTATGAGACACTTCAATATCAATCGATATTAGGCATGGTAAAACATACTCTCGGTAAATCAAGAAAACAAGATTAAAATAATAAGACTAACTGTGTTGAGCTATATAACAATGATTAGTTTTCTGTGGATGAAAACAGTTGCTCCACTGTCTAATAAAGCACATAATAATTAAAGCATATTTGGTGTTTCCATGGTTTCTACAAAATTAAACCCGAAATCAAGGGTAACGTGGGTAAGATGTTATTGATAGGCGACGCACAGACACAGTCCATGTCCTGGGGGTCTGTTCTTCATACGTCGCTCACTCAGTTAGCTGGATTTGATTGTTGACGATTTGGCATGATCTTGGATTGTCTGGTTCTCCGACGCTCATCCTGGACTTGCTGTCATAGCAACATGTCCGTAAACTTAAACCTGCCCGGGAGCAGCTTATTTTATGTAAACAGGATTAGATTGCATCTTGAGGTGATACTTAAAATCTGTCCCAGCCACTGCTGCTTTATTAAGTCAACTTTATTTATATGGCGCTTTTAACAATGTAGATTGTTTCAACGCAGCTTTACAGGGTTAAACAGGAAAATATTACAAGAGTTCATTACTGAACCAGGGCCAATAATAATAATTTTAAATAATAATAATGTAAAAATGTATTTGAAAATAATATTGTGTATAATACTATAGACACAGATTTATTTGTGATGGAATAATTACTTTATAATTGTATTGGAGTCTTACACACATGCTGTAACGTCAATCTGAGCCGTGCATTCATTTGAGTGATAACGGATATTATGGGAGTGGCTTGAAGCAGCGCAAGAGATGCAGATAATTTGATCTTGACCCTTAAAAGGATAGTTCACCAAAAAATGAAAATTAGCCCATAATTTACTCACCCTCAAGTCATCCTAGGTGTATGACATTCTTCTTTCAGACGGATAAAATCGGAGTTATATTACAAAAGTCCAGGCTAATCCAAGCATTATAATAGCATTCATTGTTGTTCTGTTTTTGAAGTCCATAAAAAGTGCATATGTCCGTCAAATAATTGCTCCACGCGGCTCTGGGGTGTTAATAAAGGCCTTCTGAAGCGAATCGACGCATTTGTGTAAGAAAAATATTCATATTTAAAACTTTATCAAGTAAACTTTCGACCGACCGCCTTCCATTGAAAAGTGTTGAATGTTGAAAGTGAAACTCAAGATGCGTAGGTGACGTCATGACGAGCGGACCTGCTCGCGTTAGTCTTTCAATCGGCCCTTTCCCTTTAAAGCTGCACTATGTAACTTTTCCGTCCACTAGAGGTCGCCTGTTCAAAACAAAGGGGTAGTTTTGATGACGCCACGTTTGAGAGCAGAATCTTGGGACATGTGGTCTTCACCTCACAGCCGGTGGGAAAGAATCGGAATAGGACTCATGTAAAATCATGTTCATGAATGCGTTTATTAACGTTACTGTAGTATGAAGCAGAGCAGGACCGAGTGTTGTGGAGCTGAGCAAGGCCGCTGGAGCGATTGTTAATGAGAAGAGTGGTGGGACTTTTATTATGACACAGTCTCTGGTGGGACTTTTATTATGACACAGTCGCCAGCGCCACTTCCGCTTTTCCGGTCATGAGTATGAGGTAACACAGCTCTGTTTATCATATTAGATAAATCTGAGTGTGTTGGAACTACTGAATGATGTTACTCTGTGCTTTCGCTCGGCGGCTGCTATGACACTTGTTCACACTGCAGTCAGAGTAAAGCGTTTCTGCAAAATAAAACCGAAAACCGAGCGTAACACAGATATGATGCAATCGACAGGTGGCTTCCTCACAAATCCCAGTTCCTCGGTTAAAATAGCAATTTTTTTTTCTCACGATTTACAAATAGTTGTAAACATTTGGGATATTATAAATACTCAACTGAACAAAATATATAACACTGGCCTAGTGGTTTTTGGATATTTTACTCAAAAAAAAAAATACATTGTGCACCTTTAAGAAATTTAAATTAATGCTGTCATGTAACAAATCTGCTTCAATTTGATTGAAAAATTAAATGAATTGCTAATTACAACATTGAAATAAAAATGTAAAGGGTGTACAAATACTATAAAATCGTGAATATAAATACATTTTCTAATGTTTCTAATACAATTAGCAATTCATTTAATTTTTCAATCAAATTGAAGCAGATTTGTTACATGACAGCATTAATTGAAGTTTCTTAGAGGTGCACTATGTAATTTTTTTTTGAGTAAAATATACAAAAACCCCTATAGGCTAGTGTTATATATTTTGTTCTGTTGAGTACATACAATATCCCAAATGTTTCCAACTATTTGTAAATCGTGAGAAAATTGCTATTTTAACCGAGGAACCGGGACGTGTGAGGGAGACACCTGTTGATTGCGTCATATCTGCGTTACCCTCGGTTTCCCAAATAATTGGGAATCATGTTTTAAAAAACATAATTAATTTATCTATTATAACTTTTATGTTGGTTTGGTCATTTGGCTCTTTCCTTATAAAGATCCAGAAATTCATGGGTTTTTTTGTGTAATTTGTCCGGTTTTTTGCCAGGTGGCTTTTTTAATCTTATTATGTCATTACGTTGTCTTGACACCAGCCAATCGCTGCACTGCTGATCCTGGTTTCGGATATTTATGCATCTGCCCTCTTCAGGGAACACAAGAACACGCAGTAATCTTAGATCATTTAATCCAGATATTTTAATCCAATCCGCGAATTCGTTTGAAGAACCAAATTAGCCAGAGATCAGTAATCACGATGAAAGATCTGGGATCTGTCCAATCACCTCAGATGTATTAAGCGAGGTACGAAGAACGGACCCCTGGTTAAAATTGCGTATGTCTCTGGATTTAATTCTTGGGGATAATTTGGGAGAATGTACACAAGTCAGCAAAATATATAATATTGTTCTGGATATTTTAATCCAAAAATCTTACATATTGTGCCTTTAATGCAATAGCTAACATGAAGAAAAAAAAACATATTACATATGTTTGTAATTTTTACAGAAAAAAAACTAAAGCTACATTAAAACCTGTATGTTACCTTACTGTAAATGGTGAAAAACTTTATGTGGTTTAATATTGCATTATGGTTTGATCACTTTATAGTATAGTAATTTGAGCTTTCATTCATGTTCACAGCCCAAAATATAAAGCAAACTCAATCTTCCTAACAAATCTGGATCTTCTTGCACTGGTTCTACAGTTCAGACCAAACATGCACCACTAACACTTCCACTTACTAACATAGAAAACTCGATGTAATATCTCACACAAGCTAACTCAACTCACACTTCACGGGTTCACACCTACAAAAAAGTCAGATGGAATAAACGGTATACGTATTTGGGGTGCTGTCCGAGGAGAGGGCTCCAAGCTCGGTATTTGTCCCGAACCCAGAGTACTCCCCCCGTATCTCTGGTTAGGTGGAGGGATGCTGAAAACCTGTCAAGGAGCATTGGGGAGTTGACTGGGTATTTATATAGTCCTCCACTTGTGCTGATTGGGTAGACATGTTTACTACTGATTGCTGACAGCTGGTTGGAATGACATAATGATTGGAGACCCGAACTTTGTTAGTTTTCTGTTTTGAAATTTAAAAAATCACTGCTTCATCGGAATGATATGAAACTTGGTGACTTTTCTAGCATTAGGTATGTAAACACAAAAAAAATTGGGGTCATTATTCGAGCATGCTAATTGGTCGTAAAAAAAAAAGTAGCGTTCATTGTCTTCTGTCATAAATGACCGACCATAGGAAATAAATGGGAAATCGGCAAAAACACACAATTCTCCGAATATTTGTGTGTGCAATCTACAAATCGGCCACGATGCTGAAAAAAAGGGGTGACACTCAAAAACATCAAGAGTGTGATATTGACTCATCCACTCACACACACACACACACACACACACACTTATACACACACCTATGAAAAACTGAACCTATGAACCCCATTTGGAATTTTTTTAAAAATCACAGCTTCATCAGAATGGTGGTTTTCTAGCATTATGTGAACACACAAAAAAATTGAGGGCATGATTCGAGCATGCTAAGTGGTCTTAAAAAAATGCTCCCACTTGTGCTCTTCGGTCAAAAATGACACCATAGGAAATGAATGGGAAATCTGCAAAAACACAAATTCACAGAACAAATCTATATTTTAAAAAATATATTAAAAAAATCTAAAACTTTATAATAAATAGTCTTTGAGATTTATATATATATATATATATATATATATATATATATATATATATATATATATATATATATATATATATATATATATATATATATATATATATATATATATATATATATATATATATATATAAAAATCCAGTAAAAAAAAAAATCATTAAATGTGTCCAAAACAGAATTCTCAAGCCTCTCCATAGAGACCTCTAGTGATTACATGGTTGCATGATTTCTTAAATAATTCCAAAAGAGGGCCCTATAGTCTCTATTTTAACCTGAAATACTGCAATAATAAAAAAATTAATTAAAAAAATTACAATTTTTATTTTTATAATTTTCAATGGCAAAAATAGACCATAATTATTGCATAAATATTAAATAATACCATCAAATCATCTCAAAATACAAAATTAAAAAGAACAAATATTATTGAAGAAAAATAAATTGCATTGGTTTTACTGGGGTGGAGGAAGTTTAATTTTTAGATGACCGGGAAGACAGCCAATGCAAACCCTAAACGAAGAGCACCATATAAAACATAATTTTGAGACCACTCAATGATGGATACCTCACCTTCTGACATTTATAAGTCCCTGGTTGAACTGTAGGATGCAGAGTGATTCAGTCAGATTTTCTCTAAGGTGACATTTTCGTATCAAAAAAGTCTCCGCCGCCGAGTACATACTCGACAGTGGCCTTCACTTCAGATTCTGTCATGCACACTAACCCGAGTAGGCCTACAGAAACTTACAGCAGAGAAAACAACAAAAGTGAAAGATGCCGTTTGCTCAGGCTACCTGCGAGAACATCCATTTCGGATGTATTACTACAAAGCGTCTCAGTTCACTAAACAGGAGTCCTAAAAGACCATCTGGGTATCATGTTAATCAAAAGTGACTCGAAGCACCCTGTGTTTTTCATCAGTGTAAATGTCACGCCGGACCATGTAAATGATCTTTTCTGGGGTGAGTGTCTGATCTCCTGTCAGTGGTCTTTTGTTAAATGGCAGTGTTGACATGGCTGTGAGCTGACCTCGGTAAAGCAGAAAGCACATAAGCACACGCACTAACGCAGGTATAGCGCTCCAGCAGATGACCTCCAGCTTTTACTACCGACTCTCAGTAAAGATGAAAGCAGCCTGCGGGCTTGAAGAGAGGAGGGTTAATAACAGAGCCCTCTGATATCTGATCACAAAGGACAGTTTCGCTCTGGCCCCTTTCTGCCTTTCATTTGTGCCTCTTTCTTCTTCTTTTCTCACACTTCTAGCAGCTTGAAATGAGGACCATACCAATGGAGCGCTGCACAGCGTCTTAGAGAAAAGAGCACATCAGGAATATTGTGAAAGGTGTACTTAGCACACGCATGTAGTGTGATTTCAACGTGCCATGTTCATATGCGCAATATGTAATTTGAAGTATCTTTACACTTTTACAACAGTGCCATCTATAGGCGATCCTAATTAGTGCAACACCAACACTTATTGCCAGTCCACACTTCCGTGCTACATTGAGGAGAAATGTGCTATTGGTTTTCTAAGTGATCAATATACCATTTGGACATGAAGGGACACGAGGGACCAGAATGAACTGCATAACAATGCCCTAGCAACCACCCAGAGCATAGGCAAAATGTATGTTATACTGACAGTTATGCTTCTTTTTGACATATTAACTCTCTTCCTCTTCTTTCTGTCAATCACTGAACAAAATGTCTTGATAGGAAACAGACATGCTTGTTAGATCAAGTGTTTTTAGCTTTGGTCGGGCCCCTTTCAGCCTCAAACACCCCCGTGTGTGTCGCAGTGCCTCTGAACGTCCCAGGACACTCTAACTCTCCCCAGCTGGGCAGGAGACCAAGGGGCCGGGCTGCCCCCTCTGCTGCACTTCAAAGGGCTATGCTTGGGTGTAAGTCACTTATCTTTTCTTCTATCTATCTCTTCATTGAGGTGTGTGGCTTACACTTCACAGGCTGCCTGTTTGCGAGTTAGTGGGTTGAATCAAACACATCAGTGAATCGTTCACAGTCGTTAACTGACTCTCAGAAAACTACGAGTCATTTTTGGTTATGTGTCATTTGAAAAGAACAGGGTTACAATAATGTAAATTAAAGTTACATTAGAAACTTGCATTAGTCCATTTTCTGACTTATTTATAGGGGTGGGAATGTTTTGGTACCTTTCGATTCATTCATTTACTTTTTTGTGTTACTTTTCCTATTTGACCAGTAGACAGTTTAACCCTTGTGTTATGTTGCGGGTCAATTTGACCCGTTTTGAGTTTTAAGTTGTCAGAAATATCAGTTAACCTATGGGTTTTTTTCTTTAAATTTTGTGACTTTTTCTCATTTAGGGTCATGAACATGAATGCAAAGTTTCAACACGCTGATGTGTTTTGACATATATACACACAAAAGTACTGTTACGTTTGTGATGTTCACGGGTCAATTTGACCCGCATATTTTAATGTTCTAAGGCAATTGTAGAGACCCAAAATAATAACATTTCTTGGTTATATTTTATTTTAGTTTTTTACTAACCTATGAAGCTAAAAAAAATGAGCTTTTCCCCATTTTTTTTCAATCTATCTGAAATGCTATCTAACCTACATTGTTTTTCTTGAAATGATGTGACCTTTTCTCATTTAGGGTCATTAACATGCATGCAAAGTTTCAACATGCTGATGCGTTGTGAAATGTGCATATCAAAATGTTATACACTCTTGCTGTTTGTGGGTCATTTTGACCCATATAGGACAGCTATTCAACTGTACAGACACAAAATACAAAACACTTTGTTGTATGTCAGAGCTCTTCAACTCTAGTCCTGAAATGCCAGTGTCTTGCTGAGATGAACAACTTCATGAAGCAGTGTTTTGAAATCGGCCATCTCTGTATAAGTCGTAAAAGTAAAGTTTAAAACAAGTTATGGAAGTTTATGAACATGTAAAATATATAACATATATATATTTATATTTTATATAAAATATACATTTTACAAAACATGTTCAATTCTAAAACCAAGAAACAAGAAAATCAAAGCTAAATATCTGAACAAATTCTGTACCAAATTTTAGGTTGATATCTCAAAAAAAAAGATTTTTTTGTGCGCAGTACCAAGGTTTTCCACTAGATGACATGTAGACTCTTCGATTTCCATGTATGGTTTGAGTGATCTGAACGTTATATTTTCATACTTTTCAAAATATCTATGAAGTAGACATCCTATTCCGAAGTAGTTTGGGCAGTAATGTTAATATATGATTTGAATTCAATCGCTAAAATGCATATAAAAAAAACATATGGAAAGAGTCAGAGCGCACGTTATAGTTTGGCACCGCATCACAAATGACGAATTTATCGCTATTTATCTACTGCTCTGTCATCTCTTTTGAAAATCAGTCACCAAATATGAAAAATCTCCGCCCCCTCCTCCTCAGACTCGACGCTCACGCGGGTTGCCAGCTTGAGCTAGCACAATTGACGATGAAAGCCACACTGTAAGTTGAATTGATTTATCCACGTTTTACTAATCTCGCATTCATAGAGATTTTTAGATGGATGGCGAGGCCTTTTAGGTCGGGTATCTAAGATCTCTGGCCCAGTTTGTTTACTGACCTCCATGGCAGCAATACGCTGTGTTTCCCGCCAACTGGCAACCTGTGGTGTCGAAATACCATTGGGTAAACTGGCGGAGTGTATTATCGCACAGACCAAAATACAAACAGCAGAGGTGGACAAAGTACACAACTCCATTACTTGAGTAAAAGTAAAAGTACTATTGGTTAAATATTACTTCATTACAAGTGAAAGTTGTAAAGATAGATTTTTACTTAAGTAAAAGTACAGAAGTACTTGCTTTTAAAAGTACTTTAAGTATCAAAAGTAAAAGTAAACGCATTATTTTATTATTGTTGCATTGTTGTATGAATGCACGCTGTTCCATCATGGTGGTTTAAGCCAGTCATGCTCCATCTGACATGCTAGCACACCTCATTTAAATACTTGTCTAAAAGTTACAAAGCTCTTATCAAAGTCAAAATCATACTAGAAAAGAAAGGTTTCTACATTGTGTTTATTTGACAGGAATATGTAAAAACACATTTCTGAAAGGACTTCAGTTAACATTATTAGCCCAACTACGTTTTTGCATACTAACATCATTGTCGAACATTACCTATGTGTTAGCGCTGTATCCACAAGGCTATGGCAACTTGGCGGGTAAATCTATAAAAATCATTTGACCGACCATACTTCATACCAGTGTTCATTTTGACAGCAAATTCATAGTCTTTTGACTATAACATTTTAGACATCTGAATTTTAATTGACTATAATAAGATTTTAGTAGGTTCAATAGACTAAAATTCAGTACTTGTGGTCTGGCGTCTGAGAGGCAGCTTTCTGTGTGCACTTTTTCAGACTTATCCACGTCTGCTCTTCTGAATTTTAACTTTTAAGTATGACCATGGTCTGGGAACTGCCGCCTTCTATTTTACCATCAATTGATTAGTGTTCAAAAAATACTTGGAAATCATTGAACTTCATGTGATCCTACAAGAGTGATTACTGATAGGCTGTCTGCAAAGAAAGAAAAAGAAAAAAAAAAGATTCATGTTTTAAAGAAGAAAACAAATCATCCACTGACTTTCAAAGCGGGTACGACTTTCTACTTCGAGGGCCTTGATAGAACTGTAATGGAGTAAAAAGTATGATATTTGTCTTTCAAATGTAGTGAAGTAAAAGTCGTAAGTTTCCAGAAAAAATACTACTCAAGGAAAGATACTCAAAAAGTGTACTTAAGTACAGTACTCAAGTAAATGTACTTAGTTACTGTCCACCTCTGAAAAACAGGCATTCTGACACGGAACGCACATTTCAAAGTAGAATAACTGGCTGTAGCATTGTTTTTCTAAGAAACAAGTTGGTGGATTTAGTATGTTTCCTAAATATCTGCAATATCTTACATATTATGGTATTTTTATGCTTTAGTAAAGTGAAAAACGTACATACAGCACCTTTAATGAAACAGACAGCAACAGTTTATGAGGCTGCTGTCCCTTTAAGAATGAAAAGGATCTAACGTTGCATTCACACAGGGCGTCTGTGTCAACGCTTGACGTCATAGTGACAACAGCCAATCATATTACTTTTCCAGTGTTGCATGAATGCAATTGGCTAGCGTCTGCGCTAGGGTATTTTCATAGGCAATCTGATTGGCTGACGCTTGCGTTGGCTCTTGAAAACTTGAAAACGGAACTCACAATTCAGTTTGGCAACGTAAACGAGACGCATTGATGCCGACGCCCCGTGTGAATGCAGCGTAATACTGTTACACATTCGTTTTTCTCCTAACTGTTTACATTCACGTAGGACATAATTAGGGATGCACCGATAGGATTTTTGGGGGCCGATACCTTGAACTTTTGTCATTAAAATAGATTGTGTTTTGATCATGTTTTAAATCAGCAATCATCTATCTATCTATCTATCTATATATCTATCTATCTATCTATCTATCTATCTATCTATCTATCTATCTATCTATCTATCTATCTATCTATCTATCTATCTATCTATCTATCTATCTATCTATCTATCTATCTATCTATATATATATCTTAGACTGTATTGACTTCAAAACATTCAAACTTACTTCAAACTGAAAATCTTCAAACTTTTAAAGCCTTTTCAAACTTTCTGGTCCGGCTTTCTCAAGCCAACTTAAAGTTTGTCTCAACAAACTTTTTTTATCTAGTTTATAATAATGTGAAATTTAAACAAACACAAACTTAGGCTGCATTTACTCGATCATAGGCTTCGCACACAAGGAAAGACCTGTGTTATAACTGTAAAGGCCACATGAAACAAAGCACATTCTGGAAGTGAAAATGATTTATTAAGATAATGTATAAAAATAGTATTGGTCATTATTTAAAACCATGAGGTCCAGTTGTTGGTGTGAGAAACTGTTTGAGAGTAAGAATGTAAGGTGGGTCTTTTCCCCCCATCTGCCAACTTTATCCGCATTATCCATGCAGCTGGGTTAAAGTCAAATTCCCACATAGATTACAACCTGACATTGGACACACAAAACCATCGCTAACATCTGAGTGTGCGTGTCCTGAGGGACTTCTTAGCGCTTCAGCGTGACTCAGCCTGCCCTATTGGTGTAGTACAACAAAGGATCCTCTTTGGTGCATTTCCTGTGTAGCTCACACAACTCCTGACAGCCATCAGAGTTGACCACAATGAGCAACGGGTGACTCAAACATATACAGACCCTCTTTTAAACCCGGAACTTCACAGATCCTTTGACCACAGACCTGGGCTTTTCACACCGTTCTACAATAACAGATTTCCTTTCTTTCACTGTCAGTCATACAGGACCATTGTCTGTTTATAAACTGTACTGTGGGAATCAAAAGCCTGAGAACAAAGAAAATGTGCTTAATGCTTTTCTAATTTTATAAGAAGAAAAATTGAGTGATGAAATGAATTAAAAAATATTTCGAAATGTATTTTATTTTGACTTTATTCTATTAAAATTCTATTAATATTACATTTTTTGTGTAAAAAAAAAAAGATGGAAGACCACTTCCAAAATGTATGCAAATTTAGAAATAAAAGTTGAAGCTTCAATCTCCTCCCAAAAAAAGTCAGTTGGAGCCTCCGTGAGTACTTCACTCAGAGAAGCTGTCAATCATGAACCCTGTTTAAACTTAAAGGTGCACTATGTAACTTTTCCATCTGCTAGAGGTCGCCTGTTCAAAACATAGGCGTAATTTGATGACACCAAGTTTGAGCACAGAATCTTGGGACGTGTGGTCTTCACCTCACAGCCGGTAGAAAAGAATCAGGATAGGACTCGGGCAGAAATCATGTTCATAGATGCGATTATTAACGTTACTGTAGTATGAAACAGAGCAGGACCGAGTGTTGTGGAGCTGAGCAAGGCCGCAGGAGCAATTTTTAATAAGATTTACTCAACACACGCCTCGCGAGCAGCGGGACTTTTATTTTGCTACAGTCGCCAGCGGCACTTCCGCTTTTCCGGTCATGAGTTTGAGGTAACACAGCTCTGTTGATCATATTAGATACATCTGAGTGTGTTGAAAATGCTGTTATGACGTTACTCTGTGTGTTTGCTCGGCGGCTGCTATGACACTTGTTCACACTGCAGTGAGAGTAAAGCGTTTCTGCAAAATAAAACCGGGGGGAACGCAGATATGACGCCATTGACAGGCCACTCCCTCACAACTCCCTGCTCCCTGGTTAAAATAGCAATTTTCTCACGATTTACAAATAGTTGGACACATTTGGGAAATTGTAAGTACTCAACTGAACAAAATATATAACACTGGCCTATAGGGGTTTTTGGATATTTTACTGCAAAAATGTTACATATTGCAGCTTTAAACCAACACAAACTAAAAAACTACCTAAAATGACATAAACCATCCTCTGACTTTTTTTTTTTTATTTGAAGTGTAATTTGATTGTTTAGTTTGTCTCCCGTGCCATTAGAATACATGGAGGGGGCGGGGTTTATGAGCTATACTGGGACCAGCCACCTGGGGGCGATCGAGACGCTCTGGCTTCACTTTTCAGGACGTGTGCGGCACCCTTGGTCGCATCATGTCATGGTAAACCGGCCTGTCAATCAAATTGTCACAGTTAAAATCCTCCACATTTCATTTCCTACCGCATCGGAGAGAAATGCAGTATCATTATCTGCAGTCACGGGACTTTCATGCAGAGAACTCTCCTCGTATTAATGCATAATGATGCATTTTAAAGTTAATGGCCAAACGGATCTGTTATTTTTAATATCCTGACGGATATTTTTATCAGGTTAAACTTTGATTATTAGTCACTCAAACCTTTATCTGCGCATAGCCGCCATGTTTTGTAGTTTTTTAAACACTTTTTATACTGGTGTTGTAGTTCTGAAGAGAATCCTTCTCCAAAGCGCAATGGGTTGTGGGCAATATTAGCCTTTCTGGGCTGCGTTCCGCTCCACTTTTACCGCTCCACTTTTAGACACGCACTCGCAAACTTCCCATAGGACTTCCCCTCGGGGGAATCCCAGTCGGCATTTTGAAGTGGGTTCCACTTCGTGAAGTGGACGAGGGTCGAGGGAAGATGGCTGCGTCTGAAATCTCATACTCTTAAGTAAGTACTTATTTTGAATAAGTAATTACTTTACGACGACTAAAAAAGTATGTTCTGTATAGTATAAATGTGTGTAATCAGGACCTACTACATTTGCCATGTTGTCATTATCACATGATCTATCAGCGTCAGTTGCGTCGCTTCACTGACATTCACAAATTCTCTCGCGTGGTGTCATGGGATAATAAAGAGTCCATCCTATGCTCCCTTCAAAATCTTGCCAGAAGAAGTGCCTACTCTTTTATTAGTAGGCCTACTGTGAATTCAGACATACTTCTTTTGTCACATACTGTTTTTCACCTACTAAATAGTAGGGAAGTATGCAATTTCGGATGCAGCTGAAATGGACAGACCCTCAACCCTCATCGAGGGAGCGAGCCTACTCCGATGTACACTTCAAGCAGCCCTTTATCCCACAATTCTTATGACAACCTGACGTGGCAAATTCTGAGATTGAGCGTTTGCTGGGTCTGGTGTCAATAAAAGCTAGTTTTCTGCTCCTAAACTTACAAGATATTCTTGTATCACAATGAACTTTTATATATCAAAGGCTGAATGAAAAGTTGATTTCTCAATTCATGACCCCTTTAAATATTTTTAACTTCAACCCCTTAACTGTCACCCCCCTTTTTGAGAATACACATGAAAATGCACTATCCAAACTTAAGGGCTGTAATTCAAGAATGCTTTGGAATATAGACCTAAGTTTGGTCTTGTTTTAAAGCAGACACTCGGCAATTCAAGCAATTCAAAATATGAAAGTATGGAAGTTTAAATTTACTGTAAATAAAAAATACTGTACTAAATATTTTTTATTTTATATAAAATATATATTTTACAAAAATGTTTTAATCGAAAATTACTATAAAATCAAAGCCATATGTCTAACCAAGTTGTGTTCCAAATTTAAGTTGATATCACAAAAATGTAAGTTCCCATGAGATTTTGTTTAGGCGCTATACCAAAAATAGCCACCGGGTGTCATTGAAATTTGATTCCATTTTGATGCATTATCCTTAAAATTTCTGTCCAAATGTTACTTCCATCACCAAACAGTCACCAAATATGGAACCTTGAGACTCAGACCTTTCCGACGATATGTGTTTTGTCAAGATTAGAAAAGATTTTGATTATAAAGTAGTTAAAATACATGTTGTAATATGAAACATGAAACCGCCCACTAGGGGAGGAGCCAGCAAGAAGAATTTAAAGTACAATTTCCATGGTAACACAACGTCCAAATTCAAAACGGTTTCCACAGGATTAATTTTGAGTTCGTAAGCTTTCGAATGATACCTAATTTATGATAATTACTAAAATATATTATATGAAAAAAAGGCGATCAAAAAAAGAGGGCCAGGTGTCCCGCCAGCGGGACGGTGACAGTTAAAAAAAGTTACATAGTGTACACTTTAAATAGCCAATATTACAATAAAAAAAAATCAATATTTCACAATATTACTTTTTTTACAGTATTTTTGATCAAATAAAATGCTGCCTTAATGACCATAAGAGACTTCTTTCAACAACAAAAAAATTTAATGGCAGTCATATATTATACTGCACCATTCGATTCATTTCACACCAGCTGGTTAAACGTGCTGTAGACTTCTGCATGGGTGGCGAAACACCTGAGAAGCATTTTTACAAGTGCTAGGAGAGGCTCTATGACAATGTCAGGCTCAATTCTGTCAACTAAGACTTGGGTGCAGACTCTCTCTCTTTCAGTGTCCACTTCCACAGGAAATGGCTCCCAGCCCAAATCAAATTATGCTGACTAGCATGTCCATATCTCTGATGTGAGAGGAAAGGAAAGAGATCAGTTTGCCTGCGGAGGCCAAATGCCAAAAGCATTTATTCAGCAGTAGGATGCGCCCCGTTTTGTGTTTCTGTCTTTTAACATTACCTCAAACAACTCGACAAAACTGCCGTTTTCAGCAAAGCCACTTCCTGGCATAGTATCCGAAAAAGTCTCACATCTCGACAGCAACGTTAGTGTTATGCATAGTCAGTGACTTCATCGGGATGTGAAAATGAGATGTAATGTTACACTAAGAGATGTCACATTAAACAAATCACTCAAATAGGCAGCCAGAGGCACTTTCTTTCTCGTCACGTCAAAATCAAATCAGCTCAAGTTCCGAATGTCTGGATTGCTCAAGAAGCATTTCAATGAGTTCGAGTTTCACATACACATTTTTTTGCAAGAAGTCACCAATGCTGCATTTATTGGATCAGTAAAAACGCCAATATTGTGAAATATTATTACAATTGAATACAATTTTCTATTTGAATATATTTTAATATGTAATATTTCTGTAGTGGCAAAGCTGAATTTTCACCCAAAGCTGAAGTTTCACATGATCCTTCAAAAAAATCATAGGGGAACCTTTTTACGTAAGTGCTATATAGCACCAATTTTGGTGCTTCAGCGGTTCTTCAGAGGTGCTATATAGCACCTTAGCCAAAGAACCATTGAAGAACCTCTGAAGAACTGCTAAAGAACCACTGAAATTGGTGCTAGCACTTAAAAAGGTTCCCCTATGATTACGAGCCAAGAACCATTTTTGGTGCCATATAGAACCTTTTTTTTTTAGAGTGTAGTGCCCTGGGCACAGGCCTGGTACCGGTATAAATGTGCATGTAAACAGCAGTTTTGCGTTAAAGCAGGATCTAATTATCAAAGTGTTCCCCTTTAAATACAGCAGGACCTTTTGATCAATGAACACACACAGTTGTCGTCCCCCTCAGCATCTTTTATTTACTCTCTTACTATTCATCATCATTAGAAATGGGATATGACACTGTGCTGAGTCCCCTTCGACGTATTTTGTTGACCCAACATAATGGCTTCCTGTTGGTTAACATAAATCTGAGTAAAGATAATGACTCTGATCAATGGGATTGTTTGGGAAAGGCCTAATCAAATCGCTGTGATGCAGTGCTTCCTTTGCAGGAGATCTGATGCTAAGCACATTATCTCCCCATTTCCATCAGGCCCGAGGCTCTCCCTGCCGCACACTGTCTGCCAGATGATCCGTCTCTATAGGAAAGCAAAGAGAGATTTGAGAGATCTGGTCGTGTCAGTCCATCTGATCTAAATGTCACAGGGTTGATCTTCTGTCCTTGATGCCACCAGGATCTGTTACTGATGCACCGCATACACAACAGAGTGTGAGTTCTAGAACGGGATTGTTTAAAGATTCAAGCCAAGAGTTATTTTTGTACAGATACTGTCTGAGCTGGTTTATAATGTGAAAATGTTACGTTTGATCTTTCCTTTGAAATGTATGCAAACTCTACAGTTAGCATTTCAGTTAGTTTTTACATATAAATCTGTCATCTCCATGGACGCCTCAAGCATTGGGTAAAAGATAAAGTATAGCCTACTACCACCTGCTGGACATAAACATTACTGCAAAACCCTCTTTACTGGAAGTAAGACTGTAGAGTAGGGGTTTTCAGTTGAACCCCTGTGAACTAATCTGTGACAGGCAAACAGACTAGTAGTGTTTCATTTCTGTAGGAATCTGTTGAATGAATTGATTCAATGATTTCATTCCTGAATGAATCACGCTGCGTCTGAATATGCCTGCTTCCGTACTATATAGTAGGTGAAAAACAGCATTTGCACATGAAGGTACCTCGGACTGACTTCTGAGACAGAGTAACGGTTTAATGATCTACAGCAAAACAGAGCGAGCTTTGGCGATAACTAAGCAAATATTTACCCTGCTGAAAAATCCAGCATAAACCAGCATCACTTCAATGCTGGTCCAGGCTGGTTTATGCTGGTTAGTGCTGGTTTAGCTGGAGGACCAGCATAGTCATGCTATTCGCAAGCAAAATCTGGAAAAGCTGGTTCACCAGCTTTGGGGTTGAGTGTGAGTAGACCAGTTGTCTGAATGTAAGCAGTGTTTTGGACACAAGAATTGTTTTTGCTTGCATATTTCTATATGTAGCATATTAATGATGTAAATGAAAGGGATAGTTCACCCAAAAATGAAAATTAGCTCATGAATTACTCACCCCCAAGTCATCATAGGTGTATATGACATTCTTTTTTCAGACGAATACAATCGGAGTTATATTAAAAAATGTCCTGGCTCTTCCAAGCTTTATAATGGCAGTGAATGGCTGATTCTGTTTTGTCTGTCAATAGAAGTCCATAAAAGTGCATCTATCCTTCATAAAAGTAATCCACACCGCCTCTGAAGGCCCCCCGGAGCCAAGTGATGCAATTGTGTAAGAAAAATATCCATATTTATAACTTTAAAAAACTGTAATCTCCAACTTCCGCTAAGTGTCGTACATGGGTTCACGAGAGACTGGCGTTCCAGCGTATGACATAGGACGCTCTGGTGAGAAACTGCTAGTTCTCGCGAGAACCAAGTTTTGTTTTGATCTATCCTCTGTGCTTCCTCATTCGTCACCAGAACTTACACTACGCCTGTGTCCTACGTCATACACTGGAACGCCAGTCTCTCGTGAACGCGTGTACGACAGTTAGCGGAAGTTAGAGATTACTTGTAAATGTTCTTTGTTCAGGGTTCTTTGTTCTTAGTTCTTTGTTCAGGGAAGAAGGAGGCGGGAACCGGCGAACATTTAACAGACTTTAATCAAATAAACAAATAAACTGTAAGTAAATGTGGCAGCCCCCCATGGACGACTGCCGCACGAACATTACAAAACGTAAACAAAATACAACGTAAACTCCAGGCCTGGTCCTCTCTCGTCCTTCACTGTCATCGCTCCTTTTATGCTCCTGTCACTCCTCCGTGTGAGATCCGAGACCGGTGTGACGCGAAGATGGCACTCATCATCCAATCACTCACTGGCCACTCTCTCACGGCCTTTGCTCGCCCTGCCCCCTCGCAGGCCGCGCATCACCCACGAGACTATGCTGTACTCCCCCCTGCATGGGGCCAGTTTCGGCGGCCGCAGCACCTGGGGGTAAGGACAGACGAGACGAGAGAAAAGTAGACGGAAGGAAAGGAGCGACAAAGACGAGAGAGGGGAGAGAGAAAAAAATAATAAAATCCTGGTCCTGTTCCCGGACACACTGCTGCTTGGTCCTCAGCCAGCCAAGAGGCTGTTCCTCGTGGTGCCATACAATGGTACTGGACGCTCAGTACAGGGCTGTTTCGGAGCGCGTGCGCTGCCTTTGAAATGACACCCAAATTCTCTCATGACACAAGTCAAGCACTGGCACTTTGGATCTATCATTTAAAAAAAGTTACGAGCAAAGAGCAAAGTTACGGTGATATATTAGCTAGCTGGTTGAGTAACTTACCTTCGACATGCTACATCGGTGAGGTACTGAGAGCCAACATCTTCGCCATTCTTCTTGAGAAGAGCGACCGTTCTCTCGTAGGCAGTAAAGGGGAGCTCACTCTTCACAATATGGTAAGCAGTGTTTATTAACTTCACCATACGCTGGATTGTGTCGTTGTTGGCACGTTGTGTCCAGTAATGAAGTGGCCCAGCTGATGGGTTGTCCGCCACCCGCTTTACCAACACACACTGTAAATGTTGGCGGCTTTTTTCGTGGGCATCTAAGGCCTGTTTTCTGTAGTTTTGTGTTCCCTAGTAAAATGACCCGGCCTGGTCGACTTTTGTTGGAAATTGTCGGCAAACTAAACAGTACATGCCCTCGTCGCCTTTATCCACCCAAGTGTTTTCCATGACACAAGGAATGTTCTCTTTCTCTTATCAGCCTTGTAGTTCTTTGCCATTTTAATACGTAATAAAAAAAATTTAAGTAACATTGACACTCTTCGCGCCACTGGGTATGACGTTTGTTTTGCCTTTGCGGATAGCCAATCGGCCATTCAACTAGCCCGACATACTCTTTTACTGGCCCCGGGCCATCGGGCCATTGCTTATGTCGAGCACTAACCCAAACCCCCCATTTTTATGATGGATAGATGCACTTTTATGGACTTCAAAACAGAAACGGACATTCACTGCCAGAATAAATATTGGATAAACTGTTAGACATTTTTTTAATATAACTCTGATTGTATTCGTCTGAAAGAAGAATGTCATATACACCTAGGATAACTTGAGAGTGAGTAAATCATGAGGTAATTTTCATTTTTTGGTAAACTAACCCATGAATAACAATATAAGATTAGAATATATGATTTATGGTAATATATCATTTTTGTATTGTAATATATAACTTTGTAATTTGTTTTGCTCCCTCTGTTGAAAGTAGAACTGAAAAAAAAAATTCTTAGTTATGATTATATTATTAATCAATGTCATCTGAAGTTTTGAATAACAAAGTAAAATGCCAACCTGGGAAAACATTTCAAAGGATCAAAGGATTTGTCTCCTGCTTCAAAGGATCTGTTCACAAATCAGTTAAAAAGAGCTTGTGTACATTGCAAAACAAAAACATGTAGAGATATGAAAACATGAAAAATGACAAATAACAGAATAATCATGAGCTGTTTGTTCAATTACAGGGGTTATGAGAAGAGCTCTTTCAATGGGACCGTTAATAGCAACTTGATAATGAAAGTTCAAAAATAAAAGTTGCTCATGCTCATTTTGGGAACTCACGTGTCAAAACCCAGCTGTTAGTCACTGATTCCAAAAAGTGTACATAGTAAAAGGTGTCATTGCAGTCAGGAGCATGAAATATTGTAGACAATAGTGATAGCATGCAATTTCATCAATTGCTGAAAGAGAATGAATTCAACCAAAGTCAAGGCCCAAGTGTCTATATAAAGGGAACACTAATCATCATAATGGAGACATCAATAACTTTTATACATGTTCCATATGAAAGAAATAAAGCCAAAATGGTCTATGTTCAAAATGAGAGGCATGCCCTCTATACCCTCATTCACTATTCTCTACTTTAGTCCACTAATATAGTCCCAATGAAAAGAAAATGAGTGAGTAAACTCGGACACTGAGTGCGCCGGTCCGCCAGAAGGGCTGCCGCTTTTGCATAGTTTGTGCTTGCTGTTTAATAATTATTTGAAGCTTAGCAAACTGGCAGCTCCAGTAGTCAATTTATCTTAGGTTTATCTTGAAATGTGTCATGGAAACTAGCATGTACGTATAAACCTTAATTAAACAATTTAATAATCAAGTAAAAAGGAATTTATACCTGTATGATATTATGCAGTACCACATTGGACCAGCGGTTTGGAAAATGGATGGATGGATGATTCAGCTGCGGGCACCATCTTCTGGCGAGACGCAGGAATTAATTTAGCACAACCCTCACAGTGCATTATGGGTATTCTCTGACCATTGAGTGTACATCAGTTGTGAGTGCACTTGATAATGTCCACTACAACTGGCTGTCCTTTCAAATAATGCCCTATTTAGGTTATAGGGGGCATTTTCGGACAGCCATGGTGATGTTTTTGGAGTTGTTTAAGCATAGATCAATGGTTTATTTGCAGTTGATTTCATCCAAAGCTGTGAGTCAGTTGTAGCTGTTGTGCTGTCTGCTTGTCTCTTCTCTTTTTTCCTGTTTTTGTTGTTCCTCTTATCTTCAGTGATTCTGCTTGTTAACTGCAGGTGCCATCACTAATGGTCAATCATCACTTGTCGAGTGGATCTATTTTATTTCACTAACTGCTACACTGCTTCAGTGTACGTTTTACTCTACGTATATATTGGGACCATATGAAAACTGAGCCGTGACTGTTTAATAATGAGGATTTTGCTCTGCCAATAAACATGTAAACTGCATAATGTGTTTTCTTTATTAAATAATGTATTACAATTAGGATAATTGTCTTGGTCTTTATTTAACTATGAACACACACTAAGAAGGTGATATGTAACACATACATGAGTTTAAACCAGCAACCAGCATCCCATTTTAGGTACCAGCAATCCAGCAACCAGTATTCCATGTTGAGGACCAGCAAAACAGTCACCCATGTTGAGGACCAGCAAACCAGCAACCAGTATCTCATGTTGAGGACCAGCAATCCAGCATCCTATGTTGAGGACCAGCAAACCAGCAACCAGTATCTCATGTTGAGGACCAGCAATCCAGCATCCTATGTTGAGGACCAGCAACCCATGTTGAGGACCAGCAAACCAGCAACCCATGTTGAGGACCAGCAAACCAGCATCCCATGTTGAGGACCACCAATACAGCTTCCTATGTTGAGGACCAGCAACCCATGTTGAGGACCAGCAAACCAGCAACCCATGTTGAGGACCAGCAAAACAGCATCCCATGTTGAGGACCAGCAAACCAGTATCCCATGTTGAGGACCAGCAACCAGCATCCCATTCTGTGTACCAGCAAACCAGCAACCAGTATCCCATGTTGAGGACCAGCAAAACAGCATTCCATGTTGAGGACCAGCAAACCAGCAACCAGTATCCCAAGTTGAGGATCAGCAAACCAGTCACTCATGTTGAGGACCAGCAAACCAGCAACCAGTATCCCATGTTGAGGACCAGCAAACCAGCAACCCATGTTGAGGACCAGCAAACCAGCAACCCATGTTGAGGACCAGCAAACCAGCAACCCATGTTGAGGACCAGCAAACCAGTATCCCATGTTGAGGACCAGCAACCAGCATCCCATTCTGGGTACCAGCAAACCAGCAACCAGTATCCCATGTTGAGGACCAGCAAAACAGCATTCCATGTTGAGGACCAGCAAACCAGCAACCAGTATCCCAAGTTGAGGATCAGCAAACCAGTCACTCATGTTGAGGACCAGCAAACCAGCAACCAGTATCCCATGTTGAGGATCAGCAAACCAGCAACCAGTATCCCATATTGAGGACCAGCAAACCAGCAACCCATGTTGAGGACCAGCAAACCAGCAACTCATGTTGAGGACCAGCAACCAGCATCCCATTCTGGGTTCCAGCAAACCAGCAACCAGTATCCCATGTTGAGGACCAGCAAAACAGCATTCCATGTTGAGGACCAGCAAACCAGCAACCAGTATCCCATGTTGAGGATCAGCAAACCAGTCACTCATGTTGAGGACCAGCAAACCAGCAACCAGTATCCCATGTTGAGGATCAGCAAACCAGCAATCAGTATCCCATGTTTAGGACCAGCAAACCAGCAACCAGTATCCCATGTTGAGGATCAGCAAACCAGCAATCAGTATCCCATGTTTAGGACCAGCAAACCAGCAACCAGTATCCCATGTTGAGGACCAGCAAACCATTCACCCATGTTGAGGACCAGCAAACCAGCAACCAGTATCCCATATTGAGGACCAGCAATCCAGTATTCCATGTTGAGGACCAGCAAATCAGCAACCAGCATCCCATAGTCCCAAGATGCAAAACATACCTTATGCTGGTGACCAGCAATGCTGGATTATTCAGCAGGGTAATTACTGCAATTTTAAGTTCTCCCTAGATATGACATTAGTGGAAAACGTTAGTCAAAAACATACATTTACACACAAACTGGATGAGCTACTACTTCTGGTGAGATTCTGAAGTGCGCATTCGATAAACACTTTACTATTCCATCTAAAAGTCTAAAAACATACCACACACATTCATACTATATAGAATGTAGCCTACTTTTTTTAATGATTGCAAAGTAAGTTTCATACCAAATGTAGTATCTACTATACAGTATGCAGTTATGGATGCAGCATCAAGAGTTTTTTTTTCTTTGTTTATTTTATTTAATTTTTTTTTTACAAATCGTTTGAGTAAATGACTTAAGGACTGTTCACACCCAAATGATCAGCATGAAAATTCAGTCCAGTTTTGGCATGTCATTTGTCTGTTCAGATCAATGTGTAAAAAACAGCAGACATGCTGAATGAACATGCACATTCACACTTTAAAAAAAAGAAAACAGTCTGCTTACAAAATAGTGTTTGTGAGCATCGTGATTTTATGTAACAGCAGCACCTCTGGGAATATGACCTGAATCAGATTGGTTGGACAGTATTCGTTGCAGTGTGATGGCAAATATATTACAAATATTAATTCGATCTGAAAACATGCATAAACAGCTGTTGCACCTAATAGTTGTCTTGGTAAAGTCTCCAGACTTCACTCATAAAGACAATCTGTTTGTAACTAAAAGTAAAGCGGCAGCCCTTCGCAAGCCACTGGCACATATTAACATAATAAAACACAACATAAAGTCGAGGCCTGGTCCTCTTTCGTCTTGCACTGTCGTTATTCCTCCTTTTATTCTTCCGGAGCTCCTCTGTGGAACTCGACACCGGTGTGGTGTGATTGTAATAGTGCGTTCACACTGGACGCGAATGACGCAAATAAATTAGTTGGACGCTTGAACATTTTGAGTTTACTCGCTTCATTCGCGTGTGACATTCACTACACAACAGACGCAAATTCGTTTCATGGGAGGGGCTTCTGCCAGCCGGCTCGTCTTGTTGCGAAATGGCTGACATGGATTGTTTTAAAATACGGCGAATAAGCTCCATTTGCTGGCTTTAAGTAGCTTGTAGTCTCAATAGGGTGAATTCAGGGTGATTGGGACACTTTTTCCAAGTCATCTCAATGGCAAAAAGTGTCCCAATCACCCTGAAATCACCCTATATATAGCTCAAATTGAGTAAAGAGCGTTTTTTACAACTTACCAGATTGTCCGACCTCCTCACTCACTATCTTCCAAGCAAGATCCTTTTTATTCCTGTACGTACAGCTATCCACATATGTTTTTGTCCTCATTGTTGTCACTACTAGAGAAAGCTCCTGATTGGTTAACGCGGCAAGAATATCAGTCAAAGTTCAGATTTTTCAACTCGCATGATTCACACCAATCACGCGTCAAGCGCTCAATTTGCTCAATTCGCGGAGTAATTCGCGCGAATCCCGCTGCAGAATGTCTATTCACGTCTTTGCATTGACCTAACATGTAAATCACTCGTGCGAAACGCTTCATTCGCGTCTGGTGTGAACGCACCATAATCCATTAACACTTGCGCCACCAGCCTTGCTCCGTTCCCACGGCTCTCGGCCCCACCCTGCTTGCCACACTGTTGTTTTGCTTTCAATAACTGTGTAACTTAAATTCAGTGTAAGTTTCTTTGTATAAATGCATCTGCCAAATGCATAAAATGTAGGCTAAGGGGCTGTTTACATGACACCGTTTTCAACTAAAAACGTTCAACAGTGTGTTGTGTGCTTAAAAACGTTTGAAAACGATTTTCAAAGTGCCAGTTTTTGAAAATGGTCTCCGTGTAAACAACAAAAACGTGAATCAGTGAAAACAATGACATCATGTGTGCACATTACATGTTCACCCTATAGCAGTGGTCACCAACCTTTTCAAGCCAAAGATCCCTGACCTCAGCCTTGATGAAAGGCAAGATCTACTTATAGATTTTTCATGGCTGATTCAGAGTTTTTTTTTATTTATTTTGAGAACATCTGTCGGGGTTTTTTCTTTTTCTTTGCTTAAGCAAATTATTTTGTTGTTTATTTGCTCTATAACAGCCCAAACTAGCCTAAAAAAAATTTGCCATTTGAAATGTGAGGCAACCACTGCATTTTAATCACTACCCAAACAAAGGTACACACATGTAGCATGAGCAGTGTTTTTTTATTTAAATTAGATTGCATAATTTCAAGACTTTATTCATCTTTAGCTTTGTGAAATTGATACACAAGACACACCTGCACAAAACAAAAACATGATGGACTGAATAAAAATGCTAATTCACTTTTTGACAGTAGATGGTGCTTATGGAAAAGAAGCGTTTCTTTGGGTACCGCTGTAAAATGCCATAGAAACTACAGGGAGTGCAGAATTATTAGGCACGTTGATTTTCTGATCATATTTTTTTTCCAGGCACATTTGACCAATTCCAAACCACAGTAATCCTAATAACTACTATTGATTTAGTATTTAATAATGTATAAGTGATATATAATTGTTCATGAAGGCTGGAAATGAAAATCACCTTATATTCAGGTGTGCAGAATTATTAGGCATGTTTTCTTTTACAGATAAATTGAGCCAAAAAAGAGATTTTACAACACTTCAGCTTATGATTCTTATTTAGTGGGGGTCATTTTTTAGGATTCTTTACCTAACTGAAGTCTCTGAGATCCTGACACCTTGCACTTCTGGAGACTCCAGGTAGGTTGCAGCTCTGGAAAATGGTGGCGCTGGAGACTAAAGGGTTCCTGATGGTTTCACCCTTAATTCTTCACCTTAATTCTTAATTCTTTTGCAGTTAACATGTGTCTTTTCTTCACCACCTGTTTTTGTCAGATCCTGCTGACCCAACGAGCATTTCACTGTCCAATGGTCACGCCTTAACTGCAATGTCTAGTATTGCATTAGTATTGCATCCTTCTCATGGGCATTTAATACTTTTTGACTTTTCAGTCTGAGTTAAATCTCTTTTTTGGCTCAATTTATCTGTAAAAGAAAACATGCCTAATAATTCTGCACACCTGAATATAAGGTGATTTTCATTTCCAGCCTTCGTGAACAATTATATATCACTTATACATTATTAAATACTAAATCAATAGTAGTTATTAGGATTACTGTGGTTTGGAATTGGTCAAATGTGCCTGGAAAAACGTGCCTAATAATTCTGCACTCCCTGTATTCTGGAGACAGTTTCGTTCAGAGATACATTCATTTAACCTCCCTCCCCTCCCCAATTCAATATTTATATTTTTCTTCCTATATTTCAAGCATCCCGAACAGTTATCTTGCTGGGACTATTTATACCTGGTCCACTTCATGTTTTTACAGATCAGATATCTGATTTATCAGAACGATTCCATTTACACTTGGTCACATAAATGTGGGGTCTTCAATTCCCACGTTATATGCATTTTTAATGGAGTTCACGTCACCGAAATCAACAAATATGAGCTGCATTGTATTGATCAACAGCTAATTTCAAATCAAGGACTGCAATAGGAGAGAGAGTGGCATAGGCACTGATCATTTAGTTACTTTACTTTTAATGATAATGATTGTGTATTGAGCGTCTGCAACTTATACTTTCCTTTGCGGCAGTTTGCTGAAGAGATATTCAGCTGCAGTAGCGCTGTCATAACTATAGCAATGGTCGATTTGTGCTGTGTGAATTGAGGTTGCAGAGAATACATTTTGGGAGCGATTTCGTGCCTTGATAATGTGTTTGTACGGCTTTACACAGAGAGGCCGGATAGCTGGCCTGAATGGTTGTAACGTTAGTCAAGTGAAAGCAAAACTCACGTATCTGATATTTCACAGGGGTTTATTATCAGCCTCGTCGATCCCACGCGCACATGGGGCAGTTTGCAAAACACTTCACTAACAACTGTGTTACTGAACAGAAAATAAACAGTGAGAGCAACAGAAATATTACACGCATACATTCGACGTTCACAGCACGCGCTCTCTCCACGGCACGGACTGCCTTCTGCATTAAAGGAGCGGTACATAATTCTACTTGTTACATGTTGTTAATTATTTTTCGGTTATTTCGGGAGCTACCGGGACAGAGATAAAGATCGACCAGTCGATCGCGATCGACGGGTTGGCGACCACTGCCCTATAGTGTTTCATCGCCACCTATTGGCCTGGCAGCAGAATACAGCGCTTTTAGCCGTTTTCGTGGATCCATGCGGACGGGGATCGTTTTGACAGTGGTCTTGTCCGTACGCAGAAAACTCAAAGTAAAAACTTCTCCGTTTTAAGCATATCGTTGTTGTGTAAATGTCCCCTAAACGTTTTCATCCTGAATGAATGAACGGTTCATTTATGGTTTTTGAACAAATAGTTCGACATAGTCACTTTTCGTTTTCACCACCTACGACAAAATGCCTCCCAAACCAATCAAATGCTAGGACCGGAAATAACCGTTGCATTACATTTGTTTTTATTAATTAATTTAGGAAAAGTATGCAAAATGAATATGAAAAGTATGCACACACACAAAAAAAAAAAAAGCATAGCAGTGTTAGAAAAAGCAAACATTTAGCGAACATTATTTCATGTTACTGCTGAAATATTTATGAATTATTTCTGTTGGCTACACTGAAAAGCAACAACATACCTGCTAATACCTGACCATGTTCTTGCTACGTAACTGACAGATCTTCACACTAGTTGGAGGGACGAAGGCCTACCAGTAAGTAAAGAGGGACTGTGTCTACTTCAATAGCAATGAAGCTCGTTAGTGTGAGATAAACGGGACGCCAGGGGAGCAGAAAGAGCGGCGCACACACAGAGAATCTCCATTTCAAATCTCTCTGCCCACTAGCTCTCCCCTCTCTTCTCCCCTGTCATAAATGCCAGCTGCCCCCTGCTGTACGCAATGGTGTTTTATCTGCACAAGACCCACTACAGTCATTAACTACAACTAGCATCATAAACCCAAACGCACACTGGAGGACCACATCACTCATCCCAAGTGCTAATAGACGGCCTTCACAGCTGGGACAATTACAGTGTAATCCCTCTTTTTATGCTAATAAGCAGCGCAACCCCCTGTGTCTTTTCAACCGCTGCTCAACCCATCCAGAGAACGAGAGGGCCGCCCAGCAGGAAGGCCCCACAGAGGGGCCAAAATCATCCAAAACACCTTTATTTTCCATTCTAGCTTCTTATAAGAGACATAAAAAGAGTTCTAGAACTTTAATAAAGCAAACTGCACATCTCAAGCTCCACTGGACTGATGCTGACTATATTCTGCCTGTCTCTCTCTCTCTCTCTCACAGTGAGACAGCTCTCCCCTACAGCACTAACCTAGAAATCCCCAGCCAGCCAATCACAATCAAGCATGAACTGAATCCATTCGAATCCTGTAACACTAGTGCTTCTTAAATGAACCAAGTATTCTTATAATCCTCATTTCATGCATCTTTTTGTCGATCTATTTTCTCATATGACCTAATGTTCTGAATCTAGATCAATTATTTTCTTTATACATTTTTTTTTATCATTATTTTTTTGGCTTATGATATCTAAATTCGCCTTATGACAATTCATATTTAAAAACACACTTGATAATTTCCCATACCTGTAAGGATGCTGTACTGTAGCAGGTGACCAGCAGAGGGCAGCAGGTGCCGCGGTCCAAACAGAAGCTGTTATTTTAACCCTCACTAGAGAGTGCTAACGTACCGCGGAAACGACACCAATGGCAAATATCAACGTGCACAATACATCAGACTCGGTAATGAGACCTGACATCAGCAAGCGAATATACTGAGGCCATCAGGCATGCCTTACCGTGAGATAGATGGATTCTCTTCTACTTATCTTCAGGGGCCAAAGGGCAGGACAACTCGGGTGCCTCTTTGCCATTGATCTACAGATGCTCCAGAATTCACTGGATTATCTGAATTTCCTTATCTGGGTCAAATATCACTAGAAGTAATCCTTAAAACCAGCTTGAGGAACGGTGCCACAGTGGGACCATTCAAAAAATGGCCTGTCAAGAGAAAAGTAAGGGCAACTACTGAAACATTTATTTAAGCGGCTTTTATTGAAAATAGACATGCCATTAATAACACAATAAACCTAAATGGCAATTCAATCTCCAATGTTCACCCCTTGTGGTGAGCGTGATTTCACCAAGTGCAACAACATCCCAATCAACCAATTAGATGTACAGTTTATGTCAAGTTTAAAGGGTTAGTTCACCCAAAAATGAAAATTCTGTCATTAATTACTTACCCTCATGTCGTTGGACACCCGTAAGACCTCAGTTCATCTTCGGAACACAAAGGAAGATATTTTAGTTGAAATCTGATGGCTCAGAAAGGCCTCCATTGGCACAATGCACGGTTCACTCTCAAGAGCCTTAAAAGGTACTAAAGACGTCGTTACAAAGTCCATCTCACTACAGTGGTTCTACAATAACTTTATAAAGTGACGAGAATAGTTTTTGTGCGCAAAAAAAACTAAATAACGACTTATATAGTGATGACCGATTTCAAAATAATGCATCATGAAGCTTCAAAGCGTTTATGAATCAGCGAGTCGATTCATGATTCGGATCGCGTGTCAAACCGCCAAACTGCTGAAATCACAAGACTTTGGCGATTCAAACCGCTGAATCGACTCACTGATTCATAACGCTTCGAAGCTTCATGATGCCTTGTTTTGAAATCGGTCATATAAGTCGTTATTTAGGGTTTTTTTGCGCACAAAAACTATTCTCGTCACTTTATAAAGTTATTGTAGAACCACTGTAGTGAGATGGACTTTGTAACGACGTCTTTAGTACCTTTTATGGGTCTTGAGAGAACCGAAGATGTTCCGAAGATGAACGGAGGTCTTACGGGTGTCGAACGACATGAGGGTAAGTAATTAATGACAGAATTTTCATTTTTGGGTGAACTAACCCTTTAAGTTTACAACCCCGGTTAGCTGCTTCTACATTCACCTATTATCATTTCCCTCTGATTTTAGGGATAACAAATGGGGTAGGGATATGGTAAGGACTACATTTTCAGACAGATATGTTGACCCGGGAACATATACTTGGCAAAATCCCAGTGACCCTTCACTTGTAGGCTATGGATGCTATGCAGGAGAAGCTTACAATTTTCTTTCAAGTAAAAGGATAATACTTTTTATCTACTAAATCACAGCATAGTTAAATATCCAAAATAATTTAAATATCCAAATAAATGTAATCACTAAATTAACTATATCAACTAAATTACTGATCTGCCCACATTGTCACTATATGATGATTGAAATGAGCTGGATGACATCACCAGAAATTCAAATTCTGTTGCATTTTTTTCCTGTTATCACTGTGAAGCTGCTTTGAAACAATCTGCATTGTAAAAAACACTATATATATAAAGGTGACTTGACTTGACATACTGTATGAATATGAAAACTGAAATCTGACAGCTCACTTTATAACTTTTAATATAGGCCTATATGTTGACCTTTATTAAGCTAAACTGGGATTTAAATTAATAGAGAGACGCTGCAGGATCAATAGACAATGAGAATTATTATTACTAATAATAATTCAATTAATGGATAGCATGGCCTATTATGGCATGAAAGGATCAGTACATAATGAGAATTATTATTGTTGTTATTATGCACTTTTTTCCTGAGACATGGAAAGTTATACTTTGCAATTTGGGCACTATTTGCTCACCAGGCAATCAGTGTAATATGCATCAAGAATTTGATTTAAAGAAATTGGCCTCACACTTTATATAATCTACACATTAGTGGGTTTTTCAATTGTGGTTACATTTTGAAAAATTTTAAAATATATATTCAACATCTTCTTACATTATCACAGTTAATTCGCTATAGTTTAGAAAATGGTAATAAAATATGACAAGAACTCAGAATTAAACTGTGTCCGAACAAATTCATCTTGATAATGTCAGATAACTTTGATAAAGGTATGTAATGGATTACAATCAACCAATCAGATGTCAGCTGTTAATTAGATAAAACCAATTTTGCTCAACCAATGACCAAGCAATGCTTCCTTTTGTTCAGTCTGTGGTGTTTCAAAGTCGCATTAGCAATTAAAGAAAAAACACGGCAAAACATGGTCAGGTCAAAGTGTCTGAATAATTTTGCTCCCAAATTTTTTATTCATTTTACTGATAGTCCACTGTATGAAAATGTTTGGGGTATTGTATGTCGCAGTTTACTTTATTTTGCTATCCTTCACTTACAAAACTGAACTATAGTGTCCCGCACCCACTAGTAAAAAATGATACCTGGTGTCTGAATAATGTTTGGTTTGACTGTATATGCACGTACAGTATTGCTGTAGTGTGTACTATCTCATTAAAAGAGTCAAAAGTGAGACTGACTGTATAGCATGTGCTTGAGGATGGATTTTGCTGCTCTATGCAGTTTCAAGCAGGAAGATTTGTCTTTATACAGAAACAGCAACTTAGGTGTGGTTTAATAAAATTCTTCCCTACATGTAAGTATTGTTTGAGAAAGTGAACAGATTGTGTGAAACTCTGCCATGAACTTCAATTGTAGGTATTTGATGGAACTGCCCCAATCGATCAAGGCATTAGCTGGGATGTGATATTTACATTTGTAGTTTCATACTTATTTTGTGATTTTTGCTGTTAACGCTCTCTGTATATTATATTATTTATATATAATATGGATTATTTCGTATTGTAGAGAAAGTGCAGAAGGTTTGTCTGTTGAACTACAAAATCAAACCCTACCTGAGCTTTATATGATGTTTAATGAATGATTTATGGCCCCCATTAATGAAACATTAATGCAACATACATGTTACGAAAGCCTGTCTTGCTACTTGCACTCTTTTTAATTTTAATGAGTTTTCCGTGACCTTTCTATGACCATTAGGATTTAAAAAAAAAACATTTTGATCCAGATTGATTAATTAATCATTCATATTTCTCTGTGAACTGCTTTGACTGATTCATAGGATAAGACTGATTCAGATTGCCTTACGTATATATATATATATATACGTGTAGTGTTTACATGTACACCGATCAGGCATAACATTATGACTTAATATTGTGTTGGTCCCCCTTTTGCTGCCAAAACAGCCCTGACCCGTCGAGGCATGGACTCGACTAGACCCCCGAAGGTGTGCTGTGGTATTTGGCACCAAGATGTTAGCAGCATATCCTTTAAGTCCTGTAAGTTGTGAAGTGGGGCCTCCATGGATCGGACTTGTTTGTTCAGAACATCCCACAGATGCTCGATTGGATTGAGATCTGGGGCATTTGGAGGTCAAGTCAACACCTCAAACTCGTTGTTGTGCTCCTCAAACCATTCCTGAACCATTTTTGCTTTATGGCAGGGCTCATTATCTGCTGAAAGAGCCACAGGCATCAGGGAATACCGTTTCCATGAAAGAGTGTACATGGTCTGCAACAATGCTTAGGTAGGTGGTACGTGTTAAAGTTACATCCACATGGATTGCATCAATCCAGCATTAACTTCTTGGGCAGTTTTGAGCTCCAGTAGCTCGTCTGTTTGATCGGACCACACAGGCCAGCCTTCGCTCCCCACGTGCATCAATGAGCCTTGGCCGCCCATGACCCTGTCGCCGGTTCACCACTGTTCCTTCCTTGGAGCACTTTTGATAGATACTGACCGGGAACACCCCACAAGAGCTGCAGTTTTGGAGATGCTCTGACCATCAGAATTTGCCCCTAGTCAAACTCGCTCAAATCCTTACGCTTGCCCATTTTTCCTGCTTCTAACACAACTTTGAGAACAAATTGTTCACTTGCTGCCTAATATATCCCACCCACTAACAGGTGCAATGGTGAAGAGATAATCAGTGATATTCACTTATTATGTTCATTTCATAATGTTATGCCTGATCGGTGTATAATTCATCATTTTAAAATTCACCGAAACTTTCAGGTTTTCCAAAACTGAACGAAAGAAACATACAAATTAATTTTGCAATACCGATGCATGGATTCAATGATGATAATAATACAATTACATTTCAAACGCAGCATTCAAAACATTTTAGAGCCCTAAACAACAGGATATAATTCCCTCTCAAAAGAGAGGGATTGTATACAAAGCCGTTTACAGAAAGGGGACAATGGAATTCTGAAGCCCTTATTATCACTCTCAGGACTGTGAAAGATGGGAGGGGTTAATAAAGACCAAAGCAAACACCTTGATTTATTTCTGAGCCACTTCTATTGAAAGCAATAATCTGATCAGTCATTAATGTGTTTTTCTTCAACTCACTCTCTCTCTCTCTCTCTCTCTCTCTCTCTCTCTCTCTCTCTCTCTCTCTCTCTCTCTCTCTCTCTCTCTCTCTCTCTTTCAGTCCCTCAACGGCTCCCTTTTACAAAAAGCCTCATGCTGTTTTAATGTGATTAATCAAAATACAACTTTTGTGGGAACAGAATGTCTCATCAAACTTATCTGACCAGGAGGTTAATGATTGGCCAATTAGATTAACTTACAGAGGCTGATTCCTTTGGTTTGAGTGGTAGTTTTGTTACAGTCAGTCCACTTTCATTAAGCAGTCATTAATAATCACATGGTTGCTTATGGAATATCACGTTTCACATTCATGTGGTTGTGCTGCAACTCATCATAAAAATGTGATAAACATGTGACAAACTACTAGAGTGATTCAGGTACATTACATTTAAGTAGTCAAGTAATCATCACATTCTTCGCTAAACATTATAACTTGTCATCATAGTCCATCAGAGAAATAGCAAATCTATGAATATAAATTTGCCAAATGACAATCTTGTAGAACATTTTCAAGGTACAAAAGGTATCTGCCTACAAAAGACAGAGTAAGCTACACACATGTTGGCTATACTGCAAAAAGAAAAAAGTTTATTAGGTGATTTACTGGTCAAGATAGCTTGACCAAGCTTGAAATTGCTCAAAGGCCATTTAAAGCCAGCAAGCTGACTAACTTAACCAGCCTGGGAGAAAAGCTACCAGCAAACCAGTTTAGGCTGGTATACACGCTGTTTTTGTTTGTTTTTTCAGCGGAAATAGAGTTAAATGTCGTATTGCACGAAATATTGACAGAAAAGCGTGAACTTAACAGTTATAAAAGCATCGCGTCGTTCAGGTACGATTCTGCCTCTGTTGACCCCCCCCTCTTCCTCTTCCTCGATCCTCATCATCATTCATCAATATCAACGTCATAAATAACAATAAACATAAATAGCTTGTTTTATTACAGCTCGTGTATGACCAAAGTGACATGTAGAGGTGATAATGCGATGCCCACTCTCGTGTTAGCACGCAGAGCCGTATCAAGAAAAACTCTCATAAAGAGGGCAACGAGACAGGAAAACCGTGGACCAGTGAGTGTGTGTGAGAGAACGAGGCTGTGACACGAATGTTCACACGCATGGTTTATCGTCTTTTAACCACACCGAGCTTTCAATAGTCGTATGTAAAGAGTGAATACGGGGCAAATACATCAATGTTGTTCACTAATGTGTGTTTTGCACTCGGGGACTGTTTAGTGTGAAGCGTATGTCACTCGCTCTCTTTTCTCGATGGCGTCTCTATATCGATAAATTCACACCTCCTGTTGATCTAATGAATGACAGTGAACACTTCTTCTGTAACTCTTGTTTGTCTTATGTGTTATGTGAATGTCTAGGACATTATGAAGATGTGGTTTTAATCTCTCTATCTCGGAACCGTGCCGAAATGTTTCGCGCACTCTGAGTGGTTGTCTCGGGCTGTCACTCAAGCGTGTGGCCAATCATAACTGTCCTTACATGAAAACTATATTTTCACTCACTGCATGTACAGTAGACTGTATGTTGCAAAAAAGTGAACAGAGAAAGACACCATCGAAGGGGTGCGAGAGGTGGACAACGGAGCTGTTAAGTCACTTTGGTGGCCTGTTGCAGGTAAGTGGCGACGCACATGCTCTGTTAGACTTTATTTCACCAGCGCAACGTCGATCTGACACTAATATACAACATCCAGGAAGCTCTAGAGAGATAGTGGATCTGAATCAGAAAAGCATTCCCAGCATGGTGGTGTCATCCTCTAGAAGTAGGTGCAGTGAATCAACTTAAATGCAGCACAGAAGTTTAGGCAGAATGGTTTGACTATAAACATGTTTTGTAATAAGGTAGCTGGTCTAAGATGGTTCACCAGCAAACAAACCAGCTATCAATCATCAGTCATATCAGCCTAATGTAGCCAAGCATATTTCTGCAACATTTCTAGCTGGTCTAAGAGGGTCATTAAGCTGGTAGACCAGCAATAAACCAGTAATCGGTCGGTCATGCCAGCTTATGCTGGTCAGGTAGATTTTTGTAACATTTTAGCTGGTCTAAGATTGTCATTAAGCTCTTGAACCAGCAAAACAACAACAACAAAATCAGTGATTGGTCAACCATTAATGGCTCTTTTTTTTTTTAAAAAAATGGTGATGTGACATGGGTAGTCAAGTGCACTAGAATGTACCAAATTAACTAGAATGTGTTTGAAGCATGGTTCTGGTTTCTAGCTGACAGGCAACAAACCAGCTTAAGATGGTAAACCATGTTTTTGCAACATGGTCAAAGATGGTCATTAAGCTGGTAGACCAGCAACAAACCAGCTACCAGCTGGTCATATGAGGTGGTGAAGCTAGTTTTTGAAACATGGTGACTGGTCAACCATTTAATTATGATATAATTATGATAATATTTGTACAGCCACACACTGTACAAACTAGTACTAGATGTGTTTTGGTATGGTAGCTGGTCTAAGATGGTAAATAAGCTGGTAGAACAGCAACAAACCAGCTACCAGCTAGTTATATGAGGTGCTCAACCTTGTTACTGGTCAACCAGCTAATTATGATGATGATACAGTCCAGCCACACACTGCTGACAGACTAACTAGATGTGTTTGGGAGCATGGTAGCTGGTCGAAGATGGCAAATAAACTGGTAGACCAGCAACAAACCAGTTACCAGATTACCACGTGACTTGCTCAAGCTGGTTTATGGAACCTTGTGACTGGTCAACCAGCTAATTATGATGATGATATAGTCCAGCCACACACTGTTCACAAACTAAGTAGATGTGTTTTGGTATGGTCACTAGTTGGTAGCTTGTCCAAGATGTCAATAAGCTGGTAGACCTGCAACAAACCAGCTGCCCGCTAGTCATGTGAGGTGCTCAACCTTGTGACTGGTCAACCAGATAATTATAATGATGATAGTCCAGCTAGTCCAGTCACACACTGTTCACAAACTAACTGTACTTTGGTATGGTAGCTGGTCTAAGATGGTAAATAAGCTGGTAGACCAGCAACAAACCAGCTACCGGCTAGTCATGTGAGGTGGTCAACCTTGTGACTGGTCAACCAGCTAATTATGATGATGATATAGTCCAACCCGCACTGCTTACAAACTAACTAGATGTGTTTTGGTGTGGTAGCTGGTTTAAGATGATAAATAAGCTGGTAGACCAGCAACAAACCAGCTACCGGCTAGTCATGTGAGGTGGTCAAGCTGGTTTATGGAACCTTTCGACTGGTCAACCAGCTAATTTTGATGATATTATAGTCCAGCCACACACTGCTTACAAACTAACTAGATGTGTTTTGGTGTGGTAGCTGGTTTAAGATGGTAAATAAGCTGGTAGACCTGCAACAAACCAGCTGCCCGCTAGTCATGTGAGGTGGTCAAGCTGGTTTATGGAACCTTTCGACTGTTCAACCAGCTAATTTTGATGTTGATATAGTCCAACCACACACTGTTCACAAACTAACTAGATGTGTTTTGGTGTGGTAGCTGGTTTAAGATGGTAAATAAGCTGGTAGACCAGCAACAAACCAGTTACCGGTTAGTCATGTGAGGTGGTCAAGCTGGTTTATGGAACCTCGTGACTGGTCAACCAGCTAATTATGATGATGATATAGTCCAGCCACACACTGTTCACAAATTAACTAGATGTGTTTTGGTATGGTAGCTGGTTTAAGATGGTAAATAAGCTGGTAGACCAGCAACAAACCAGTTACCAGTTAGTCATGTGAGGTGGTCAAGCTGGTTTTTGGAACCTCGTGACTGGTCAACCAGCTTATTATGATGTTGATATAGTCCAGCCACACACTGTTCACAAACTAACTAGATGGTAGCTGGTTTCTGGCTGGTCAAGATAGTTTGCAAGCTTTGACCAGCTAATGACCATCAGGGTCATTAGCTGGTCAAAGCTTGCAAACTATCTTGGACCAGCAGCAAACCACCTACCGGGCCATAAGGTGGTAACGCAACCAGCTAGAACCCAGATATAAAAAAACAGGTTTCGTACTAGACTGGATTTTCTAACAGGACACCGACTGAACGATGATGGTAATGATGATGTGACACGGTAGGCCAGCGAGTCCAGCGCTGTGAACATCCACACACTGTGCACACGGGCTTCATAACAGAGCAGTCGGTGGGAACACTTGAACGCACGGAGGGGGAGGAGGGCTGCGAGAGAAAACAAGCCGAGAAAATTATTCGCCTGAAACGAAAGTACCAACACCAAGTGGCACTGGGTTCCCACCGTTATTCGTTTTCGGAGTGGTCGGCGCGATTGTGATGTAGTTTTGTCGACTTCACGCTGCGGTGTTGCTCCCTTCCAAGCATCCGGTAAAAATAATATAAGTGTCTGTGGGGCTACTGTACGGACGGCCAGTGCAGAACTGTTCTGATGTGTCAATAAGTTTGAGGCTGGAATGAGAAGGCCCTGGCGTTTCGACCGGATTTCAGGGGTAAGTTTGCTTTCACATATGCTGCGATGACTGAAAACTTGGACATATTTTGTTTGCGAAAAGCCCGAGTTCCGATTGATCGGGAGCTCTCGCTTAGACAGTGCGAAATACGTGCCAGTTTGTTGTGCTTCTGCATAAACAACTTTTGCGATCTGCGTGTGTGACACCTGCTCTCACCGAACATCAGGGTTTCTGTGAAATTCACGACGATTTAACATGTACGACCGACCGTGCGATTATTATATGGGTCTGCTAATGACACGTTCAGGCGAGCTAGAGCAATCTCGCATCACTGGCGCTAGCAGGCTAGCCAGCTACTTTTATTCTATCTGACTGAACGGAGCGAGAAACCCGAGCACAAAACCGTCTCATCTGAAAAGTCTGCCCTGAAAACCCCTAGTTTAAGTAATGAAAGCTTGTGGAGGGGTATCTCTCTCTGAAAATGCCCTGGCGGAGTTTGACAGGAGTGAGATTTATACTTCATCTTCCCCAAAGCAAGATGGACTCTCGGCTGTCTGTCTTGTCAGAGCCCAGATCGACATTTTGCACCGAGATGCAAACCGAGCACAGTTCAGATAAGGGGTCAAATGAGTTATAAAACGAGCACGATGGCTTAAATAATCAGAGGATATCGTCGACATGGTGCTTTGTGGAGTTCTTGATTCGGTGTTCGATAGTTGTGCAGGGACACACACACACACACACCGAGAGAGCACCGCTCTCCGGCTGTACCTGAAAACGAAACGCTGCAATACTGTACATATCGTCCATCCACTCGACAAAACTGTGTCGGATTTGCTTTAATACGACCTACATGAACGATCCGAAGTATGGCAAGCCTTTTAAACATTGCTTTCTTAACTTGCGTCTTTAATAACGTTACTAGGTCTTATTGGGGCTTTCCACACTTGATAGTCAGTCTAAACCCCAGGGTAAACCAAATAATTCATGTTTCGCATTGCTCATAATTTTCCTCGGGGTTAACAATTAATCCTTGGTATTCCTAATTGGTGTGAATCTTCACTGGTCTCACGATCATGTCAACGATTAGTTGCATCCTCAATTTTCAAAATGACTGCACATGGCTACATTTTTGTCAATGAATACAAGCAGACAAACTCACTTTTTATTTGATCTGCTCCAAGAAAGTACACTTCCTGAATGTAGCAAACATCTAACACGACTTAAGTCTGAACACAGCACCTGACAACCATTTTAGGACTAACAAACACTAGTGAATACTAAAAGCGCATGAAACTGTCAAGTAGTGTAGTTAAGTTACAATAACATTCGCACATACACTCACGCGCATGCACGCACACGCTCACGCACTGTAAATGTTAAAATAGTGGGTGCATTTTTTATTACTCGCTTTTGTATTTCGCCATTTTACACTTGCGCGTATTTGACAAATTATGTCAGAGAAACGTTAGTATTATGGTCTATTACGTCATCGATGCAGAATCTTCCACATCGCGATGCGTCAATGCAATGATTAAATTCAACACCCCTAATTCATAAAATGACATTTCACACTGTACATTCTTAAACCCGGGTTAACGTCCTTATTTACATATCTGTGGTTTCACTGTCACTGATTGGATGAACTATGCATGCAAAATGTTTACATAAATGCTCTAGCATTGCGCATCCTCATATTCTATACTACCCAGTATTATCAAATGTATCCCGAATTGACTTTTTGGATTATAAAGGTAAGAATCAAATGTTCTCTTTTTCGTCGCCATTTGACATTTTTCTCCTCAAACGCTGAAACTACTGTATATACCACACTCAGTGTTTCCACAACGATTAAAGCATGTGAATATGAGGCACACGTTTGGTTTTCAGTTGCAAAGCATCTAGCCGTAACATTCTAACGCTGCATTGCTTCACAGTGTACAAGTTTGGCATCGCGAATGGGGGTTAACACTGCAAAAGCAATGCTAATCCTGCTTCGAAATTACAAGTGTGAAATGCACCTTTACTCCGGATAAAAAGCAGAGTTTAGAACGATGATAACCTGAGGGTTAAGTACCGTTTGAAAAGCCCTATTTCTTAAAGGATTAGTTCCCTTTTTAATATACTTTTGCTGATAATTTACTCACCCCCATGTCATCCAAGATGTCCATGTCTTTCTTTCTGCAGTCGAAAAGAAATTAAGGTTTTGGATGAAAACATTCCAGGATTGTTCTCCATATAATGGACTTCAATGGGCTCCAAACGGTTCAAGGTCCAAGTTTCAGTACAGCTTCAAAGGGCTTTAAACAATACCAAACGATACCAGACGATGAATAAGGGTCTTATCTAGCGAAACGATCAGTTTCTGCGAGAAACCGAGCAGTATTTATGCTTTTATTTGACCTCTTATCATCTCTGAGCTCAGCCATAATTTCTGCCAAGTGAGGTCAAATACGAGCGTGGTCATACTCATAGATGTATACGTAGATGCCTCATTAGCGCCTGCACGGATCAGTAGAATGAGGCATCTACGATCGATATATCTATGACCACGCTCGTATTTTGACCTCACTTGGCGGAAATTATGGCTGAGCTCAGAGATGATCACGCTCGTCTGATAAGAGGTAAAATAATAGCATAAATACTGCTCGGTTTCTCGCAGAAACTGATCGCTTCGCTAGATAAGACCCTCATTCATCGTCTGGTATCGTTTGGTATTGTTTAAAGCCCTTTGAAGCTGTACTGAAACTGTCATTTGGACCTTGAACCGTTTGGAGCCCATTGAAGTCCATTATATGGAGAAAAATCCTGGAATGTTTTCATCCAAAACCTTAATTTCTTTTCGACTGCAGAAAGAAAGACATGGACATCTTGGATGGCATGGGGGTGAGTGAATTATCAGCAAAAGTTTATTTAAAAGTGAACTAATCCTTTAAATTCACTAGTATCTGTTCATTAGATGTAAATGCATATGGCGATAAAACAGGTGTTCACATTAACCATTAACAGTGATCTGCAGCAGGAAGTAATTAATTCGGCATGACCGTTGGCGATGCAAAAAGTTGAGAAGAGTTAAATTTTATGCAAGCGTGCATGAGTATGAACTGTGACTGTAAACCAGCAGTACAGCGACTCACTGATGCCCAGCAATTGAATCGCTCTGTGTGAACGACCATTCACGACTGTATGTGAGCATGCTTAGCAATGAAAGGGAATTATGGATATCCAAGTGTAACGGGTCGTCGAAAAAGATCAAATGTAAAGTGGGAACTTGGTCCAATCCATCAAGTTGTTGATTGGATTTTGAGATGTGGGTGTTGCACTCAAAAGTAGAGGCAGATGAACGTGAGCTCGCAAGTGCTGAGTTTAAGAGGAGCAAATGATTGGAGAAGTCTGGCATATGTCACCAGAGAGAAGTCTTGTCATTTTCACCTGAAGATCCAGTTATGTTTTGTTTAAACATTACGAGGTCAGACTTTTTTTTTTTTTTTATTATTATTTTTTAAAGAAACATATGCATGGATAAATTGTTCACTATTAGGTCAGTGACATTTCATGCCGACTTTAACAATGCAAATGCGGAGTGACCTGTCTCTCGTCAGCTACTGTAGTTGAGTGTCGGCAAAATGGAGAAGTTAATCCTTGCAGAGTGCAATTTTCTGATGTCTTTGACAAATGCAGTGACTATATAAATTTAACTATATTAATTGTGTATGGACCCAAATAGCCCTGCGTTTGTGGTCTTGGCACAGATAGATGGCCGCACTTGCACATGTTGATGCACAAAATGACATTGAACAACTTTTTAGTGGTAGTGACTTTTGATTATTATGTTAGGTCAACAGAACTAAGAATGGTACTAGCAACCAATCAATGCAACGACTTATGAAATGCAACAATAAAGTTGCTGGTGTGAACGGGGCGTTAATCATTAGTAGACATGTGCCGGTATACGGTAATACGATATACCGCAATAATGAGCATGCACAATATTGTTATCGTGGGCACTTCAAAATACTGTGAATAATTATTTCTTACGAATTATTCAGATTTTTAGAATGCATATTAAGAATACTTTACCCATCAACCACTGAAACCCAACGTGCATGAGCCGAGCACATGGCGGAACGGCTGAATGAAAACAATAAGGCTCTATTATTTAACATTAGTTCATTCATTAACAAACTGACAATGAAAAATACTTCTAAAGCATTTATTAATCTTAGTTCAATGTAAATTTCAGCAAAATAATGCCACATTATTAAAATCAAAAGTTGTAACTGTATTATTTAATGGACCTGAGCTAACACTAACAGTTGCGTTTTGTAACTAACATTATCAAAGAATAATAACTGTAAAAATGTAGCTATTCGCTCTTTGTAAATGTTAATGCATTAACTAGTGAGACCTTATTGTAAAATGTTACCTATTGTTCTTTATAATTCTTTAGCAGTTTAATGTTAACATATTTGTTTACTTTATACATTTTTGTGTATTGCTTTATTGTATGTTTGGTTATTTTTGTTATACGAAAGTTATTAAACCTGTTATAGTATGACAACACTTTTTTTGCAACAAATTTCAATATCGTGATAATACCGTATTCCGTGATAAAAGCTTTAGCAATTAACTGCAACTTGAGCATTTGATACCGGCACATGCCTAATCATTAGATACTAGTACTTATTAGTGTTGTCACGATACTGGAATTTCCAACTTCGATACGAAAAATATCGATATTCGATACCATTTTTGATACCATAGTGAAAACTTCTATAATTTGTTATTATCTCATAGTTTTTTGATAATTTGGGTAATTTTGTTGCTTACACACAGCACAAGGGAGGCTTTATTTGAATTGTTGAACTACAGTTACTAGGGATGGGCATTTTTGTCAATTTCTCATTTCGATCATCGATAGGTCTCAAAAACGAGTACTCGGGGGCGGGGCATGTGCAGGGGGCGGGGCATGTCCGTCATTGAGATAATGAAAACTATTATGAAAATGGTTGTTGACAAATACAAACGTGACATGAAAACAGGTATATGAAAACATGAACATATAAAACAAAAAATAACTGCTAGATTATGATGCATAAATGTCTTTGAAAAAGAAACATCTTTATTAAATGACCGTCTCAAATAACCAAGTCAGTAATATCGAGCATTGCATTTGAGCTGAAACTGTGAAATAACACCACCCTGCAGAGCTTGCTAGCTGGTTAATAAACTCAACCAAACGCACCCTATATCAATATTAATATGAAGATTAATATGAACCTATAACGACATAAATCAACACAAACGGACATGAATGCACACGTGAACTTCAGCGTGCTAGATTTTACAGGCTATGGTTTGAAACTGAACATTTTGAATGCGCTCTCCCTTAACAACGCTGATACACGGACAACGAAAGCACACAGAAGCAACATTTTATTAAAATAGTGTTCTCATTATAATGCTTTGACAGATTGACTCTGCACATCATGCACTTAATTGTATTATTCATGATCGAAGCGTTTACAGACATCACTGCGCGTTTTCGAACTCATAACGAAAAACAACTTTAAATAAACTAGGTCTAGCCTACTGTTAAAAAAATACGAGAACAGTATAGCACTGCTGCATTAATAATATTGTAACGTACTGCTCCGAGACAGAGGTTGAGAATCCAAATGCAGCTTTATTTGTAAGGGGTAATCCACAATCGTAGTCAAAAATAGGCAACAGGTCATACACAGGCAAGCAGTCCAAACAGGCAAACAAGGCAGGAGAGACAGGCAAACGGGTAATCCACGGAACAGGCAAGAAATCCAAAACCAGAGACATGAAACCAGGGAAACGCTCAGAAATGCAGTTTATAACAAAACAAGACTTCGCACTTGATGAAAGAGTGAACATGGTTTATATAGGCTGGGGTAATGGGGTAATGAGGTAATGTGACACAATGAGTGAGGTGCAAACAATGAGTGATGATGAGTCCGGGCAAAGGATTATGGGTAATGTAGTTTATGATGAAGTGACAAGTCCGGGGTGGAGTGACAGTCTGAAGTGGAGTGCCCTCAGGTGGTTCTCATGGGCACTCACACTGGTGAATTGTGACAAATATCAATGATTCTGAGAAAGAAATAGCCTATCTAAAAGGAATATGACCGTCTCTAAACCATCATGTCAAGCATGAAATATGCGTTTGAGCTGAAACGGAAGAGATTGAACAACAGCCGGTATAACGGCAGCGCTTTTCTAGCTTATTAAGCTCAACCAAACGCGTTTTATATTAGATTAATCAGATAGTCAACATAAAAGTAATCTTACAACGTGCATCTGCAGAAAAGGACGCGAATGCGCACATGAACTTCACGCGCTAGTCTGAGTGTTCTCGCTAGTTTCTCTGTGGATTCCTTTAACAGCTGATACACAAGGAACTAAGCACAGAGAATTTACAGCATTCTAATTTCCATCGTGTTCTCGTTATAATGATATGACAGATTGGCGCTGCACATCTTGCACTAACCATTCAATGAACACAGTGATTCCAGACATCACTGCAGTGCCTCAGTTCATTTTATTTCGCCGCGGTCTGGAGGCTGTATAACGCTAACCAATCAGACCTCCAGCGCGCAAAACGACGCAATAACCAATAAAAAAGAGACAAATATTTTTTTTTTCAGGGCGATCATCGTTCTCATGATCGATGATCGCTGTCACGTTCGAGTACTCGATTACTCGACCACTGTTGCCCATCCCTAACAGTTACAAAAAAAAGACAAATATACAAATTGCAAATGATGGCACAAATAAATATAATAGAATAAAGAGACTAATTAAGTAAACATCGGAGGGTTTAACAGTAGGTTTCAGGTTTTCAGTTTGAGAGGCAGCTTTGTGCGCAAGGCTTAAAAAAACAACAACCTAAAAATAACAACAGTGCCCAAACTATTATATTCAACTGCTTATTTTTAGATATAATAATTACACTCAAATAAAACTTAAACAAATAAAAACTTCAAATATTAACAGTAAATAAGCTCCTCTCTAGGTTTCTTTAATATCTAATAAACAAACTGTGAATATTGGATAACTTTCCTGAGGTAAATGCAACGTTAAGTGTTTTGCGTCTTTCCACACTTATAAAAACAAATAATTGAGCGATTACATGAGAGATAATGATACATTTCAGTAGTGCTGGGCGGTATACCGGTTCATACCGAATACCGGTATTTATTTTTTTTATGATATGAATTTTGATGATACCGCAGTACCGGTATATGTCGCTTTAACAACGTTCGGAACGTGGCGCAGCGCGTCATTGTTTGAGAGGGGACCCATTTCATTGATGCACTGTATGGCTGAATCCTATACCCTCATTCACTATTCCCTACGTTATCACATTTGAAGGAGTGAATGAAAACGTGCGTGAAGTTGGACAGCGTTGTGTGTACATCGGCTGTACACTCGTTATTGCGGTGCAATGGGATATAATGAGTGCACTCCAATAGGGTTTCGGACACCACTACAAAGCGCTGTCCCCTCCAAATAATGCCCTATTTGAGGTTATGGGGGCGATTTCGGATTCAGCCCTTGATTACAGCGGGGAATTCAAACTACACGCGGCGCGCGCGAGAGAGAGAGCGGTTTCTGCGCGGAGCGCCGCTATGGGATTAACAGCGTTCTCCACATGGATCATATAGCACTGATTTAGACCGGAGCCAGCGCGTTTAAGTTTTTAATGGACATATTTCATATACTCTACTGCTCTAGTCTAGACATGAACCAGAAGCGTGCGCGCATATTTCATCACGTCTTATTAAAATGAAATGTATGCACTGATTACACTGATACAACCGTGTGTCTAATCACGAACGCGCTGACACAATGGATTATTCTGCTACACAAAAGACAATGATGTAAATGAATAAATAAACTGACAATTCAAAGAAGAATGGGCCAAAAAGTAACTGCTTTATTCTTTCTATGTTAAACTGATGTGTCATTCTTTCAGAAAGTGCTCTCTTTGATATCCACGTTTCTCCTCGTTTTGGCAGTTTGTTGTTATATAGGATTAGATTTTTAAAATGCTTAAGGTGCCCTCAACTCAACTTTTAATATTCAGGTGTCTGTAAGTATGACTCTGAGTGTGTTGCAGGTCTTTGTTTTATTAGTTGTTGTCTCTCCACAGCATCATTTTATGAGGCATTGTTAACCTGTATTAACTCTAGTGTGGAGTTTTTCTAAAATATTCACTCATCATGACAGTAAAACAGGGTATTCTAGTGAATCTCCTGCAGTATTTCCTCTCTCAATCAGTAGAAAATGTGATTAACACCCGGTCATGCATAGGGGAAAAAATACCGTCATATACCGTGAAACCGATATAATTTAGAAAAATACCGTGATATACATTTTTGGTCATACCGCCCAGCACTACATTTCATTAAGTTGTACTGTATCTTTTGACGTTCATGCATGTTTTACTATAACTTGTATTAAAGTGGAAGAAAAGACTTGTGCTGCCGCTTGAACTGAGGCGCTGCAGCGATCTGTCACGTCACATTATGAGCGGAAAAATGGCTTTTACTGTTTGAATTTTACAATAAAATGGATAGAATTTGAAAGCTCTTGTATTATTGGATGGTAGGCGAGCTACAAAAAATGTTTTGGAGAAAAACGTGGACCTCAGGTGAACTTCAGGTGATTCATAGGGTCAAATAGCGTCTACTTTAAAGAAATGCAGAATCATTGACAACATTCAAAAGTCAACTAAAAACGAATTTCTTTCGTGAGCACTTAACCTCATAAAAAAAAATTACCTTTCTTTCCTCTTTCTTCCCTCTTTCCCTCCCTACTCTAGCCTGTGCTACACTGAGCAATGTACACGGACTCAGTATTTCAGGCACTTGTTGCGCTTACTCGACTCTTCGTGACCAATCGCTTCCTGTACTCCCAAGTTGTAAGTCGCTTTGGATAAAAGCGTCTGCTAAATGCATAAATGTAAATGTTTAAAGGATTAGTTCACTTCAAAATTAAAATTTCCTGATATTTTACTCACCCCATCTCATCCAAGATGTTCGTGTCTTTCTTTCTTCGGTCGAAAAGAGAATACATTTTTTGAGGAAAACATTCCAGGATTTTTCTCCACATCATAGACTTCCAGGGCAACCAAAATGTTGAAGGTCCAAATCAATGCAGTTTCAAAGGAAGGGCTTCAGAGGCTCTGCACGATCCCAGACGAGGAATAGGGTCTTATCTAGCAAAACCATCGGTCATTCTCAAAAAAATAAAAAATAAATAAATTCCTTAATAAGTTCCTTACGCAACAGATTTATCAGGAATTTATCAACCCAAGCATCAGCATCCAAAGACCACATTATTTTGACACAGCAGGCATAAAAAATGTTTAAAATAAGATGGTTATCTTGGCAGAATTTTAAGTTATGAATCAAAAAAGATGTTCCTGAGATTTCGGTGATGACACTGAAAAGTCGGAACCCGGCTTAAGTCACAATTTTCTTGCCTTTCCCACACTGACCTGATTGTTGCTCTTGCAGATTGATATTAAGGTCTTTTTGCTGATCATGATTTTACATGGCTGATTCTGATACCGATTTTTTTTTTTTTTTTTTTTTTTTTTTTTTTTTTTTTTTTAAGCAACAAACAATAAAGAATGAAAGTATACATAAACAAGATGTTTATTTGGTGTTTAACAGGCCAAATTGGCTTTTGGCCAATGAAAACAAGTCCGCAATCTGAAATTAACAGGAAATTAAATTGGGTTGAATTTATGTGAAATTAAAGGCAACAACTGCATATTCTGCAATCCAAACAACACAATCAACACCCATTCAACAATCCAAACAAAGACGTTACTTAAATCAGCATTTGTTTTTAAATTCAGTGTCAAGGAAAAAAAGTCTTTACCAGTGAAATTTATTAAAACCAAACTAAAGTATATAAATACATTGTTCCAAAATGTTAAATCAAATAAGTTTAGTGCAAAGGAAAAAAACAAAGATGCTGTTAAAAAGGTGCTTTTTAAATCAAATTAAGTCAATGTAATTTTAAGGTAAAATAAAAATGATCATCCTACACAGAACTGATAGTATTTCATTTCAAAAGTGCATGCAGGTTCTTCTTTACAAAAAGAAGCATTTAGGCTTTGGCACAATTTCGTCTGTTTCGTTTCTCATCCAACACAGCTCACTATCTACGCTTGTGCAGGGCGCGGAGAGGTAAGCGAGCGCAGGAAAGCGGCTCTTATTTGTTTGTACAATAAATTCCATTACTTTCTTTGTAATGGCTTGCGCTTTTGGACTATCTCTGCTGTAAATCTGGCTTTTTAGAATTATGGATTTTACCGATGGTTGAGTGAGGGATGATGGTTTTGGCTGTTTTGCATTATCAACAAATTTTCGATACTCATCGTGTTCTTTCGGGTGATGAACTTTCAAATGTCTGATCAAGTTTGTTGTACCGAATGTCTTCGCTGATGTTCCTCCACGATTAACAGATTGCAATCTTCACGTCCTGCTTGCATATTTCAAAATACTTCCACACAAGTGACATGTTCGCGAATGATTGCAATATAAGGCGCACTTCCGAAAAAATCGTCATTAAAAATACCAAAAAATTGCGCGCTAGAAGCAAAAAACGGCCGGTCAACCGGTGCATCCCTCGTTTAGACAGTATTTTTGTTTGCACAAAATAAAATGTAGTGTCAATAAAATAAGTAATTTCAGTATTTATCATGTTATAAATGAAAATATGAGTACTATATCTCTCATTTGATCATTTACAACAGTAAACACGCATTACCCATTATTGTAATTTTGACCGATATATCGGTCGACCTCTACTAATAAATATTAGTTAGGGAGTAAATGTTACTACAGCTTGCCATAACTGAAGTGGATTGAATGAATTCAATGTATGCTGTGAGCGATGTCATAACTTTATGCTTCCATCAATAACACCAAAGATGCCACCTTAGTTTGAAGCTGAAGTGGGGAACGTATGCCTCTAACTAATCATATCCACAACACACAGTTAAATTGTCGCTTACTGATGAGGTCGCACTCGGAACAGCGTTATTTGGTGCATTTGGCTTTGCTTTCTACGATTTATTCCTGTACTGAGGGCACAGTGTGTTTTTTTTTTGTTTTACTTTGTAGGTCATCTTCATCGCATGATACAGCCTGACTGACAGATCCATCCTCATCTTTCAAATACCGTATTTCCATATTCTGTGGCTCTGTAAGTACGCCTTCACTTCATGCCATGTGTTTTTCCCTTTCATCGGTTGTTATATCTCTTAAATTCACAGACTAATTGGGATCTGATGCCTTAACATTACAGATCAAACACTCATTACATCACAGATTTTAAGCTCGCGTCTGTACATAATCACCTGCTTATTGGGTTGTGCTCAATCCGAGATAAAACACATATTCATTCTTCAACCTTTTATCATGCAAAGAGCCAGTCTGTTCAAACATGATCTACTTTTCTGAATGACTGCATCAATAACAGTGTACTTTTGATCATCATATTACGGCATATTATAAAATGTACAGCTTGTTATTCCTTTAACCCTTCCATTGTAATCGGTAAGAATAGACTATAAATACCACATTGTTTTTGGTATTGGAGCCAGGCTTTGTGACATTGCAATGCATATTATCTAATAAAGAATTTTCATATTTTAATCAAATTGATTTGATCAAAATAACTCTAAAAAGTGTTCCATCTGTGGTATTTATAATTTGACTCATATTTTAAAAAACAATTACGACTTTTGGCCTTTCAACTTGCTGTTTTTAAATAGTTAAAACTATATATATCAAATTTGTCTATGATACAAATGGAAATAAAATTGTAATTGAAAATTAAATTTGTAGCTCTAAGATATATATATATATATACAGTTTTTTACTATCAAAGGCAATACAGAAATTGTTATAAAATGTGAGATATTATGAAATGCTAAAAGTGAATGAATTTAAGGAAAAGTTCCTAATCAAATTTTGATATTTTAACAATGATTTTCATCATCATATACTTTAAGATCAGCAAAAGTGATATTCTTTAAAGGGATGGTTCACCCAAAAATGAAAATTAGCCCATGATTTACTCACCCTCAAGTCATCCTAGGTGTATATGACATCCTTGTCCAGACGAATAAAAATCAAAGTTATATTAAAAAATGTCCTGGCTAATCCAAGCATTATAATGGCAGTGAATGGCAGCCCAAAATTTGAATTTTACTTTATAACATGTTAAATATGGATATTTTTCTTACACAATCCCATTTATTCACTTCAGAAGGCCTTTATTAACCCCCGGAGCCGTGTGGATTACTTTTATAATTGATGGATGCACTTTTATGGGGTTCAAATTTTGGGCTGTGTCACTGCCATTATAATGCTTGGATTAGCCAGGACATTTTTTAGTATAACTTTGATTTTATTCGTCTGAAAGAAGAATGTGATATACACCTAGGATGACTTGAAGGTGAGTAAATCATGGGCTAATTTTAATTTTTGTGTGAACTATCCCTTCTATTATCGTTTCTTTAGATCCATTGAACCCTAATTAAGAATTCATGAATTTTCGATGTTGGTTAAATTAGGGTTAAAAAGCAATACATTTTTGTATGTTTATGCTATTCAAGGTTGTTTTTTCACTCTTCACAAGTTCACTGTTGATATTTTACATATGAATAGCAAAACGGCTGTTGATTTCTGAAACATTTCACTTTCACAGTATCATCAGACTGTTGTAGGTTTGTTTTGCATTCATCCAAATTTCATCATTAAAGTTTGATTTTATTCAATTATTTCTGCTGGTAAGTAGCAATGATATTTTTTCTAAATAATAATTTGTATGATTTAGATATTGTTTATGTAATAATGCAATGTGTGTAATTATATTATACCCTTAATCCATTACACATTACACGTAATCCATTACAATTTTAGTCGATCAGTTATTATTAAGCATAGAATATAAATAAGCTTTAGAATCAGTAGATAAAACTTAAAAAATAACCACATGTGAATATATTAGCAAATTAACTTCACAACTTTTACTTGCACTGATATAGCAAGATGTTTTCTTTTAGTTGTCCTCTTACATAGGCAACTCTTTTCTTTGTGCTATGTATATTTTTCAATCTCGTAATATTCTGCAGACGAGAGAAGTGAATGTAATTGGCTGTTTCGCTACTGATGTCACACTTTTATTTGCACATGCTCCATAGTTATTCATAAACTCAGGATCAAAGCCTGAGATGCCAGAGAAAGTTGATGATCATGGTACCAACAAAGCCTGATTGGATTGGTTTGGTTTTGTCAACTCAAAACTAATCCTGTAACCCCGAGTTTGTTATGGTATATTGAATATTGTTTTATGTAAAGCAGCCTTGAGGCTTAAAGCCACATTGCGCTGTATAATTGCATTCTGACAGATGAAACTGAAAGATAGATGCTGCGATGAGGAATTTTGCCACACCCCTGCAGTGTAAAAAGTCCCACTAACTCGTTTATGATAATCTTTACATTTTGACCTTTTAATTGATCATCAAGCTATATCTTTATAAGTTAAAATGATTAGTCAATAATAAGGTATCAAGGTGCCACAAACTTGTATTTACCTGTTTGTCAGTATCTACTGCATATGCCCCGTTAAGCTTGCTTTTCAAATAGAGCAGTTTAGACTGCATTCATATTAAAGTTATGATTAATGTCATGCACCAGGGTTACATTCAAATAAATATACTCATTTGTTTAATCTTGGATGGCTTAAAAGATATAGAATAGGATTAAATCGCTAGCTTTAAACATATAGGTTTCTTGGAAGTATAACGGCAAACCTGTTGCAAGTCCTGTATCCCTCTCTTGGTTCTGTGAGGAAACTCTTGTTTCATTCAAATTTTGGAAATTTAGATATAATTTGTTTTTGAAAGTTGTCCCTGCATGGCAAGTGCATGAGAGTACATAAGGATCCATGCAAACGTAAAACGCATGCAGGAAGGGTTGAAACTTTTATTGTAATGTCCCTTTCAAAATTTCCAATTTAATTTGATCATGTTGCCTGAACTGAAAATAAAGCATTCACTTTTCACGACAGATTTCATTTGACAGTAATGATATTGGTATTCACACCAGAGAGGCAGAAACAGTAGGGCCCTATGAAATCCGTTTTATTTTTTCACAAATTCCGTTTTTTCCGTTTTAATTTTTGCGAATTCCTTTTTTTCCGTTTTCATTTTTGGGAATTCAGTTTTTTTTACCCTTAACTGTTATTTTAGTCGTAAAAAAAGTGTGTTTTTAATGTTAATATAATAGAACAAAACATAGAATAGGAATGACCTTAAATTTATTGAGGTAACAAACATCATATTTACTTTTCAGGACAAACACTGCAACATAACACTGCACTCTAAGCACTTCAATTCACAACTAAATATTAGTGCTGTGAATTGATAATTAAAAAAAAAAAACTAATTAATCAAATTTTTTTCTGTAATTAATCATGATTAATTGCAATTAAAAACATTGGAGTTTTTAATATTTTGATATTGTAATAATTTCATTTACTCTCCAAATTAATTTAGAAACATTTTAAAGACAGTATATTTTAAATGTGTGTTGTAATGGCATCTTTTTATGAATGAATGCCAGTATTATTGATATTAATGTCTATATGAAACATTGATGACGTTACATTACAGTATAACTGAAAGCTCCCAATTTCAACATTTATTAGGCTTTAAAAAATAACTTTTAATTTAATTGAACTTAAAACAATCTTTACATAACCTCATTATAATAAATGTTATATTTACCTGTGGCCTTCCCTGTCAGACATAGTCTACACAGAAACTGAATAAAGTTATCAACACCTTTCTTAACTGCATAAATAATAAGTGAAATATAGATTAATCATCATTAAAGCTACAATCTTCTTTTCCCGTTGTTCTTTGAACATTAATGACAGACATTATCAGTGCTCCTGTCACTTTAAGATCTACCTCAGCCAAACTTGATGTGGATAAGACGTGCTGACCCGCGCATCTCATTTTCTCTCAAGTTCATTTAAGGCATTATTTTCCATACAGTACATTAAAGTGCATTAAAAACAAGGCAAAATACAGCAAGCACTCCCCACGAGGGAACTGCTCGGCTCGGTACTGAGGGCTTAGCGTTGAGTTTCTTAACTTTTCCGCCGACGAAAGCAGAGCTGTGGTGAGCCGCTTCGCCATACTCTCATTGTTTTGAAGGCGGAGCTGAAATGACGGGAGGGGTTGTGTTGCCCAGATTTGCTTCCCCCGGTCTGCATTTTCCCCAGACATACGTTCTTCTCCCACGCAAAACCGCATTTCATTCCAAATATGTCAAATTCCGGGAAATTCTGCGTTAACAATAGATTCCGCGTTAATATGCCAATTCCACGATTCCGTCCGCGATTCGGTGATCGCGGAAATCATAGGGCCCTAAAACAGTTAATCAGAGAATCGGTTTACTCAAACTAAAATCAAATAATACATGATCAAATGTCTACGAGATTTATAAGAGTTATTATTCAATCCTGATTGTTTAATTAGAATATTTATTAAGCTTAACGCCTTACATTGCGATTGTAACCTTTTTTTTTTTATATATATATTTGTACATATTTTAATAGTAATGTTAACCAGGGCTTGACATTAACTTTTTTTCTCACCAGCCACTGTGGCTTTCCAAAGTCACTAGCCACTCAGCATTTTCACTAGCCACACTTTTGACATTCATACCATGGGGGAAAACTGCCAGATAGATATTTTTAATATTATCTCATAATTTGGCAGCATGTATATTAGGCTGCTGCCACTTTAAGACCTGACACAAATCTCCAGCCTCCTATTTCAACCAGTGACGTTTAGATCTCATAATATTTGCACGCATACTATTGCACTATTTACATTCACGAAAGACATATCCGACTGTTTTTATGTGACTACTCACTAAAGATGGACATTTTTGACACAATTTTGTGCGTATTTGACCATGAGCGTCAGTTTGGTTTGAAATGTGCTGGGGACAGAGACGCATTCAGAAGTGCATTTTCAGAAGTGCTGTGTACATTTATTTTTCTCTTTCGCGCAGGTCATGTTTTGAAAGACTATGTCCTGCAGCTTACTAATGTAAATAAATAAAAATGTCAGATGAGAGACATATTGCGGGTCTTATAGCCTATCTTACTCATGCCGACGAAAGCGCCCCGCGAATTCTTTAATATTTTTCATTTTTGCAATTTTTTTTACCACTTCATTATCAGAGTCCCACTGGAGCCCGTGTTTTTTTTATCCTCCCTATTACACATTAGTTACAGCCATTAAAATAGTTCAGTTTTGTTTTTAATGTCAAAGTAGATATATTTCGTTTTGTTTCTTTTTGTTTCTTTTGTTTTTGTTTTGTTTCTTTATTAAGTTAATTTAGAAAAATGTTTAAAGCATTTAATGTTTGTTAAACTAAAGTTTTTGCTTTTTAAAGTGACGAACAAGCGGCCAGCGGCCGACAGTGAGTTAACCCAACACTTTAGCCTCTGAAATCAACACTTGACTTGTCTTGCTTATTAAATCCATAAAAAACACTTAAAGCATCGTTTAAACGTTTAGCCTATTATCACCACCATCACAGTAAAAAGGCATTTTTGACAAGATGAGGCAGGCAGATCGCAACGGCGCGCGCAAACAAAACGGGCTACACAATCTAAACAAATAATTAAAAATAAAAAACATGCTGGTTGTCTTACCTTAGGCTACACCTCTCCGCGAAATGAATATATATCCGATCTTCAATTCCCGTGCTATATGCACATTTAACGGAGTTCATGTCAACGAAATCAACCGATATGAGTATTTTATTCATCAGCTCTTTTCAACATCAAAGACCGCATTATGAGAACGAGCGACCTAAACACTGGTAAGAGCATTTAGTCTCATTAATTTTAATGAAGATGATTGTGCTTTTGAGCATCTAAAACTTTGATTATTTTCATGCATATGCATAGCGCCGTCCTATAGCCTAAAAAAGCCCGAAGCCCGGCCTGCGTCTGAGGTAGGCTATGACTGGAAAATTGTCCCGAAGCCCGGCCCTAGGGCGTAAAAAAGTCGGGGCCCGTCGGGCTCGGGCAGAAATGTAGGGCTCTACTTTGAGTAAGGCTGAAAGCGTCTTTCTTTTTAATACATTTCTGGAATGTCTCAATTACAGTAGGCCTAGCCTATAGATAATTATGATATTTGTGGCTGCACCGGGGTCCGTCATTACGCTAAATCATGAGCGGTCCATGGCACCTGCTACCCATGGCTGTTAAGAACTGTATAGGCTACATCAATCCATTACAACAATTTCGTGTTATGGGCACTGCCACTGATACAGGCAGCGGAAGAGCCTATTTTACGGAGCTTGCTTCTGCTTTTCAAACGTTTTTACAACAAAAGATGTCGTTAAAACGACATAAGATCTCGTTATTATGAGAAAAGATGTAGTTAAAACGACATAAGATATCGTTATTACGACACAATTGAGTGGAAAAAATAATATGTGTGTGTCAGCAATGCTTCACCGCAAAATTGAACTCGAGGTAAAAAAAAAAAAAAAAAAAAGTGGTGGGTACAAAAGGACTCATGACGAAATCTGGTGGGTACGCGTCCCCCCCGTCCCCCCCGAAATCGACGCCTATGTATTTGACTAAGGAAAACCGAAAATGAAAGCGAAAGTGTTGAATCTGAGCGCGCAGATTGCTTTAATAGTGCAGGTGCAATGTAGCTTTTGAAGCTAGAAGCAGTTTGCTCATTTTGAGAGCTAAGGAAAGTTTCCAAATGACTGATTTGATGTGATAATCTTTGTTGATTAATTTAATAATAAACATTACGCGGTAATTTCCCGCTTTATGTACCCAAAACTTGCAAGTGGGAGTAAAATGATGCGCAATACCCACGACAAAATTCAGACCCTGTATGGTTTTGATTTAATATCGGTACTTCAGTATTAGATTGGGGTACCGTACCGAAGCCAAAATTGTGGTATTGAGCCATCCCTAGTGTGTATTTGACTGTTCAAGCGCAATAAGCAGCGAAAAAGCTAAACTCCTTTTTGTACCGAGATGCGCCTTTATGTGCGCGCACTTTCACCGTGTCCTAACTAGACGGAATGCGATAAGATTCCAGCCTCAAGCAATTCGTCTGTCCACACCAGACGCGACGCGACTACGAGATGCGATAAAATCAATCAAAAACCACAGCCAATCAGAACAGCGTGTGGGCGGGCTCTCGCGACAAGTGTACGGCACCAGAGATTAATCTTGACGGCATTCGCAAAGTACATAATCAAATTCACAAATATTACACCATTTAAACATTACTAAAAATACATACTGAGTTACTAAAACAATCTTTGTCGTAGAATATACTTGTTTGTACGTTCTTTTCAAGATCTGAGGTGAATTATCCATTGTTGCTTTTAGTATGACTCCGTTACAAAGCTTGAGCATTAAATGATATTCAAAGTCACATTACACACTTTTAAAGCACATAAACATTACCTGAGATTATCATTGCTATGTTTTGTGGTGTTGTTTCAGCCACAACGTCGCAAAAATAGAATCATTGTGTGTCGCCGTTGCGGCTGGTTAGGACAAAAACTCAAATGAACATGGAAAAGATTACTTTTATTACGCGTCGCGTGTAGTTAGGACACTGTGTTTGGGTGTGAGAGCACAAAATCTGCGGGAATGAGTAAAATTATTAGCAATACGCACAATCCCATGCTGAAATTCAAGCCCTGTAACACCAACAATATTCATCGCGAATGAAATGAGTGAGTGAGGGGAGGCGGGTTTGTGTGTCACTCGCTGTCGGAGAGATGAGAGAGAGAGAGAGAGAAAGGGCTTCTGGTATTGTGTATCTAGTCAGTGAAAAATGAGTATTGAAAGTGCTTCAGATATTTCAGTATTGAAAAATCTATATTTTTGACAACACTCCTACATTTCACTTACTTTATTATTTCACATGCCTTTTTAAAAGACTACAATTGAAAAATGTATTTATTTGTATATAAAATTCAAACCGGCTAGTAGGAGTGACTGTTACACGCCAGTGCTGAAATACACCCGCATTTGGCAGGGTTGGCAAGTGTTAATGTCAAGCCCTGATGTTAATATATATTTACATTCTCATAACCATGAATTACTGTATTATCCATTAGGGGTGTAACGATACAGTCGTGTCACGATTCGATATCAATCGCGATACTGAATATGTAAATCGTGATACGATATGTATCCCGATATTTTAAGCCAAATTAAAGAAGAGGGTTTTTTTTATTTTTACTTTTTTTATTATTATTAGTGTTTTATTATCAGGACCCACAAATATTCTCCCATTGCATTATTATACATTATATTCAACATTATATATAGTCGTTTAATGTACAACCCCAAATCAGAAAAAGTTGGGACAGTATGGAAAACGCAAAAAAAAAAAAAAGAAGTGCTTTCTAAATTTACTTTGACTTGTATTTCATTGCAGACAATATGAACAAAAATATGTCATGTTTTGTCTGGTCAACTTCCTGTCATTCGGACCTGCAACACATTTAAAAAAAAGTTGGGACAGTAAAGCATTTACCACTTTGTAATGTTGCCATTCCTTTTCACAACACTTAAAAGACGTTTAGGGACTGAAGACACCAAGTGATGAAGTGTTTCAGGTGTAATTTTGTCCCATTATTCCTGCAAACAAGTCTTAAGGTGGGCAACAGTACGGGTTCTTCGTTGTCGCATTTTGCGGTTCAAAATGCGCCACACATTCTCTATTGGAGACAGGTCGGGACTGCAGGCAGGCCAGTCAAGTACTCGTACCCTCTTCCTCCGCAGCCAGGACTTTGAAATGTGTGCAGAATGTGGTTTTGCATTGTCTTGTTGAAATATGCATGGACGTCCCTGGAAAAGATGTCTTCTTGAAGGCAACATATTATGCTCCAAAATCTCTATGTACTTTTCAGCATTAATGGTGCCTTCACAGAAGTGCAAGTTACCTTTGCCAAGGGCACTGACACAACCCCATACCATGACAGACCCTGGCTTTTGGACTTGTTGCTGGTAACAGTCTGGATGATCCTTTTCTTCTTTGGTCTGGAGCACACGGCGTCCATTCCTCCCAAAAATACCTCAAATACTGATTGATCTGACCACAGTACACGTTTCCACTGTGTGATGGTCCATCCCAGATGCCTCCGAGCCCAGAGAAGTCGACGCCGCTTCTGGACACTGTTAACATAGGGCTTCCTTTTGGCACAGTACAGTTTTAACTGGCATTTGTGGATGTAACTACGTATTGTGGTACTTGACAAAGGTTTGCCAAAGTAGTCCTCAGCCCATGTGGTGATATCGCTTATAGATGAATGACGATTCTTGATGCAGTGCCGCCTGAGGGATCGGAGATCACGGTTGTTCAGCTTAGGCTTGCGCCCTTGTCCTTTACGCACTGAAATTCCTCCAAAATCCTTGAATCTTTTAATTATGTTATGCACTGTTGAATGTGAAATATCCAAATCTCTTCCTATCGTTCTTTGAGGAACATTGTTTTTAAACATTTCAATAATTTTCTCACGTATTTGTTGGCAAACTGGCGATCCTCTGCCCATCTTTGCTCCTAAAGGATTAGACCTTTCTTGGATGCTGCTTTTGTACCAAATCATAATTACAATCACCTGTTGACATCACCTGTTTCAAATCACATCATTATTTAACCATCTTACCTCATTACTAGCCCTAAATTGCTTCTGTCCCAACTTTTTTTTTAAATGTGTTGCAGGTCCGAATGACAGGAAAGGATGCATATTTACAAACAGTGTTGGGGGAAACGCATTACAAGTAACTTGAGTTACGTAATAATATTACTTTTTCAAGTAACTAGTAAAGTAACGCATTACTTTTCAAATTTACAACAAAATATCGGAGTTACTTTTTCAAAAAAGTAACGCAAGTTACTTTTTCACATTAGTTTGACTGACATCTCTCCTGCCCCCATGTTGTGAAAAATAAGTGGAGAGGCGTGTGTGTGAACATGATGGTTATTGTAGTTCTAGACTAAATGTGAGCATTTATTTATCTCACTTGCACAATAAAGATTCTGTACTCCTCAAAATGAACAAAATTAGAGGACTATGCAAACCTCCAATAATTAAATGTTAAATAAAACAAATATTTTTATGCATTTAATCTACCTTTATTGACCAATGTCGTGCTGCTGACCTTTGATGATTCAGTTAAGCCATGATCAAAAATTACTAGATTTTTTTTATTTATTGGTAAAACGTTTTTCTCCTGTGTCCTATTCTTCCATTATCCAGAATGGCAGCACATTTTTACCTCAGCCTGAGGCCTATTATTTCAATTTTGGTATGAAGAGGTCTTTACATTTGCACAAAAAAGGACTTTTTTTGCTATTAAAAAACAAAACAAAAAAGCAAGCCCAGCCCAGGTGAGAAAAAGTAACGCAAAAGTAATGTAACGCATTACTTTTCTTAAAAAGTAACTAAGTAACTCAATTAGTTACTTTTTAAGGGAGTAACGCAATATTGTAATGCATTACTTTTCAAAGTAACTTTCCCCAACACTGTTTACAAATGACATGAAGTTGACCAGACAAAACATGAAATATTTTGTTCATATTGTCTGCAATGAAATACAAGTCAAAGTAAATTTAGAAATCACTTCTTTTTCTTTTTTTTTTTGCGTTTTCCATACTGTCCCAACTTTTTCTGATTTGGGGTTGTAATAATGTCACTGAAACTCCGTAAACTTTCATTTTTTCCCCTCACTCATTACTCGTGCTTTCAATGCAGGCAGCATTCTCTCCCAGTGCTCGCTTTGTCCGGCCTCTCCTGCTATTAATGCACTATACATATAGAATAAACTAAAATGCTTTGAATAATCATGCTACTAAAACTAAATGTGATCTGGTGATTTAAATGATGTTTGCACTTTCACTGAGGAGTGCCGGTTTAAATAATGTTTGCGCTCTCACTTTGAAGAGTGCCGTTCTGGCAGCGCGTGCACTTCGGATGATCAATGCAATCAATCACAGTTCTAATCGCAAGAAAACATGTCAAAATGACCACTCTCAAACTGTAATTTTTTTATTTATTCTGCATTTATTCACTTATGTTGTATTCGCGCGTCAGGCAATCATTTGAACGTCCGTGTTTACTACAGTATGTGCGACGTTAAATCTGTTCATCAAGCCATCGTTCGTGTCTCTTCAGAAGACTTGGATTTGGATTAGACCACTCGATTAGTTCTTTTTACGATGCCTTTATGACATTTATTGGATTTTTTAAGTTTGAGAGGAAATGACTTTAAATGGAGGGACAGAAATCTCTCAGGTTTCATAAAGAATATCTTCATTTGTGTTTGGAAGTTAAACGAAAAAATGTCATGATGGTGAGTTTACATTTGTGGTACATTTGTAAATTTGTGTTTGGGTGAATTATACCTTATAAATAGGCCTACTACATTAAGTTGAGCCTTGGATAAAACAACTCTATATCGCGAATCGTATCGTTTCCATCAACGGTACATATCTTCATATTTTTATATTGCAATATATCGTTTAACGATATATCGTTACACCCCTTTTATCCATATATTTTTGGATGATTATGTTTGAGATTTTTTTTCATAAATGAATGACAAACTTTCCAATCCGAATTCATTTTTTGTCATTTTTATTCTCATTTGATAATGTAAGCTCCTGTAATGTCTGTTTTATTGCACTTTATCAAGCCGTCACTCAATAAAAGGGGCAATTTCCACTCGGGCTGAACACCCATTAGCGCTTATAGTGACCGGTCATAAAGAGAGAACTGCTGTCCTGAAAGACCTGATTGGTAGCTTTATGGAGCTTTACAGTGCTTTGGTTTTCCTTACAGAAATAGAATCAGCATTCCCATGAATTAAACTTCTGTCATCATTTACTCAACTTCATGTTGTTCCAAACCCACAAGCATTTTTCTGTGGACCACAAAAAGAGACGAATGTCATATGAATGACTTGGTACTGTATGCTGTCAGAGCAACATGAACATCCTCTTAAACGTTTGAAATTAACGTGAAATTACACAAATTAATCTTTTAAATGAATTAATATGATTCGGCGAACAATTAATTTACTGTAATTTAATCAGCAAACAATTAAAAATGCTAACATTTACAGATTTTTTTATTTTCTTTCATTTTCGTTTCGAGATTTATTCTAGTGACAGTCACAGTTATAGTTATAGCAACAAAGTGACAAATCTGCATAGTTTTGTGAGTAATTGGTAACACTTTACAATAAGGTTTGTTAGTTGACATTAGTTAACTACATTAGTTAACATGAACTAATAATGAACTGCACTTATAAAGCATTTATTTATCTTTGTTAATGTTAATTTTGACATTTACTAATGCATTATTAAAATCTTGTTAACATTAGTTAATGCACTGTGAACTAACAAACAATGAACAGCTGTATTTCTATTAACAAAAATTAATAAATTGCTCATTGTTAGTTCATGTATTAACTAATTTTAACAAATGAGACCTTATTGTACAGTGCTAGCGATTTAATTTACCGACATATATTCTTAATAAGCTTTATCTATATGATACTATTTACATGGGTCTTTTTACATGGAAATGTATAGCTGCCTTTAAAATACTTATCATACTTTTGGGTCCTTGGCATGAAAAAGCATAAACACATCTGGGTTAAATGACATTTACATCCACTAACAACCAGCTATTTATTTGAGTTGTCACATTAACGACGTTGAATGAACGTGCAAGACCTCGTCTAGTGTCAGCATTTGTTCAGTCCTGTAACTGAATTAACAGCAAGAGGGCAGCAGACACCAGCTAAGGACATCATTCCAGAAGATGTCTGCTGCTAATGCGATGTCTAGAAACATTGCACTCCCATATTCTGATCCATTCTGGATCCTTCCTGTGTGCAGTTGTGACACATGATAATTGAGGCACATGAGTTAGGACACAGTCTAGCTAGACGTGAACTGGTATGTTAAGTTTCATGTTGATGTGACTGGGTGTGTGTGTGTGTGTGTGTTCCTCTTCCTGTTAGTGTGCATGCAGCGAGCGTGTGTGAGGTGTGTGCTCTAGTCCTATTGGAGAGGAGGGAGTTTGTGTATGTGAAGGTCACATGTACAGTAGAGCTGCACCGGTGCTGCAGATGCAGAAGAACAGTGCTGAGATAGACAGGGAACCCTGTGACCGCTCTCCATCAGCGAACACTGCGGCGCACTGCACTCGACAGCATGTGTGTGTTTTTTTTCTTCTTAAACTAACAATGCACACGGGAAAACACTGCACATTGAATCTGCACCTGAATCAACTGTTTTAAGGCTCTTTATGAACAGCTCTTGATGCTTAGATTTGCCCCACTTGATTTACGGCCCCATCAAAAATACATTATAGTCTTGTAATCTATAATCCTATGACGCCCGTCAAATTGTATTTACAGTCTGTGGCTGCCTTTATGTCTCCTTGCTTTTCCCCCCTTGTTGTAACCAATTACACATTTCACCTTTAAATGAATTACCAGGCAATGCAATTATCAGTGTGTCATGGCCTCTTTCTGTCCTGTAGTCTGTTATTTGACGTTAAAGGGCCGTGTTTAACCTCTGACCTTTGCCCTCATCAGGGTCAGCAGCAGTATGAAGGGTGGAGGTGGAGGGAAAGAACCTCCGGTGGAGGGAGAGGTCAGCGGAAAGCGGCCCAAACGCAAGTGTCTGCAGTGGCACCCGCTGCTGGCCAAGAAAGCTCCAGAGTTCTCTGAGGAAGAGGAGGAGGAAGACGAAGAAGAGCTGGAGAAGGTGAATGATTACTCAAACTGCATTCACTTCAGTGCATTAACCCTGCCATTAGTGTTTTGTTCATTACTGCAGTTGCTCTTTAAAGACTGGAAGTCTGAAAAAGACATGAAAATTAAATGAGAGTTTTGTGGCTTTTAGTTCATGTGTCTTAGTTTTGAGGTCTTCTGTGCGCTGGTGTAATTCTAAATTAGCTTTTAGGCGATTTAAATGTTTAAAGTTTGTTTATATTACCGTTCAAATGTTTGGGACTGGTAAGATTTTTTTATATGTTTTTGAAAGAAGTCTCTTTAGCTCACCAAGGCAGCATTTATTTGATCAAAATACAGTAAAAACTGTGAAATATTATTACAATTTAACATAACTGTTTTCTATTTGAATATATTTTTTTATTAAATTCATCCCAGTGATGCAAAGATGAATTTTCAGCATCATTAATCCAGTCACATGATACTTCAGAAATAACATTTCTTCTTATTATCAGTGTTGAAAAGAGTTTTAATATTTTTGTGGAAAAATCATACTTTTTTCAGGATTCTTTGATGAAAATCATTTGTACATTATCAAAGGGTTAGTTCACCCAAAAATGAAAATTATCCCATGATTTACTCACCCTCAAGTATCTAGTTGTATATGACATTCTTATGTCAGACGAATATATAATTGGAGTTATATTAAAAAATGTCCTAGCTCTTCCAAGCTTTATAATGGCAGTGAATGGTTGTTTCGTTTTTGAAGTCCGGTTCGGATTCGATATCACGATGCATCACAATGCATTGACGATACACTGCATCCTCATGTATACAATACAATTTTGTCAGTCAGTTTTATGAACGGAACCTTTAATTTGACCTGCTCAAAGAAAACACGCTTCTTGAATGTATCAAACAAAACTCAAGTCTGGGCACAGAAGACAACAGGAGCATTTAGAACAAATACACAAAATACTAAAAGCCACTTCAGGTGGTCTGCGCTCAGTACAGTCAAAGCTCAAGTCTAAATGCATCTGGTTGTTGAAACCACATATGTAAATTTTACTCCTCGCAACAATGCTACAAAAATAAAAAAAGTTATGGGATATATGACATAGCCAGATATGAGGGCGCTACTGAAGCACGCGTCGCCGGAGACGAGCAGCTGCGCATCTCTTCATCAAGCAAACGCACAAACTACCGAAAGTAAAGTTGCAGGTGCTCAACATACAATCATATTCATTAAAAGTAAAGAAACTGAATGATTTGACCAGTGATGTTGCCGCGCGCTCTCCTATTGCGGTCTTTGATTTTGAAATTAGAAATTAAAGACCGCAATAAGGAGAGCGCGTGGCTCAATGATGATTAATAAAATGCAGCCCATATCTGTTGTTTTCGGTGACGTGAACTCAATTAAATCTGCATATAGTGCAAAATGAAGTGAAATGGGAAATGAAGATCGGATTTATATCCGTTTTGCGGAGATACATTTATGTGCCCAAGTGTAAATGAAATAGTTTTGATAAATCAGATAGCTTTGATTTACACACAGCGCATGTGTTCTCCAGGTTGTGCTTACCAGGTTGTTCATAAAAGCCGAAATGTGCCCAGATGTCGTCTGGAGCATTTTAATTACTCACTCGCGTCTCGCCTCTCTCTGCCATTGTATGCTACCGCGACAAAGCACGTACGTGACAAATGATGTCAGAAAATAATCAGTACATTAGAATCGGTTGTGGTCTATTACCGAACCAATGCCGAATCGTCCTCGTTTGCATCGAAGAAACTATTAATTTCGACCCCCCTACTCCACACAGTTCTGGGGGGTTAATAAAAGCCTTCTGAAGCGAAAATATCCATATTTAAAACTTTATAGACTAAAATAACTAACTTCCGGCAGACCGATTACGCATCGATTACGCCTTGACGCATGCGTATTGACGAACGCAGAAGCAATTGAGTTTGTTTCCCAGCCCTATCCGTGAGAGGCGTCAAAGCTTACGCTGCTCCTATACATCGCGTCAGGGGTTACTCTTTTGCCGTAAGTTGACTTGCGTACTGCTGACTACCGGAAGCTAGTTATTTTAGTCTATAAAGTTTTAAATATGGATATTTTTCTTACACACACACGTGCCACTCAATGTTCCCTCTAAGGTGCGCGCCTGTGCAGCCGCGCAGAAAGAATAAAATGGGATGAAACGGTATGGAAATTTCACATCACGATTATGGTGACCCAAATTATCACGGTTATCAATATTATCGCAGTTTTCTTCAAATGAGATGAAACTGTTCAAACAGATGCACACACTTAAAACATTTCAACAAGTTTTATATTTGAAAATCAACAAACAACAAAAAAAATCAAGCAGCTCTATGCACTTTTTTAAGCTAGATTCTATTCTGTGGGATTTCCTTCCTTATAATGGCCGTTGTCAATAGCAACGCATAACGCATAAATAATAATAATTTGGTGTAAATATAATATCTAATATTATCTCTGTAAATATATTCTCAAGCAATATTCTCATCAGTGTTCTATCAGCTGACACATTTAAATCTAGCATATTTTGTGTATGAGCCCAAACAGTATCCTAGTGAAATAATGAATATCCATATTTTCATATGATTTGAGTTTATTTTATTAAATATCAAAAATACTTGACACCTAGATGAACACTTTACAGCTGGTTTTATGAGTGCAAGTCATTTTCTTCAAATGCTATAGAAGTTAGAAACATGTACCAATCTTGTATGTAACTTTAGAAACGAATCGCGAATCTAGAACGTCAAGCCAGCGTTATTCCAGTCATATCAGATGCGCTGTGGTTCTGCTGTGTTTGTTTGAAACTATTTTCGCTGCTGAAATAGAACAAAAACAGTCGACTACTGTCATGGGCGTAGATTACGCGGGGGACGGGGGGGGGGGGGGAGTGTCATTCGTCCCCCGCACTTTACCGAGTCTCACCGGCCCAAGTCGACCCGCTCCGTGAGGGATTCGAACCGGCGTCTAATCGCACCGTTCTTACTGGCCTACGTCTGTTACAAGGGCAAGTTTGTTTACGTAGAAGCCAATGTGAATAAATCTAGATTTAAATTCAAAGACACAAAATAAAATATACATGACCTGTCATTTTATTCGTATCCAAAAACAAGTTGCTCTGAACACCATGGAGTGCTAACACTCTCGTGCAACACTCTAATTCATACTGGAAGCCGGAGGGCGCCCTCTCACAGAAAGTCCAAAAAGGATTCGTAGAAGTAATCACGTTCCAAAGGCATTCAGCGCTGAACCAGCAACTGAATAAAAAGAATTATGACTGATGAAACGCGGCGACAAACACGATTTCGACAATATATGGTTCATGTGTGTTTTTCAAGCCATCTCAAGGTATTTATTGACAATAAAGTATATGAATAATGCAGTGCTAACTGACATCCTTTTTAATGTTTAGTATCTTCTGCTCACCAAGGCTGCATTTATTATATAAAACAGCTGTTTTCTATGTGAATAATATATATATATATATATATATATATATATATATATATATAGTAAACGTGTAATTTTTTCCTGTGATAAAAGTTGAACTTTTCAGCATCATTACACCAGTCTTCAGTGTCACATGATCCTTCAGAAATCATTCTAATATGAGGATTTGCTGCTCAAGAAACATTTATGATTATTATAAATGTTGAAAACAGTTGTGCTGTTTAAAAATGTTGTGGAAACCATGATGCATTTTATTTTTCAGGATTCTTTGATGAATAGAAAGTTAAATTAACTGCATTTATTTGCATTAAATAAAGCACTTATTAAATATAAATCTTTATTTATATTATAAATGTCACTTGTGATCAATTTAATGCATGTTTAATGAATAAAATTATTAATTTCTCTCTTTTTTAATCTTACCACAAAAGTTTGAATAGTATCATGGTTTCCACAAAAATGAAGCAGCAGCACAACTGTTTTCATCATTGATAATAATCATACATGTTTCTTGAGCAGCAAATCAGCATATTAGAATGATTTCTGAAGGATCATGTGACACTGAAGACTGGAGTAATGATGCTGAAAATTCAGCTTTGATCACAGGAATAAATTACTTAATTTCTTTTTACTATATATTCACATAGATAACAGCTGCTTTACATTGGCTTTTTTTTACTGCATTTTTTATTATATAAATGCAGCCTTGGTGTGCAGAAGTCTTCTTTCAAAAACATTGAACAATTGTAATTTTTTTAACTTTTCTAAACTGCCTTGTTCAGTGATATTTTTTTAGCATTGCATAAAATCCATGGGTACTTAATGCACAAGTGTTTGTAGTGCATAAACCAATCATAAAATTGGCATAAAATATAGGGGAAAATATTATACATATTAGTGGTTATTGTTCAGTAGTGTATTTTATATCTTACTGAATTAAATGCAAGAGATCAATTAAATCTGTCAATTAGACAGAGGTCAGAAAAAAACGGGTATTACACCTGACATTTCTGTCCCCCTCACTTCTGAAAAGACGGCTTCACCCCTGACCACTGTAGCTATGATGAATGAATCTCCTGCATACGTCGCATGTTTTCAGTGAGTGAGAGCGCGCTCAGCCTCTGAACAAAACTCGGCTAATCTGAACGCCTCTGATTATTAGAAACACGTGTGGTTAGTTATAATACGCAACGCGATTATAACAGATGGCTTTTGAGAAGACGATAATAAGTTCAATCACCAAAGAGGCTAGTGTGAGTGGTAGTAATACCAGACGTAGTTTTGGTGAGGTCAAAGTCCACTTGCCTTGCGTTCGCAGGTGTGAAGTGTTTCCCCCTATTACAGTGACTCTCTTCTGGCATGTTCTGCAGACTGGGTGACGATCTTCGATTAAGTTTCCCTCAGGACTTTTGTAAAAGCCAAAATATGACCACACCTCAGATTTGGTCCTTTTAGAAGGCTGAACAATCTCCCGAGTGCTGTCACTGCCTTCTGCCATTTCTTCTCATTCAAAAAACAGTTGCGCCTGCACCTGACTAACGCTGACTGGACAGGATTTACCGCGCGTTTTCAAAATCGTGATAGTCACGAACGGTTTTAATGATAATTAATTTTTAAACGATATTACTAACCGTTAGTACATTTTATCGTGAAACTGGTAATCATTCCATCCCTATGCCACGCAGACGACAGACACAGATGCGAAATGTGGGGAGAAATCCATTTGATTGTAGTTTAAATGAGAAATAATTGCAGTGCTCTGTTCAACCGCGATAGAGTTAGTATCGCTATCGTGTTAGAACCGGTGGATGCGGTTTACAGGTTTCATAGAAAGACAATGATGTCATGTGTGAGCAGCAGTGAGTCGTGTTTGCGGTTCAAATAGTTCAAAATGAGAGACAACGAGAAACGCAAAGACATGTGAAATAAAACCTCATGTTTTAAAGAAGAGTGGCTTGATTAAGTGGTGGAAATAACAGATGATGGACACAGCACGGTAACAAAACAGACATTTACAGTTACACCCACCACAAGTGTAGCGTGCAAACCAGAACACCTCAGTAACACACGTCAGTTTAAATACATTTGTGTGTGGTTTGGGTTTCTGGGATGTTTAGGTAGATCTAATAGCTAAATATGTTCAAGGGAACGTGTGAACTCTTTTATAGTTATTTAATTAGGCTACTTCAGTATGTTGTTTTTAAGCAAATTGGAGCATTTAAACTGATATACTATATCAGTTTAAATACTTAAATTTGTGTTATATTATAGGCTATTATAAATATATTATATTGTAAGCTTAATAAAGAATTGATCTCACAAGGGGATTGTTTAAGGATCATTGCCATTAAAACGTTTGAAAACCCCTGCTATAGAAAATCTTCATCATAAGCAATAAACAAAGATTTAAATTTGATGGTTTAATGCTGCCTGTCGCCAATAAATGACTGTACAAAAACACGTTAAGAACCATCTCAGTGGAACTGCTTAATTTTTTTCATATTTTATTATGTTATATTATTATAAAGAATTGAACTGTCCTGGGGGAGATTTGAATAGTATTTCTTGGTAAAGACTACAGTTAACAGCACTGTAAAATGTGCTCAATTTAGTGGCTTCCGACTTAACTGTTTTTTTTTTTATTTAATATATCACTAAGTTACATCAAGGGTTAAATAAAATAGAAATGGCACATTAAAGTTAAAACTGGATGATGAAACCACTTTTTTCTGTGCGTTTACGTACGCTGTACAGGTAAAGAATGTTTTTGCTCAGTTGACCAAAATGTCCGCCCAAAAGAGAAGTTTTGCTCAGCGAGGTTTTGCTTTGCTGCACCTCTTCAGAAGGCCTTTAGTAACCCCCTGGAGCCGTGTGGAGCAGTTATATGATGGATGGATGCACTTTTATGGACTTCAAAACAGAAACAGCCATTCACTGCCACTATAAAGCTTGGAAGAGCCAGGACATTTTTAATATCTGTCTGACCGTTTAATGTCTTTACTGTTGCTTTTGATCAATTTAATGCTTCTTTGAAGAATAAAAGTATTTCTTTAAAAAAGATCTAATTGAACCCAAACTTTTGAATGTATATTGAGAGCTCTATAGCCTCTTTAGAATGACAATAATCAATAGCAATAGCCTGTAGCAAATCATGCTTGGAATAACTTTAGTTGGGTTAAACGAAGGCTATTAAAAATAGACATGCTATTTCCATCCGATCTGTTTCAGTTTCAGAAATGAATCAGTTCAACAAAATCGTTAAACAAGTTTGCATCGTCTTTAATGTTGCATCATTGTTGAATCATTGGACTGTCAGGCTCAGTCAGATATGTAGAATATACCACAATTTTGTAGCTTTGCAACACTGTAACTGTAATTTCTGCAGTTTGCATCCGTCTCTGCTAGAAAGTTTGCATATTTAATGACAGCAAAATGCACTCCTGTCATTAATGTTTTAATTCAAAATACCTGTACTTGGAAAACAACAGTAGCAACAGAAGTGTGTCTACTTGGAATGATGGGCTCTGAATCATGTGTTTGGTCAATTATTAGATAGAGGAAGGACAAAAACCGCACTACCTTAGGTAATGTCCTTGTTGTTCAGATTCTGTTTGTGAACTCTGGAGGTTTATGAGGGAACTGCATGGAGTTCATGAGTTGATGAAAAGCTAATAATTAAGTAAAGCATACAAATGTAAAAATTTAAATAGTTTTAAAATAAAAACACAGCTGACAAAAAAAAAACTTTGGGAATCCCTTGGTTATTATGAAGGGATTCATAGGAATTCCAACAATTATAGGGATAGTTCACACAAAAAAAAAGAAAATTCTGTAATTATTTTCTCACCCTCATGTCGTTCCAAACCCGTAAGACTTTCATTCATCTTCGGAAAACAAATGAAGATATTTTTAAAGAAATCTGAGATATTTCTGTCCCTCCATTGATAATCCATGCAACTTTGTTGCTTCAAAAAAATTATAAAGAGATTGTAAAACGAATCCATATGAATTGAGCGGTTTAGCCCAAATTTTCTGAAGAGACACGAGTGCTTTTTATGATGAACAGATTGAACGTAGAATTTTATTCACATATAAACACTCATCGACGGAAGCTCAAGCATGTTCGCTTGATGTGCGAGAACCAATGAGGTTCATTCTCGTGTTACGCAGCACGTTTGAGCTTCAACAAGAACCAATGAGGTTCATTCTCGTGTTACGCAGCACGTTTGAGCTTCAACAAGAACCAATGAGGTTCATTCTTGTGTTACACAGCACGTTTGAGCTTCAGCAAGAACCAATGAGGTTCATTCTTGTGTTACACAGCACGTTTGAGCTTCAACAAGAACCAATGAGGTTCATTCTTGTGTTACACAGCACGTTTGAGCTTCTGCAAGAACCAATTTGGTTAATTCTCATGTTACACAGCACGTTTGAGCTCCAGCAAGAACCAATGAGGTTAATTATCGTGTTACGCAGCACGTTTGAGCTCCAGCAAGAACCAATGAGGTTAATTCTCATGTTACACAGCACGTTTGAGCTCCAGCAAGAACCAATGAGGTTAATTCTCGTGTTACACAGCACGTTTGAGCTCCAGCAAGAACAAATGAGGTTCATTCTCGTGTTACACAGCACGTTTGAGCTTCAGCAAGAACCAATGAGGTTCATTCTCGTGTTACACAGCACGTTTGAGCTTCAACAAGAACCAATTTGGTTAATTCTCATGTTACACAGCACGTTTGAGCTCCAGCAAGAACCAATGAGGTTAATTATCGTGTTACGCAGCACGTTTGAGCTCCAGCAAGAACCAATGAGGTTAATTCTCATGTTACACAGCACGTTTGAGCTCCAGCAAGAACCAATGAGGTTAATTCTCGTGTTACACAGCACGTTTGAGCTCCAGCAAGAACAAATGAGGTTCATTCTCGTGTTACACAGCACGTTTGAGCTTCTGCAAGAACCAATGAGGTTCATTCTTGTGTTACACAGCACGTTTGAGCTTCAACAAGAACCAATGAGGTTAATTCTCATGTTACACAGCACGTTTGAGCTCCAGCAAGAACCAATGAGGTTAATTCTCATGTTACACAGCACGTTTGAGCTCCAGCAAGAACCAATGAGGTTAATTCTCGTGTTACACAGCACGTTTGAGCTCCAGCAAGAACAAATGAGGTTCATTCTCGTGTTACACAGCACGTTTGAGCTTCTGCAAGAACCAATGAGGTTCATTCTTGTGTTACACAGCTCATTTGAGCTTCAGCAAGAACCAATGAGGTTCATTCTCGTGTTACACAGCACGTTTGAGCTTCAACAAGAACCAATGAGGTTCATTCTAGTGTTACACAGCACGTTTGAGCTTCAACAAGAACCAATGAGGTTCATTCTTGTGTTACACAGCACGTTTGAGCTTCAGCAAGAACCAATGAGGTTCATTCTTGTGTTACGCAGGACGTTTGAGCTTCAGCAAGAACCAATGAGGTTCATTCTTGCTACGCAGCACGTTTGAGTTCCAGCAAGAACCAATGAGGTTCATTCTCGTGTTACGCAGCACGTTTGAGCTTCGGCAAGAACCAATGAGGTTCATTCTTGTTACGCAGCACGTTTGAGCTTCGGCAAGAACCAATGAGGTTTATTCTCGCACGTCAAGCAAGTACGGTTGAGCTTCTGTTTATGTTTACTGATAAATATTTATATGTGAATCCAAAGTGGTAGTTGCGTAGACTGTCAATGGAGGAAAAGAAATCTCTCGTATTTCATAAAAAATATCTTGTATTCTGAAGATGAACGAAAGTCTTACAGATTTGGAACGACACAAGGATGAGTAAATTATGGCAGAATTTTCATTTTTGGGTGAACTAACCCTTTAATATTGTACTATGGTGAAATATTGCAGCAACAATGTGTGATTAGTCCTTGATTTTATCTTGTTTCTTTGTCCACTGTTGCTGTTGAAATTGACCAGGCCCTTGTATGTCTCTTTCCAATTTTTTCCCCACTTTTCATCGCAGGAGCCGGTATTATGTGCAGAGAGCGGAGCTCAGGGGGGAGAGTGTGGCGGGATGGAAGATGACAGTGAAGAATACTCTTCTGAGCAGCGAGCTCGCCGGCCCATGAACGCCTTTCTGCTGTTCTGCAAGCGCCACCGCTCGCTGGTCCGACAGGAGCATCCGCGACTAGACAACCGGGGGGCCACTAAGATCCTGGCAGACTGGTGGGCGGTACTGGACCCCAAAGAAAAACAGAAATACACAGACATGGCTAAGGAGGTAAAAAGGAGGCAGACCACAGATAAGAATACAAAATAAAAATAAAAATTTTAAGGGAAGTGTTAAAATGCTGCTAGTTTTTACCTCATCAAAGAACATAAAACATATGAATAGGCTTATCAGTTGTTAGAAAGGATAAGAAAAATGCTAATCTTAACACGTTTAAATCTATTATTTGATAATGTTCTTGATAATATGTTCTGTCTGACACAGTACAAGGATGCATTCATGAAAGCTAACCCTGGTTACAAATGGTGTCCTGCGACAAACAAGCCGGTAAAGAGTCCCTCCCACTCTGTGAGTAACGCCCGCAAGAAGGTCTGGTCTCTTCCCTCCAACCCTAGCAAGGATCCTTCAGTTGCCAAAAAACAGGCCAAAAGTGACAGCACACCCCAGCTCAACTTCGCCATGGCTGGTAGGAACAATACAAGCACCTGAATATGTACACACATGCACTACTAGGGGTGGGAATCACAGGGTACCTCACGTATACCACACGATACCAATAATATCACAATACAGCAATAATCAATATATTGCTAGACAATCCTACAATGAGTCATCACTATATCTGTCTAACTATGTAAGCAAAATGCCTGTGAAAAGGTTAAGTGCAGGTTTTCCAGACTTTGGACTTAAACATGGCTGGGGCATCTATTGATCCCTCTCACTGCTGTTCGCCATTCCGTTACAAACCTCTTTTTCTTAGGCTAGTTAAAGGATTAGTTCACTTCAAAATTTTTATTTCCTGATATTTTACTCACCCCCATCTCATCCAAGTCTTTCTTTCTTCAGTCGAAAAGAAATTAAGTTTTTTTGAGGAAAACATTCCAGGATTTTTCTCCGCATCATAGACTTCCATGGCAACCAAAATGTTGAAGGTCTAAATCAATGCAGTTTCAAAGGAAGGGCTTCAGAGGCTCTGCACGATCCCAGACGAGGAATAGGGTCTTATCTAGCGAAACCAACCAAAAAGAATATACTTTTTAACATAAATTGCTCATCTTACGCTGCTCTGCGACGTGCCAGATTGTGTAATTACATCGGAAAGGTCACACTAGATGTAGGCAGAAGTACCACGCCGTGTTTACAAAGCGCACATGCGAAGACAAATACAAACGTCTTTTAGCAGGAAAAAAAAAGGTAAAACAATGATGTCTGACGATTTTGTAGTTGAAGATGGAGTGTGTTTTGCTAAAGGGCGTTTGTATTAGTCCTCGCACATTCGCTTGGGGCGGTACTTCCGCATACGTCTAGCGTGACCTATATGACGTAATTGTGCAATCCTTGGCACGTCGCAGAGCACCGCAAGATGAGCAAATTAGGTTCAAAGGTTTTTTTTTTTTTTATGACTGTTGGTTTCGCTAGATAAGACCCTATTCATCATCTAGGATCGTGCAGAGCCTCTAAAGCCCTTCCTTTGAAACTGCATTGATTTGGAGTTTCAACATTTTGGTTGCCATGGAAGTCTATGATGGGGAGAAAAATCCTGGAATGTTTTCCTCAAAAAACTTAATTTATTTTCGACTTAAGAAAGAAAGACATGAACATCTTGGATGAGATGGGGGTGAGTAAAATATCAGGACATTTTCATTTTGAAGTGAACTAATCCTTTAACAAATTATATTCATATTTCCCTCATTCATGTCTTGAGCGCCACCTAGAGGAGCCACAAAGTAGTGGCACTGGGAGCAGGGAAAACTATTTAGAGCGCTTAAACTATATTTCAAACTATTTTATTTTAATTAAAATATCGATATTTGATGCCAGCATATCGATTCTCGTATTACACGGAGAAGGACAATGATATATTGCCCTAAAGATGTTTCGACCCACCCCTATACACTACTGTTCAAAAATGTGGGGTTGATATCTGTTTTTAAAAAAGGCTTTATTATTACAATTTAAAGGTACAATTTTCTATTTGAATGTATTTTTTTTAAATAATTTATTCCTGTGTTGGCAAAGCTGAATTTTCAGCTTCATTACTCCAGTCTTGTGTCACATGATCCTTCAGAAAACATTCTAATATGCTGATTTGGTGCTCAAGAAACATTTTATTATTATTATCAGTGTTTAAAACAGCTGAGCTACTTAATATTTTTGTGGAATATGTGACAATGTTTTTCAACATTTATTTGAAATGGAAATCTTTTGTAACACTTTAAATATCTTTGATCAATTGAATGCATCTTTGCTGAATAAGTGTTCATTTCTTACAAAAAAATTGAAATCTTATGCAACCCCAAACCTTTGCTTAGTAGTGTACATATTCCATCACTGCATTCCATGTCACTGGATCACTGGTTGTTTAACTGTATTGTCGGACATTTTTCCTCTGCTGTGTTTATAGATCCCAATAAGATGGGGGGCCTAAGCATGCTGCTGTTAGCCGGGGAGCACGCGCTGACTGCCAGAGAGGTACAGTAACATCATTTTAATACATATGAACATTACCTTTCAGCACAAGTACCACCTTTGATCAAATCAAAACACCCAAGATTGCACTGTGAATGGAAACTTTGGGACTGCATGATGTAATGCCGTAAATTAGAAATGCACACTTCCATACCGTTATTGGAAGATTTTGAATATTTAATTGTGCATGCTGTTTTTATATTTAGAATACCTTTGCCGTCACTATAATTTAATCTTTAACCCCTTTCCCGCCAAACACAGAATTTTCCGGGTTTCCATGTTTTCACTGTTATACGCTAGGAGGTGCTATGACACATCTTGAGAAAGAGTGCTGAATCTCCTGATCAAAACACAAGCGAAGAAGTTGCAGAAACAAGCAATATCATATGTACTGTAATCATATGCATGTATAAAATGCATCTTACATGTGAGATGGTGGTCCAGTGGGTTAAACCATGCAACTGATACGCAGGTGGGATTGTCCCTGTAATAAGGTCCCTGTAAGTCGCTTTGTATAAAAGTGTCTGCCAAATGCATAAATGTAAATGTATAAAATAACACGATCATCAGTATTAAACAGCCAGAATTTTAATATCCGTGCATCCATAATTAATATCAATACATCTGTAGTTCACATGCAGATGAGAACAGCATCCGAAAACACAAATACTCCACAGTAATAACATTTAGAAAAGATTACTGTGTAATTGCACATGTTAATATGCAGATCAGTTGTAGGAGCACGGTGTAACAACCACAGTCGAGTTAAATGAGGTTTTAAAACCAGGAACACAAAGAGGGCTCTAGATGAGAATAACAGTTATTAGTCTAGATCCATGTCCTCATATCTTGATGTGATTGAGACAAATCTGCATCATTCTGTACTCACGGCAGACCTCTGATATAATGAGCACATGATCAGTGCTCACGTAAATAGACTGTGACAGGCCCATCTCCGCGGATACAGCAGCGGCCTGTGACTAAACAGACTGGGATGACTGTTTTGGGCCCCAAACTGGGTTTGTGTGCCATTAGGAGGTGCATAGACTTCATAAATTGTAGAGCTTTTATGAGGCGTTCGAGACATCAGGCCAATGTGTGTGTGTCTGATTTCAGCGATGCGAGCTGATTGTGTGTTTTCCCGTGAGTTCCTCAGACTCTCACCCCTGTTAATCCTCTGTAAATTCCATTTTGCTGCCACTAAGTGATCCTAATTGCCTTCGGCGCAGTGCATTTGTCACTGAACAGGGCCACGGGAGGTTAATACAAAACAAAAGGCAGCGCCTCCATGTTTTGCAGAATAATACATTGTATGTTTAGTCCTTTTTAAGGGACAGGGCTGAATCCTCTACCTGTTGACTCTCTTTCTGTTTGCTCAGGAATTGTCCTCTAAGTCCCTCTGTTGTTAAACACAATCTCACACACCGCTTGATCCATAGCGACTGTGCCTGGCATTAGTGCACTGCAAGTTGTTCCAAGTGAAAAGACACTGCTAAATTAATTGACGTTGCTTCGACAGACTTTATTTTCCTGGATTGCCTAAAATAATGAAGTAATATCATGTGTGAGAATTGGTTTCTATTCATTTAATTCAATGTAATATCATGTGTGAGAATTGGTTTCTATTCATTTAATTCAGTATACATTCAAATATTTTTTTACTGTTACATAAAAAACAATATATGATATTTCTGGTACCCAATGCAGGGCAATCCTTTGCTTTTGATGGGCGGCATTTATGTTTTCTTGCCCTGCACATCAACACTAGCTTTCAAAAGGTTGTGGTCAGTAAGATAAATTTACTTTGTTATTTAATATATCTGTACATATTTTAATAATTGTATTCAGGAAGAACTCATTAAATGCGTTCGGGAGTAATGACTGCTAAAAATGAATGGATAAATGACATAAAATGACATATGAGGAATATATTACAATTGAAAACTGTTATTTTGAATTGTAATATTTCATAATATTAGTTTTTACTGTATTTTTACAGCTTTGGTGAGCATAAGAGAAAATATTACCAACCCCAAACTTTTAAATGGTAGTGATCTCCAGATACTTAAAAAAAAAACATTATATCAAATGTGAATATTTAATAGTATTTAGATAAGTTTTAGCCACTGTATCAAAGCCAGTTAATCATGATTCTTGTCCTGCAAATGTATTTGCTGCTAAATTATGTAGCATTATGTAAAAAAATATATAATAAATATAAGTGAAAAAAAGTATACCGGTAATTATAATATTTTTTATTTAAAATAATTTATTTAAAAGAGGTGACATGCAGCAAGCTTCCAGTGTAGACACCTCAAGCTGTCACATTGTCACTTCCTGTAATTTATTGGTATTTTTTTATTTTATTGAATCTACCTGTGGCTTTTCCATCAAACTGTCAACAGAGGGAGGTGTTGAGTTGTAAATGTCAGTGGTCATTTCAAACAGGATGTTGATTCAAGATTGTTTACTTTTATAGCCTTGTTCTGCTTTACTGATTTCATTATTATTATTTTTTTCATGCTTTCATTTTAGATTTCCTCCAGCTCTTCCCAGACAGGATGCACAGATGTTGCTAAGCACACTGGGAAATCAGCCCTTTTCCAGCTGGCTGAGGTGAGACCACCTGAAGACTTGTCAGTTCTTAACAACAGACCCTTAAAAACCTCCTTAGCAGTGAGACGCCTCAGATGTGGATGGTTGGCTGCCTGCGTCTAAATGACTTGCTTAATGATCGGAATGCATTTTGTTGACACTTGACTTTTTCTCCTCAGATTTCTTCCAGTCCAGTGCAGTCTGCTGGAGGAAGTAAGAACGCTGAGGACACCAGCTCTCTCACACATGTAGAGGTGAGGGACAGTCTAGTATGGTTTTAGACACATAGGGCCCTATCATACACCTGGCCCGACGCAGTTATCATTTTCACATCCAGTGCCATGTTGTTTAAATAGCAAATGCACTCGCATCTGTTCGCTCATGGGCGTGCTGGTCTTTAAACAAGGTGTGTTCAGGCGCATTGTTGGCACGTAGCTATTTTAAAGCATTGACACTATATTTTTTGTATTATTTAAAGGGCCTGTTAGTAATATGCACCTATAGGCAGGTGCACAACACTGCTTATTACACACAAAGACATGCAGCACCACACAAAAATGTTTAAATATTAAAAATAAAAGTATTTTATTCTAGTCTTTCCGCTCACAAATTCCGCCATGTAAATAGCGAGTCCGCCATGGTGCAACCGCAACTGGCTTTTAAAGGGAATGGGAGATGAGACTCTGATTGGTTTATTGCATGTTACGGCCAAAACACACCCATGACTCATTAAGAGACTAGGTACAACACTTTTGGACCATGTGGCAGGCGCGTTGACCGTTTTTTCCATCGTTAAACAAGCAAAAGTGGATTCGGACACGCCCTAAGTGCACCTGCGCCATGCACTTCAGACCATGTGCTCAGATTGTTCAAATTGGGCCCTTTGAATGTAACAATTGCTACATTTAATGTGGAAGGTTTTGATTATCTTGTGAGTTTAAGATGATATGCAAGCTTTGTTTTGCTTTAATTCTTAGGCCTCTGGACCATCCCAGCCAAGCTCACCAGACCTGCCCAAGAGTTGTGTTAAATCACCCCTGTTTCAGCTGGCTGAGGTACGGTTGTAATAAACTCTCTCCTAATAACTACATTTGCCACCCTTGTAACCTCCTACTGTCCATCCCACCTTAAATGTTAGAGCTGGAGCTAAGCCTGCTCCATCTACCTTATTCTTAAATGCATTTTGGGGTGTTCACATTGACTGGAATTTTTTTGGGCAACAATAGAAAAAAAAAATAAAAAAAAAATGTATTGAGTAATAGTAATATAAATACTTTATTATTCTAATACCAGAGATCTAAGCTGAAACCTTCTGGCTTTTTACCCCACAACTCTTTAGCTGTTTATTTGGTTTCAGTTACTAAGCAAATATTCTGCAGTCAATGACCACAGCAAAAACCCTCAGTAACTCACTGAGTGCCAGAAAATGTCTCGCTTCTGCTTTTGCTGGTGTATTACCTGCCAGAACACCGACTTCCTCCATCCAGGCAGCCATTTTGATACTCCTGCATTTCCAGTTTGTTGTTTTTGTTTTCTCATCATCATCATTAACTGGAAAGACGCTCAGCTGATTTTGTTTGGTTTTAAGAATTTGGGAAGTTTGCACTTAAACAGTGGCACAAAACGTGACAGCATGTGATCGCATGTGACAAGCGAGGATTGTTGTATTAGGCAGTTGTTAGTGTTAACTAAATACTAAAACTAGTAATTAAAATAAAGAAAAATGAAAAACTTCAAATACTTAAATGGAGATTAGAAATGTTGAATTACTAAAAAATAGAGATCAAATAAAAATACATTAAGGCTATATATAGAAATGTAAGAAATATTAATGTATTATTCAAATATCACAAATAAAGCAAGAAATATAAAAAAAGCAACAAAATTACTAAAACTTTCAAATGAAATGAAAATAAAAGCTAGGCCTAATATTCCTAAAATATGAATAAAACTATAGTAATATATACATACTAGTAAAATAACACTGCTATTGGGCAGGGGTCTTTTTAATGATTTTTTCTTGTGGCAGATGTGAGCAAATCCCATACATTGAATAAGGGTCTCAAGTCTTATAGGACCCAGAGTATCATAGAAATAGGGATCTTTTGGGCCAGTAAGAACCTAGCAATACCTTGTCAATCACCCTTAGAGGAATAGTTCACCCAAAAATGATAATGATCCCTTCATTTACTCACCCTCAAGCCATCCTAGGTGTATGTCTTTCTTCTTTCAGTCAAATACTGTTGGAGTTATATAAAAAAATGTCCATGTTTTTGACATGTTCTAAAGCAGGGGTTTTCAAACTGGGGTCCTCCAGAAGTTTCGAAGGGGTCCCCTGAAAATTATAGAGAGTAAAAAGTCAAAGCAAAAATGGATAAAGTCTACCGAATATTCTAACGGTTTCATTTCTAAATGTTTCTCTCCATTCCTGCCATACACATACTTTCCAGAATTGTATATGTTTGTTTTGTATCTTTCTAGTGGAGTTTTTCCCATTTAGTCCCATTTATTTTGCTCATTGGGGTTGTAAGGCAGTATTCTTAACCCAGTAAGTTAGCTGCTTGCATACATTTATTGTGAAAGTTGCTTATTCAAATAATTTTTAATTGGAAGTGTTCTTCAGGTTTATACATCCAACATTGCATCCAAACTTAAATTGGCTATACTTAATATGTTGGACTTATAATGTCACACTTACTGTTTATCTAACGGTATAAATGTTTTTTCATACATACAAATATATAGATGGATTTTAGGAAGCGGGTCCCTCATTAAGGTTTATCATATTTGGGGGTCCGTAGCATCATAAAGTTTGAAAACCCCTGTTCTAAAGAAACGTGAATGGTGCTCACACATGCAAAACTCGTCATGGTGGCACAGTGTTAAAGGGTTAGTTCACCCAAAAATGAAAATTAGCCCATGATGTACTCCCCCTCAAGTCATCCTATGTGTATATGGCATTCTTCAAGTTATATTAAAAAATGTCCTGGCTCTTCCAAGCATTATAATGGGAGTGAATGGTACCTTGGGGTGCATTCACACCTGTTTCAGTTGGGAGTGTTTGTTTTGGAACCTGGTGCGTTTTCTCACTCAGTTCAGTTCGTTAAGCCATATACAAACACCGCAATCGTGCTCGAATCCGCACCAAAACAACGCTCTGAGATCGGCTGAACGAGGTGGTCTCAGCCCGATTGCATATGAACAAATGAGGTGAGAAAGCAATCCGACCCAACGAACTAAACAGTGTCATAATTCATAACGGCTTAAAGTGTTTAATGTGTTAAAGCAGCAGTGTCTGATTCTGAGAGTGAGCACATTAGTTATCGCAGATAAAAACCAAAGAGCGCCTCTTCGTCTTAAAATGTTGTGTAATTGTTCTTTTCCGTGCATTGCATGAATGCAGTCCTGACGAAGCCGTGCTTCCTGCTCAAACTGCATTATATAGGCTAAATAATAATGCGGGAATGGCGGCTACATTCCTATAGTGTTTGCGTGTGTCTGTCAACAGTTACAAATAAGCCACAATAAGCTTGTGGAGCGAACTTGTCAATCATCTTGATGGATGATGCAGAGGAAACTTGGTAAGAGGTCGCTCTTCCGCCGGAATTCAACTCACGTGCGTCCCTCACTGGAAGCCAGTGATTATAGTTTATAATGTTATAAATATGGATATTGTTCTCACAAAGACATATGTCTTCGCTTCAGAAGGCCTTTATTTACTCCCTGGAGTCTTATGGTTTACTTTTATGAGGGATGGATGTGCTTTTTTGGGCTTCAAAATCTAAGGTACCATTCACTCCCATTATAAAGCTTGGTTGAAAGAAGAATGTCATATACACCTAGGATGACTTGAGGGTGAGTAAATCATGGGCTAATTTTCATTTTTGGGTGAACCAACCCTTTAACACTGTGCCACCATGACAAGTTTTGCAAGTCAGAGCACCATTCACGTTGCTTTAGAACATGTCAAAAATGTTTTAAAATGTCTTTTACTTAAATGCAATTTGACCCAGTAGTAGTGATTTTACCCAGGATCATCCTTAATAAATGAGCAGTCTATATTTTCCTCCATATGTCTATGTGTTTGTAATCAGTCTTAATATGCGTGTTTGTTCTGTCTCTGTAGCAGATCTCCTCCAGTAGGTCTCAGTCAGCATCTGAGGGGAGGCAGTGCGGCCAGTCGGCTCTTTTCCAGCTCGCTGAGGTACATCACCAACCCACAATCACACAGCACAATCACTGCCCCAGGTTACTCAGAGACACAAGACAGGGGACGAATCTTATGCTGCATACAGTATTTGATGTTATAGTGCAGAATTAAAGCTCAGTGAGGCAGTGGCTGGTGGTGACCGGTTGCATGGACAATGGCAGGCAATGTTATGTAATAAATCCTAGGACAGTTTTGATGCGTATGCTGCCACCTGGTGGGTGTTTATATTTTTAAGTCAAAGTGAAATTAAAATTGACCCTATTTACTTTCCAACTGTGAATGATTGATCAGTAAACATTTCCCGAAAAATGTACAACAACAAAAAAACTTACTGTTAACTAACATTTATACTTCAATATAATATAAATAAATATAATATAATATTTATTTTAAAATACAAATATTAGTTTTTTTTAATTATTTAAAAAATATATTGATTTATTTCATTTACAATTAAGCTTTTTTTTTTTTAAAGCAAGATTTTTAAACAATCTACCATTTGAACATGTATTTAAGAAGTGTTTGCTGAAAATTTGTTTTAATATCTTTAATTTTTGCATAAGATATTAATTGGACATAGGCCAGTAAGCACCCTAGCAACTGCATAGCAACACCCTGGCAACCATCCATTTTATCAAAATGTTCTAAAATTACTTGACTTTAGAAAATAACAGATTTATCAATATGTATCCTTCTTTAATATATATATATAATTATTTAAAAATATATTTTTTGATTGCTTTTATTTTTTAAATGTAATTTACATTTAGATTTTAAATTATTTTATTTTATTTTAAAGTAAAACAATATAAATGTATAATTATTTAAAAATATACATTTTAATTGCTTTTATTTAGATTTTAATTTTAAAGTAAACAATACACCAGTTGAATACTTGTATTAAAAAATATTTGATGAAAAAATCTTTCAGTACCATGTTTAAATTACAAAGATTAAAGTTATTTTATATTATAATAATAAAATAAATAAAAATGTTATTATAAAGCAAGTATAATCTAAACCGTTTGAGCAAGCAAAATTACTGAAAATGAGTTTTATATCTTTAATCAATCTTTTTTGTTAAGTATGTGTAGATATATTTACTTAAAACAATACAAAGCTACTGAATAAGAATTTATTTTGTGACCATGTAAACAACACTTTTCATCATTCAAAAATTACTAGTAAATCAAATTAAAGGCCCTACATTTTTCCCAATTTAAACACATTATTGTCAATTTGTCACATTATTGAAGTAAAATTCAGGCCTTCAGGTAGCTGATATGTTGCACGATATCTAATAGCCTGTAAGACATGAATATCTATGCCATAATCGCAAAGCTCCATAATCTGATGTCCTGGTTTGTTCTTATAGATGTGTTTGGCCTCTGAGGCTGAGAAGATGGAAGCTCGATCCTCCCAGCCCTCTGGCGGTTCCTCCTCTCTCTGTGCTCAGCACAGCTCAATTAGCACAGCCATTCCAGACCACGAAGAGCAGGGGGACGCTCCAGAACTTCCTCTCACCACATCGTCATCCTCTACCTCTGGCTCCACCTCATCCTCCCCTACTGACACCATCCCATCTGACATCAGCCCTTGTAAGACGCCGAAGAAGAAGAAAAAGAAGAAAGAAAATAAAGAGTCTGACGAAAATCCTGCATCGCCCAAAAAGGCGAAGAAGCGCCAGTCGCCCGAGTCAGACCTGGAGAGCGTAATGTTCACCATTGAAGCGGTCGCGAAAGGTGCTTGGGGCTCAGAAGAGACGCCCAGGAAGAAAGCTCGTCCCTCGGAGAGCGAAAGCAGCTCCACTACGGACCAATCTCCAGCTGTGAAGAAGAAAAAGTCTAAACCGAAAAAACAGCTCAAGTTAAAAGACGACGCCACGGAAGAAGAGGAAGAAGGGGACGAAGAGGCTAATAAGCCACAGGATGTAGAGATGAAATCTGAGGAAGCTCCTTTGACCCCTAAAGCCGAGTGTGAGAATGAACCAGACATGAAGGTGGAGCCCCCCAGTGGCGTGGAGGACATGGAACCACAATGCTCTCCTTTGCAGCCAACAGAACTGGAGGAGGGAGACGCAGACACCAAACCACATCAAACAAGACAGGAAGATAAAGACCTGGAGGTTAAGCCAGAGAACTGTGGGTCCAGGAAGTCTGAGCGAAGCTGTAAAGGAGCGCTTTATAAGACTCTGGTGTCCGAAGGGATGCTTACATCACTGAGAGCAAATGTAGACAGAGGTAATGCGTGCACACACACACACACACACACACACACCTCCCACGGGTTCTTTTCCTGTTAATTGATTTTGTCATACGTGCTGTCTGAGACTCTATTTGAAACTCCATTTCCCACTAGTTCCAGCTGATCATGTGAAGCAAATAGTAGCTTGGAAAAAGCATACTTCCTAATTTATACATTCAAAAATGACAACACTACAAAAAGTGTTTCAATTGTCCTTTCTAGCATTTTCTAAGCAAGTGCTTCCCAAGGCTGAAGTACCATTTCAATGTCATTTCTTTGAAATGTCTTCATTTGAACTCGTGCTGAATATCATTTAGAATTTCCACTTAATATGATTCAGTTGGCCATTATCTCATGATTCATATTTGAACTGATACAGTGAATGAAAAATGTGCTGTTTGTGCTGCTGGTCTGTTTTCTAGGGAAAAGAGGTTCCATGCGAGGCAGTGTGTCTGATCATGAGGGCAGCTGGAATGATGAAAGCTGGGGATTTTCTCAAGCTGCTACCAGCAACCCAAAAAAGCTCAAGAAGTCCAAGTCTAAAGAGGAAACCACCCCGGGGTGAGCTGTAATTTCTCCATCACAGCACTGAATCTGCAGGGAAATAGTGATTAATCTTTGAAACTTTTTTTTATAATGGATTTTTCCCCCAGATTAATCAAAATGGGTTAAGACATGTGTTTTGGTGTTAAGTAAACACCAGTAAATTGACTACCGCAAACCTTAGTGGTTTGACGTTGGTTTTACGTGGTTTGACGTTGACGTTATCACGTTGCTTGATTTATTTAAATGCTCTCCTCCCATAAGTGTTGTGTCTGAAAGGGAAACTCCCTACAAATGCATATGCAATAAGGTCATGAACTTAATCTCTAGAGCTGCTCTGAGAGTCACTTTATGGACATTTTACTTAGGGATGCACCGAAATGAAAATTCTTGGCCGAAACCGAAAACCGAAAAAGAGGAAACCAAGGCCGAAAACCGAAACACCGAAAGAAATTATGCCAATTATTAGTACCATTGCATTTATGGCTATGACTGTGTACTAACTTTACTAAAATCAAGGCATTGCAATTGCATAAATTAATATTAAAGTTTCAAAGAATAAATCAATTACAAATTATGCCAATATTTATTTAGCACATTGCAACAATGCACAGTATGAAATAAAATTCTAACTAAAATGTTTAACTTGACCCCACTCATTTGTACATTAAATAATAATGTACAGGCCTACAGAAAGGTTTTAAAATTAAATGTTCTCTCATAAAAACAAAGTGCATTTAGGTCTAGTGCATTTACATTTTTTCTCTCTAGGACTACTACAAGAAAGTGCATTCAGAACAATTGCAACTGCTTAAAGAGACAACTATTTTCTCTGTAGGCCTTCAACTGTAGAATAGGGGTGTAACGGTACACAAAACTGACGGTTCGGTACAGCAGTTTTACAAAATGGCTTTTTATTTATTTTTCTATCTGTCCTTAAATGAATTAAATTATAACTAAAAGTTTATTGAAGATATTGCTGTAAACTATATAGGGAGCCCTTACTTGCACATTAATATTAAAGGTTAACAACAGAGCCCAAACTATTAGCCTAAATTCAGTTGCTGTTTATTTTTAGGTCTAATAATCAACACTCAAATAACATAGTACGCAAACATGTAAACTTCACATAAGGCAGTTTTTGCAATAACTTCTAAATCTAATTATAAAATAGTTTTTTATCCAATTCGTTGTTGAAATATAATCATTTATACACAGTGTCTGTCATTTTCATGACAGGTTTATTTAAACATACATGAAATAATCAAGACATCACTAACAGGTTAAGTAGAATATAATGAATATAACGGCTAATATAGAGCATATATTTAGTGAAAGAGTTGATTTACTCTAGTGAATAAAATTCTGTGGACACTGAATGACTGCCTGAGGTAAATGTGATGCTACATGACATTTAGTTTACAGCAGTTATATTGACGTCTTTTCGCCGTTGAAACACTGATTGAGCGATTACACCACATATGATACGTGACAGTAATTTGTAATGTATCCTCAACACACCTTAGATGTTCATTCATGTTTATTCTTAAGGAAGAGATGATCGATCGCGCTCACAGATGTTCACGCGCGGCTGCTTGAACTGTGATGTGATCAGTGATGCCACATTAAAGAGCGTCAAAACGGCATTTATCGTTTGAATTTCGTGATACATGTTGATCGATGTTGGTGTGGGAACTCGGATTGAAGTGTGTTCCGCGCTTAAAACATGCCCACTGTTAAAGATTGCATTCGGAAACCATTCGGTTTCACAGTGAAGTCTGGTCCTCTTCTCACCGAGAACATGAGCTCTCGCTGTCAGTGATTGAGCATGGAGCAGACGTGGGTGTTTCTCAGATATACTGAAATACGTACACACCGCAGACATGTTGCTTCAGACAAGCCTGTGCAGGTCGCGGTTTCTGTTTGCGTCATTACAACATTTCGGCCATGTTGTTTCGGTGATAAAAGTCTTTCGGCCGAAAACCGAAAATACACTTTTGGGCCATTTTCGGCCGAAAATTAGGTGCATCCCTAATTTTACTGTTTAATTTGAGAAAAACTCATATCATATACACAGAAACTCAAGATCTTCACGGCAACCCGTCAAAATAATAAAAGTTTGGTTTAACTTGTGAAAGAAATATATTACTATTGTACAGTATAATATATCTTAATGTAATGCTATTACTAATAAATAATAACAATAATTATTAGGGGTGTAACGATATATCGTTAAACGATATATATTGCGATATAAAAATGTGACGATATGTATCGTTGATGGATACGATATGATTCGCGATATAGAGTTGTTTTATCGAAGGCTCAACTTGCTGTAGTAGGCCTATTTATAAGGTATAATTCACCCAAACACAAATTTACAAATGTACCACAAATGTAAACTCACCATCATGACGTTTTTCATTTAACTTCCAAACACAAATGAAGATATTCTTTATGAAACCTTAGAGATTTCTGTCCCTCCATTTAAAGTCATTCCTCTCAAACTTAAAAGATCCAATAAATGTCATAAAGGCATCGTTAAAAAGAACTAATCGAGTGATCTAATCCAAATCCAAGTCTTCTGAAGAGACACGAACGATGGTTTATGATGAACAGATTTAACGAGGCACATACTGTAGTAAACACGGACGTTCAAATGATTGTGTGATGCGCGAAGTAAATGCAGAATTAAAATTCTTGGATGAGCTAAACATGCAAAAAAATCGGAAATTGGAATCGGCCAAGAAAATTGCGATCTGCGCACATGAATACTTACAAATTTGTTGCTGACTATTTTCATTTTTCAATCAGCGTATTTGATGACGAGGCTAACATTATGGTTTGCTATTATTTATATATTTTTAATTAGGTTAATTGTTTAAAAACAGTTGAAACGCGTCTCAAAAGCTGTCATTTTCTGTGCATTAGTATAGCTTGGTTATTAACTAGATTGTGTACATTTCACGCATGTACCATACTCATATTTGCCATCCCATGACCATAGTATTCAGATTATTAAACAATTTTAACATCATTCCATCATGTTTCAAGATTGAAGTCAGTTTGTTTAGAAGACTGAATCCAGGTGAGCAGATTTTGCACACAGATTGCTAATGTTTTACTGTGTATAAAACTCACAGACTAGGAAAGCTTGAGGAGGAGTTCGAGAAAAAGTTCAACAGCTTACCGCAGTACAGCCCCCTGACATTTGACAAAAAGAATGTGGCGGTCACCAAGAAGAAAAAAACCAGTACATCCAGCCCTCCTGAACCGCCCAAACCTTGCAAGGGTGAGTGCATCGCATGTATGGAAACTGACATCACATCCTCCTGGCCCCCACACTCATTTCCTCATTTGCTTACTTTTTTATTAGGAAGTAGTCATCTCATGTTCAGAATGACATGACTTCCACCTAACATAGCATGCTGTGTTGTATTTTTTTTTTCTTTTCTGTTTGATTGCTTTGGAAATTAGGTTCATCTCCATCTCAGAAAAAGACCTTATTCCACAAGATAGTGAACAAGTACAAACACAGGAAGGAGAAATCCAGTGCCGCAGACAAAGGTGACACCCCCACAGCCATTAGAAACTGTTCTGATGTCAGCTTCATTCTCTGTTCAGACGGCAAGAGTGTGTGCACGAGTGTTGGAAACTGTGCCTGCGTGGTGTTGGTTGCTTTTTGTCCGTGGTTTTGCCCAGTTCGTCTCAGTATTTCCTGCCGCATAGCAGGGAACGCTGTCATATCTAGGTCACTGTATACTCTGGTTATCTTAGAGGGGTAGTTACAGTTATGTAAATACTTTGATGCTTATGGTGTAGTACAAGTGGCACAAGCTAAATGCAATACAGTATCCTAAAGCATCCATCATTGTCAGGATGTCTGCATTTGGACTTCCAGCTCAGTCTTGACGTATTTCATGTTTTCTTTTAGACATCGCCACACCTGACCCCGTGGTTACAGAATCAAGTCCAGTGAAGCCGGTCAGTCCATGTGTGTCTCCCTCACCTGAACCCCAGAAGGTTCTGGACACGCCTGTGGGCAGTCAGAAAAGGAAGGCCAGGAAGAGTAAAATCACACACTTGGTGCGCACGGCCGATGGCCGAGTGTCACCTGCAGAGGGTGAGCTGAACCCACACTTTCCTGCTTCTGTCTTATTCATGATACACTCTGCACCCATTTTTGGTTTCAATGTTACACTACCATTCAAAAAAAAATGCTCATTGAGGCTGCATTTATTTAATGATAAATACAGTAATATCATATATGGTTATATTGTAAAATACTATTATCAAATTTTAAAATTATTCCTCCAATGGCAAATCCGATTTCTTAGCATTACGCCAGTCTTTAGTGTCACATGATCCTTCCGTAAGTGTAAAAATGTGTGTGTGTAAACAATACTACAATAATAAAATTGACAGTGTGTGTCAAGGGACGTTTGCTCAAATAAAAAAAAAAATTCCCTTTGTCCAAATGTCATGAGACTTTGTACGGTTGTCAACACTCTCTAGATCTACAAATAAAAAAGTGAATTGGATCAATATCTGTTTTTATGTTCGTGTGACAAAAAAAGTCACACAAAGGGTCTAGACCCCGCTTAGAAAGTGGACAAAATTCATCCTCAAAAACAGAAACACAGAACACACATACAGAAAGCAAGTGGCACACTTCCAACAATGCATAAAGATCATGCTCACACACACACACACACACACACACACACACACACACACACACACACACACACACACACACGAATACATTTGTTATTGCTTGTCATTGCTGTTCAGTTCATTGCATTTTGATGTTCATATTGTGTATTTTTTACTCAATATGTAATACAACTGTTCATTTCTGTTAATTTTTGTTCTGTTACAGTTAGTAACTGAAGTGTAGATTAAATTTGTAGAATTATAAGAAAATCAGATGTTTGAAATAAATGATAAACTCTAAAGACTCCAACTTTTTCTCTTGTTCAGGTTTGATTCTAATCATAATGGAACATCATTGAAAAAAATAATAAACTTTGACAAAATTAATTAATTTGAATTATTATAATTGCGATTTCATAACATTTAGATATCTAACTGAAAAATACTTGTGAAAAGCAAATAGCACATAGCAAATAGTGGAGCTCTGCAGCCATTTACTTTTTTGTTTCTTTTTTTTTTTTTACTGTATTTTCCAAAAGATGGGCAAAAATCTTACACTAAACCATGTCAAATTATCCATGTTATCCCCACGAATTAAAGTTAGAAATTTGGGTCTTTTATAAAGTGAATTTTACATTAAAAAACAGATTTTGTGTGAAAATCCATTAAAAAATGTATTTTTAAATGTATTTATATAAATGTAAAAATTATTATAAATACTCCAAAAACTGCACCGATGTTGAGTAAAAACATTAATAAAATTAAATGTTGTTGTCTGGGATCTGTGGAGACCCCAAAGACCCTGAGTGTAATTCCCAAACAAAGACCATACAATGTCTCATAAAGCATGCATTATTTATTTTCACCTAAAAAAAATGTTTTCCATTGGTACTGATGTCAGTGTAGAAATGAGTCATTTGCATGTCACCTATGTATACCGCAACCAAAGGTGTCAACCAATAGAAGGTTATAAAATAATCCACATTAAGCTCATCTCGACATGGCGCAACTTCCTAGTGTAGAATACAATAGCTTTTTAGGGCATTTTTGTGGCTAGATTCTTCATATCATGTGACGCGAGAGTGCATCATTAAACTTGTACACTCTTAAAAGTAAGTTTTAAGTTGCTCTGCCAATAAAAGCAGATTGGCGGGAGGGGGGAAATATTTGTCTAAAAGTCTCAAATTTGTTTATTTTTCTCTGTTGCCGCAGAAGACAAATCTAAGGATCAGACCAAGAATCAGGATGAAAAGCCATTCACTCAAGAGACATTATGCAATAGGGGGGTCTGCTACAATGACCCCAGATCAGCGGAAGCGGACGCGCCGGATACGTCCAGCGGCCTCCCGGCCTTCTTCAGCTTAGCTGCTCTCGCTGAGGTTGCAGCCATGGAGAATGTGCACAGGTAGATGGGACACCCTGCAAACTCATGGGCTGTGTGTGTGTGTGTGTGTGTGTGTGTGTGTGTGTGTGTGTGTGTGTTTTAATAATAAAGCCTGTGTGTTCGTTCCAGAGCACAGCGTGCTGTGAGCATCCCCACTGAAGGTCAAGTGAAGGACATGGCTCCTGTGCTGATTTCCTGCGCGGACCAGTGAGGCCTCAGTCTGGCCCGGGCCGGGTTTAGTCCGGACTGGGTTTATGTACGGACATGCTGGGGCCTTATTCTTGACTCTCGGCCCCTGATGCAGAGGGTTTAGAGCGAACGAGAGCGAGAGAGACTGGAAAGGGATGAGGGAAGCTCTGAGTCGGATGAAGATGTTTTTATCCCAGAAGCCTTCACCTTATACCCAACCCCACCCTCCTTCCCTCTCACCCCCTCAGGGCCCTGGGGGAGCCAATTCTGGTCCCTAAGCCTGTTTCCTCTGGTGGCTCCAGACCAGATATCAGACTTTACAATCTGCAAGATATGGCTACTATTTAAGGTCAAGTTTTGCCTACAAAAAGTGCATTTGAAGCAAGTGCTCCCTCTTTGTTTTCTCTATCTTTTACGTTTCTGTTCCTGGTTAGCTTCATTGCACAAACGTCTTTTTCACACAGCAGCGTACACCTTCTCTCGGTCAGAGGAACGTTTTGTGGCTTCCTGCCCCCTTTCTTGCTCTGAATCGTATGAAGAGAGAGAGAGTGTTTTCAGACTGCTCAACCTCAGCCTCATACCTCACAAAGCTGTTCAGATATTTTTTTCCTCTGCACAGAAGCACCACCTTCACCTACATAATGCACAGTCAATGCCTAGATGCCTCTTTCTTTCAAGCAATGACCCTCAATGTGTCTGGTGCCTCTGTAGATGACAGTTAGTCAGAGAGAAACCACCTGTTATCCTCTGGAAAACAGCAGCGCTACATGTCGGATGTTTGCGCAAGACGCGCTGCGGCCGCAGGCATACTGACGAGCAGGGTCCAAAATTAACATTTTTCAGCACCAAATATTTCATATTTATAAATAAATACACTTCCATTCAAAAGCGTGTGGTCGGTTTTGAAAGAAGTATCATATGCTCAGCAAGGCTGCATTTATTTGATCAAAAATACAGTAAAAACTGTCATTTTGTGAAATATTATTACAATTGAAAATAACTATTTTCTATTTCAATATCTTTTAAAATGTTATTTATTCCTGTGTGGGCAAAGCTAAACTTTCAGTGTCACATGATCCTTCAGAAATCATTTTAATATGCTGATTTGGTGCTCAAGAAACATTTCTTATTACTATCAATGTTAAAAACACTTTTTAAGCAGCATTTATTTGAAATAAATATTTTGATCAATTTCATACAACTTTGCTGAATAAATTTATTAATTTCTTTCTTTTTTTTTTATGTTCCTGTCCTCAAACTTTTGAAAGGTTGTGTATATTCTAAAAAATAGCAGTACATATAAAATAACGTTTGTTATAAGTAATCAATATTTCTGGCTAGCAATTTTCATTAACCGTTGGCAGTTGTTGCAAAGAGTTAATTTTAGACCTTGCCTACAAGTGTTTCTGACTGAATCACCCGAAGGAAAGTCAGACAAACCTTTTTATATTGTGACAACCCGTCACTTTCAGCTCTGCGCTCTTCTCTGACATGCACAGCTATCAATGAGTTCGTTATCAGAGCAGTATGGCGATACTTGAATGAAAAAAAATGCATTTTATGTCAATACTTGACCTTACTGCAGTGTGTAGCGTCTTGCTGGCTAATCCAAAAGAGTGCTACTCCTCTCTAATATAGTTTAATAATAGACACTGCACTAATTTTTAGCTACCGTAGACGATCCTTGTAGTTGTCGTTGGCTTTCGTTATAATAGCGAATTTTGTTTGTGTTTTTGCTTTGTTTTTTAGTCTCAAATGAGCTTTTGTATCATCACTGAGATACTCAGCCCTCGTTTTCTTGTACCTGAGGCTGAAGACGCCATTCCAACTCAAAAGTTTTGCTGATTCTGTCCATTCCTCCAAGCACATGGTGGGAGAGAGTAGGAGAGGTAAAGAAAACCGGGATTGACGTAGAAGAGAAAGGAGTTTTTCTTTTTCTCACTCTCTCTCTCACACACACACACACACACCTTGAATTGTGAGAGTCAGCATAGCATGTTCTTCTGCAACGTGCACATCCTGTGTTTCAGGCACTTGTGAGTCAGACCCCTGCGGGGTCATCTTTTGGTCTCCAAGCCAGATTATGTGCTTTGTATCAGCGACACGTTTGGGGAAAAATTCTTTAGTTTTTTGTCTTGTAAAAATATCTAAAAAATTCTTAAAACAAGATCAATTGATCTGAGAAGCAAAATTGTGTTAGATAAGACTTAATTGTATTTTTTTTTACCATTGCCCTTTTTTTTAACAAACCTAACAAAATTGTGTGAAAAATATGATTAATTCAAGATTAGTGCTTGGGCCCTATTTTAACGATCTGAGCGCATGGTCTAAGTGCACTTAGGGCGTGTCCGAATCCACTTTTGCTAGTTTAACAGCGGGAAAAATGGTTTCACATGGTCTAAAAGTGTTGTACCTAGTCTCTTAATGAGTCATGGGTGTGTTTTGGGCGTAACGTGCAATAAACCAATCAGTCTCATCTCCCATTCCCTTTGAAAGCCAGTTGCGCTCGTGCAACTGTGGAAAATTGCGAGCGGAAAGACTGAACGCTTCTCCAGAGAGAAATCCTTTTATTTTTAATATTTAAAAATGTTTGTGTGCTGCTGCGCATCCGTGTGTGTGTGTGTAATAAGCAGAGCGTGCATTGTGCACCCGCCTATAGGCGCATATGTGACCCTGGACCACAAAACCAGTCATAAGTCGCACGGGTATATTTGAACAATACATTGTATGGGTCACGATTTTTCATGTTCCATGAAGATATTTTGTAAATTTCCTACCATAAATATATAAAAAAATTATTATTATTAGTAATATGTGTTGCTAAGGACTTAATTTAGACAACTTTAAAGGTGATTTTCTTGATATTTAGATTTTTTTTGCACCCTCAGATTCCAGATTTTCCAGTAGTCCTCGACAAAATATTGTCCTATCCTAACAAAATAGCATCACGCCAACAATGCGCCTGAACACGACTCGTTTTCAGACCATGGGTGCACAAATGCATTTGCCATTTAAACAACGTGGCGCAGGATGTGAGAATGATAACTGTGTTGGGCTGAAACTAGCAAAAGAACACTTGCGTTGCGCCGGATGTATGATAGGGCCCTTTGAATGAGTTTACTAAAAAGATTCCCTGATTCGTTCAGTGATTCTATCTGTAGGTCATTATGACAGTAAGTGGTGACGATACAGTTTTTTATTTTGTTAGTTATGAATCATTTACTCAACTGAATCAACAGTTATTTATGATTAAAATCAGCCTTATTCATTCAAATGCGAGTGCCTAAAAACTCTTCCGAAAGGTTTTACAAGTCGTGGAGCGGAAATGTGAATGATTCATCTACTCCACAGCGTTTTGCTTCTCAAGTCAATTAATCTTGCTTTCAGGACGCTTGGATGCTTTACTTGAAAACAAGGTGACTTTTGCAGTGCACATCAGTTCCCTGTGTTCTCAGGCCGGTTTGAACCTCAGACACTTCTTCCCGAAACCCTCCAGAGGTCACAGGGAGCCTAGATTAGAAAAATGAAGGAATTCTATAAGCCAGATCACAGGTTTAAAAGCCGCACACTCTTTCACTGTTACAGTCGAGCTTTTTCCTTTTTAATAAGACGATTGATGTTTTGTTTGTTTTGCTTTTCAAGTCACCGATTTTTCTTCTATAAATGATATTGTCTGTGAATTTATGAACTTATAACTAATAAGGTTTTTTTTTGTACTCCTTCGAAATACTGTATTTAATTTGTTCTGCCTAGAACGCCTTCTGTAGGGCGCTGTTTTTCCTCGCTTTGTTCGTAACATTTCGTTTAGAAACCTCAGGCTTTCCTGAGGTGTGCTCTACTGGATCGAGACTGTTGTCAGAAGCTCATATACAAATATCTGTGTATATATATATATATACCTATGCTTACCTGTTAAGCCAACAAGCACTGATAAAGAATGCAGCGCCTCTAGACGTTTAGTTCCTGCTTACTGACGTGCACGTGCGAGGCAACTGCATTGCCGCATACGGCCTACATCTGGTGTGCGTGGTGGGGCGCGAGATCTGTGTCTGAATGTCCCCCTTCCCTGTTATTTATACAATAGAGGCATTTACTCCAAGCCAAGGGTTTAAACCTCAGTGTATTTTAAGTAATAGAAAGCTTGTAGGCTCTAATTGTGCCTGAGGCAGTCGTGAGACATGTTGATGATGTTTACCTGAAAAATCAGGACCTAATCACTTTTTAATAAGTGTGATTTTATTAAGCTAATTTTATAAATCACCTGTACGGCCCCGCTTATGAAACTTTAAAAGTGTGTAGTAGGGTAAAAATATTATAAATCATTTGCAATGTCATTATGGACGATTTGAATTGTATCAATCAGAAATCTGATCGTGAATGATTCTCTCTTCAGATTAGACCTTAAGATTTGTTTAATTTTAAGTAAAAGCATCCACCCTGACTAAAGGTGCGGTCACAGTTTTTGCGTGCAAAATTCAGTCATTACAATTGGGATCTGCGTCAAAGGCGGGTCAAATGAACTCACCGTGCTGGCCAATGCTTCATGCGTCTCTACGCTATTGCCAACAGACCTTTTTTTACACACTAAAGGCCAGATTTACTAAACGGGGCAGATTAGCGTGAGAGCGCACATCCAAAAAAGCGCTGATGGGAGTGGAAACTTCAGCGTGTGACCGACTGATGACGTGCAAATTAAAGAACACAGACGCATTTCAGCAGTAATGGTGTGTGCACACCAAAAGCAGAGCGAACATTCGCGTTGCGTTACTCGCGGGATATCTAGTTTTTCGCGTCACTCAACATTACGCGGTTTCAGGCACATCGTCAACATTTCTTTCTGCCATTTCTTCCGTCATCAAACATGTTGGAGATAACAACTATTGCGGACCCACTTTATATTAGGTGGCCTTAACTACCATGTACTAACATTTGTATTAATCATTTGATACATTGCACTTATTGTGTACATACATGTTTTTACATTGTACTTACATTTTTAAAAATACCTTCATGTAATTACATCGGTAATTAATTTCTGTAGTTACATTTGTAATTACACTGTTGACACTTCCCTTACACCTAACCCTACCCTTAAACTTACCCATACCACCACACCTGTCCCTAACTCTACCCATATCCCACCTCAATATCAGGAAAAGTGTTTTGCAATACTATATGAACACAGTAAGTACATTGTACTTATTTTTTATGTAAGTACATAGTAGTTAAGGCCACCTAATATAAAGTGGGGCCACTATTGCTGCTCTGTATCTGTTGTGGAAGTCCCAAATACGCCAAACGGCGATGTGTCTGGGTTCACAGCACCAGGGCGAACACAACTCTTCTCAAGGAGGAACTGTGCCTGGATGACAGCCGCTTCTAGCGCTATTTGAGGATGACGGATGCCCAGTTTGATAACCTGTCAAACCGGACGTGTTAATAAGCTCTTTACCGATTGGCTTGCGCATCAACGCTTCATGCAAATTTTCCAACTTGCGCGGAAGACGCGATTGAGGCGAAAATGCGTTGCTGCATTGACTTTGTATGCAATCTACTCGCGCGAATAAATACATTTGCGTTTGGTGTGCACACACCATTAGCATCTGGTTTCAGACATGCTTTTTTGGGCGGTAAATTATGGCGCAAACACCAGTAAATTGACAAGCGCAATCGCCTTGCGTGATTTGTTTAAACTCGCCTCCCATAAATTTTGCGCCTGAAAGGGAAACTACAAATGCATATGCAATAAGGTCAGCCACAAAAATAACTGTCCACGCCTTTTCAGCGCTAATTTTTCACTACGTGTCTTTTTAGTAAATCCTGACAGTAGTTTTTAACGGCAAAAGAGGGTTTTGCGCAGGTGCAGGCTGTTAGTAAATCTCGCTAATGTGACCGCACCGTAAGGCCCATTGGAAGTTTGATGGATCCGTTTCCTCAAAGGACGATATATCATAATTTACGCAACTAATTTACCGTAATTGTCATAAGTTACCGTAAGTCGTCTTCCCTCGCGCATAATGCGCCCCGGACGCAATTTTAAGTTCTTCCCGGCGATCAGGAGACGCGGTGAACACGCGTCTTTCTCTCAGACATTTGCCAAAGAAAAGCGAAAATAGTCTGCAAGGGAAATTTCACGATGCAGAGAGCCAGGCTTTATTCCGCTGGGCTTAGCCGGCGGGTCCGTCTTCAGGTTTCAAATGTATTTTATCAGCACAACTAATTCTTCGAATCTTTTCTGACGGTTTTTCCTCTGAATTAACCTGCAGTGAGAGTGGTGTGCAAAATGTTGGCACCTTTTTAATGCCTATTTTAGAAAGACAATATTTGCACCTTAAACCCATACCAAAACAACATCATGTTTTTAAAGGGATTGTTCAGGCAAACATGACAATTCTGTCATCATGTGCTCATCTGCATGATTTTAAGGGAGGCCGCACCCTTCAATAATCAAAACGCCATAAAAGTGGTTCATACGACTGTTTCAAGTCTTCTGAAGCCATATGATAGTTTTGTGTGGAGAAAAGGCATACATTTAAGTCGTTACTGGATACTTTTACGGTGTTTTTTGGGTCGCCATTCATCTACACAAGAAAGAAAGTCGTGAGAAAATGGTGGCAGAATGACATTTTTGTGTGAACGACCCCCATAGAGATTGATCTCCCCATCTCGCCAGTGTCCCCTCATGATTGTCATTCTTAATCGTAAATCTCTCGTGCATATCCAGACGGGGAATATGTGTATTTTAAAATGATTATGCGTCGAATGATAACGCGGCTTATTTGAACGTCCCCCGCATGATGCATCTTTAGAATCTGATCCCATCCCATGATGCCCCCCTGTCATGAAGTTCACCCCACTTTTTTCTATTTAGAAGATGCCTCTTAGCAAAATGCCTCTATGAAACAGAAATTCCTATATTAGCTATAAAGATTATAATGTTACCCTTTTGTGCTAGATTGTCTCTTGAATGTAATGGATTTTGTACCTGTATTTTTCTAATTCCAATCCAGTCTTTCTGTACGCGGTGGCTTTATATGGAGGAATTCTAGGCTGCTTCCTTACAGTACGTGAATAATTTGTAAAAACTTCCAGTCATCCTCAAGACACACACCCTGACCTCCGTAGTGCGCAGCGCGACTGCCACCGTCATATCTCACCTGGAATAACCTTCGCTTTTACGCATTTAGACCTGAAATGTGCAATATCAGCGATCACGGATATCATTTGCCAAACCTTCCACGTTTCACCTTCTCAACTCGTTCCGAGTCTTAATAACCTTGAATATGCACCCCGTCGATGATGAGGATTTTCTCTGCTCTGTACAAGAATGTACGTTCATGGCTTTAGATGCAGTTGTGGCGCCGTCTTTTTAAACGCTTACCCGAGATCCTGTTCTTGATTCCTCTAAGGAGTTTCTACTTGTGTGCTTGATCTGATTATTGTCACTAGTACTGTATGATGCGATGTATGGATCTGATTGTTACAGCCCAGTTGTTGATGCAGCCTTGCCTTACTGACCCCCTGCGTAGAGAGAGGGACCCCTTTGCCATTGCCCTTCTCACTGAGTCTTATGTCATAACACTGTCTGCTGACGCAAATGTTATTCTTTAAACACCTATTAAAGTAACATACATATGAATCTGTCTGTCTGCTGTCTTGCTTTCACTTCGTGAGAGTCGCCGATCGCCTGGTGCGTGCTGGGTCTGAAGGAGGTTTAGACTATAGATTTTTAATCAGTTCGCCAATGTGAATATTGCTTTCTATTAAACGTTTTATTTATGTATTTTTTTATTTGTCTGATGCGTTTGGTTTAGTGCCGTCAAATCGATGAATCATGATTAATCGCATCCAAATTAAAAGTTTGTGTTTACATAATACATGTGTGTGTACTGTGTATAACACATGTATATATTTAAGAAAAAAATTATATTTATTTGATATAATATTAATTATATTAATATATACATGCAAATATTTCTTAAATACAACATGTATAAAATGAGTGTGTATTTGCACACACACATATTATTTAAACAAACTTTTATTTTGGATGCGATTAATCGATATGACGGCACTAGTTTGATTTTCATTTTTAACTAAAAATGTAATTTTAACCATCATTTATTTTAAAGCGATATATTTTATTCATTAAAATTATAAAAAAAATAATTAAATCATTATAATTTGTTTTAAATTGGAATTATGAATAAAAATGTACATTATTAATTACATTTTTATACACTTAGCAATAAAATAACTTAAATTTGGCCATAAAATGCATTTTTATTGACAAAAAATAAATGTTGTATTTATTATACGGCTATTATTATTAATAAACAATTACACTGTTAGACTTTGATTTCACAATATATTGGGGGCTGTAAATAATTAATAGCTGTAATAGCAGTAATATGAATAATATTTATCATCAATAATTAATAATCATGATTATAAAGCAATTTTTTTCTTTTCTTCTCTTTAAACAGCCCTAAAGTGAAATACCTGCGACACAAAAAGGTTTTGAGCAGAACTGTGGTTCTGTGGTTCACTTATTTAGGCTAGTGCTCTTATTGGTAGTGCACACCATAAACAGGTAACGCCTTCATTCATTATGAAGTAACATTTTATACGTGAAGGAACCAGCGGTGTAAATCAGACGCTGCATTCAGTCATACAATGGCCTTTTTACTGGCTGTTTACCACCTGAGTCTTACTATTTTCAGCTTCACAATGTGTGGATGTGAGGGTAAGCAACTGATATTTTTTGTTATACCTTATGAAAAGATATTTATGTTGCTTTTATGTGAGCACACTCTTGAAAACAAAAGTTCTGGGGTTAGTTGCATAAAAATAGCCATTTCTTCAGACCAATAGCCATCAAATCAGACCAATCTACGTTTATATGTTACTGACTTTAAGAAGTTATGAATAGTCTTAAAGAAACAAATTGGAGGAATAATTTGTAAGACTAGTTTTAGCAGTTTATGCAACTGTTTAGAACCTAAAAATGTTTTGCTCTCTGATTCTGTTAGACAGTTGTCCTTTTAATCCTCATTTATTGACAACCACAAAAAAGTCACTAAAACAGTTACAAATAGGCTTAGGTAGTAGAAAGTTTCCAAGTATATCCATATAAGTATATCATGTGCAGACGTGCAACACTTTGACTCAAAATTAGATAGTAATTAAAACAGTGACATAGGCCAGCTCCTAAAACAGAGCCAGAAGAACACCATTATTATAGTGCTAACACATTAAAAACCAAAAAAAAAATTTTTTTAAATCCAACATAAGAAACACATTTCAATTCAAGCAGAGCCGTAACCACCATAGACATTGAGGGAGTCAAGTGAATGTGTGCATATTTAAAGTTTACTTTATTTCCTTAAATTCCTTTTAATCCTTAAATAACATAATTCCTTTAAATAAACCAATAAGACCAATTCCCCACACTACCCCTTCCCCACGCAAAAAAACAACAAACAAAAACCTTTGGTCTAAGACATGGTTACTGCCTTGCATTCAAGTACATCACAATATAACAACCCTTAGCACAATAAACAACACATCACAAACATGCACTTCAACTGTATATCACGTATGGCAACAGCTTTCAACAACTGTTTTTGAACCCAGACACAAACCATCATTACCGTCTGCACAAAATATTTTGATACACGATTATACAAAATATCATATTTACACCATTACATCCCAACATGATTTACCTCAAAGAAAGAAAGAGATCGCAGTAATTTGCTAACTTTTTCATGTAGAGATTGTTTGTTTTTTCTGTAGTATTACTTCGTCATAAATATAATAATTTTGATCAGTGTTGTTGGATTATTGAACCAAGAAACGTCTGAAGAACCTCTACTGTGCAGGTTTCCAGTTGATTCATCAAATATGATGCTATAAATGTTGTATATTGTTGTTTTGAGCAAATGTATTATTTATGTTTAATTTAAAAAAAACTGTCATGACCTTATTTTAGACATCATTTGTTATCCTTACTCCATTACGTGTACCAGTGTGCTGTGGAATGTAGATTTCTATTGAAGATTTTGATTTCTATTGAAGACCATCTTTACTTTGAGCATAATGTACAAAAAACATAATATAGGGGGAAAATGTTTTTATAAATGAATTTGGTAAAGCTTTACAATACGGGCGCACTAATATGCATTAATTCATGCTAAACTAATGCACAGACAATCAAGAGTTAATGTGTGACTCATGAAGAACTAAACCATTTATTAATGATTACTGTATCAGCAACAAATGACCATTCTATATGATTAATAGATTAAGTAATCATTTAATTAATTGTTATTAGTTAAATGTGTCATATTGTATTAATTCCATAATAACATATTATATTAACTAATAGTGTATATTCATATGTTAATTACCACAATGGTTGAAGCCATGCATTTCAACTTCCGCTTGTCTGCTTTAATTAATCATTAGCTAATGATTTGCAAAGGTATCATTATGTTATGACTTTACTTGTTGAGGCACATTACTGTTAACTAATTCAAAATTAATTCAAAAGCCATAACCACAGTGACATATTACTTAACAATTAGTTAATAGTCATGTGACTCAAGTAAAGTCATAACATAATAAAACCTGTGCAAATCGTTAGCTAATGATTAATTAAAGTGGTATAATATGTTATTAGGGAATTAATACATGATATCATAATTAATAGCAATTAATATATAACTTAATCTATTAACCATGTAGAATCTTCATTAGTTGCAGATGCTGTTAACATTAATAAATGGTTTAGTTCTTCATGAGTCATACACTAACTCATGATTATCTGTGCATTAGTTAAGCATGAATTAATGCATATTGGTGCACCCGTATTGTAAAGTGTTACCATTAATTTCTCCTATCAATTTACAGTTGAGCTGAATTACCTTTTAATTTCACTACACAGATGTGAAGTCTATCAGAGCAGATGAAGGAGAGACTGTCCATCTGCCCTGTCACTCACTGCCTGATGAGAGGGATGAAGGTTCTGTAAATTGGACAAAAAAGAGTGAAACTATTTGTGATTTGAAATTGAATTATAAAAATGGGCCTCCCACCGGAGAATGCATTCCTCGTTTTACACTCAACAGATCGTCTTTTACACTAACTATAGAAAATGTTCAGTTCAGTGACTCTGGAAATTACAGCTGTAAAACAAGGAGAATGATTCCACCACCATTACTGGAAAACATCTCAAATCTGAGACTCCATGTTGCAGGTGATTTTGCCTTTCATTAATTATTTATGTATTCATTTATTTGAAATGTCTGCATGTTGTAGACCATCATCTAGATATCCATATACAATGGTAATATAAATGTTAACCTGTTAAACTTGAGTTCATGTTGATGTTGCTCATCTTCCTCCACTACAACACACACAGGTCTGTCCCTGCAGAAACAGAACAGCAGTAATGACACCTGTGTCCATCTGATCTGCTCTCTGAAGAGTCTGAACCCTGAGCTGGTGAACTTCTCCTGGACCAGAGAGGGTCAAGGGTCACTTCATCCATCCACATCTTCTGAGATGAACAGTGAGCTGCATCTGTGTAAACCTGACTGGAGTGATGGAGACACGATCATCTGCCACGCCAGCTACTCAAATAGCCAAATCCAAAGAAGTATAAACCTCACCTCACAGAATGATTCACAGAATGCTCCTGGCAATGGTGGGTCATTTAAACTACCCGTCACTTTAACCAGGACAAACTAGAGCACAGCCAGTTCAGCAAAACTGTTCCACTGCCTTTATCTCTCAAAAGGAAATTCATTTAAAAATGAAACCAGTCCATCAAGCTAACCTGAGATCTGTCTTTTCCAGAATCCAGACAGGACTTTCCAGCTGTTTGTGTGGTCCTTTTCAGCGTCTTCGTCATCACCATCGTCTTCATCTGGATATTGTTCTGCATGTTCAAATGTAAGACCTCCACTGATATCTGCTCTAAATGTATGCAAAATAAGATAGTGTAAAATAATATTTGTATATGAATTGTGTATATAAATATATATAAATGCTTTTCCATCCAACAAACAGAAAGTGTGTGTGATTCAGTTAGAATATGTAGTCCTGCATTATTTGAAAATTAGCTGATCTTCAAGTTACTAAATTAAAAAAAAATTTACAGATTGGAAGATGAAAGTGTGACCTGCTAACATGGACCTCCAACATGAGAGCACCAGAAGAACTTATGGGGTCATTCTGTTACTGTAATATAAATATAAATATGTATTGAATACATAACTCACATGTAGTATGATGTATCATTAAAGGGGACATTATGCAAAATTCCCTTTTATACGGTGTGTGTAAACAACCAGCCTATAATGCTAAAAATACTTTTTTTATATAATCCCCATCAATCATTCTCAATCTCTCATAACGCGCCATTTCATATTTCCCCCTACTCCTACGTAAGAGTAGGGAAACCCCTCCCATGACTGTTGATGATCTGCCCTTTTAGCATAGACACACCCCTGAGTGAGAAGCACAGAGACGCCATTTCTGTTTACTCGCTGTATCAGCTGCTAGAGTATTACAAAGTCTGCGCTAAAAACATTACAAATGTTCTGTTGGATGTACCAACAAACACTCAAGTCTCCATAGACTCCTGGCATCCAAGCCGATGAGGACACTGTGGTTGAATTTCATTTTTGAAGGAAATGTGCAGAAGAATGTCGGTAAAATGTAGACTGGGTAAACCCAGCCTGATCTGCCGGCGATTTGATTTTCGCCCTGCAACCTGTACATTCATTTCTACTGCTTCTGTTACACTTTAGCGGGAACCAATCACAGACCGGCTTATCCACCTGGCGCGCTATTGGCGGGTTTAACACGATAACGGATAGAGAAGCGATGGGTCGTTGCCCATTGATCACGCCTCTTGTGGTCTGATTGGTTGAAGGACTATCCAATGGCATACAGAGTCATTTGAATTACGCTCGTTTATCACGCCTCTTGTGCAGTAGAAAATACAGAGCAGACTCCCCAGACCATGTTCAATCTTAAACTGAGCTTGGTCTGGTGATAGCCAGACAAGGTAAAATGTTATATATTTGCACAAATCATTTTACGCATGACTGCTTCACCAACGAGGGTCAGTACAACGCTGGATTTGCAAAAAAAAGATTTGCCTATTGGCTGCCGTTCCTGGCGTATTTAAGGCGGAGTTTATGTCACCTGGATGCGCATCGTATAATCATTGTTGCCTGTGGGTGTGTGCGCGCAGCTCCGCGGGAGGTATGCACCTAGCTGTTTGGCTAACGTTGTTGCTAGTGCCTATGCACAATTTAAGTGTGCATATTTGTTATAGCCAGGTTATGGTCAGGATTGGTGCGACTTTGCTGTTGGGTACAGGCTAGGGTGACCAAAATGTCCTGTTTTCAAGTCCTGTCCTGGCCCTAATATAACAATTTTCTGTCCATACAGATGGGGCATACTTTAAATATATTGAAATTAATAAGGAATCTTTGAGTAAACTTCGAGTATCATTTGAGTATCTCATTGCCGGGCTGTGTCCTGGTCCTTCGGTAATCAAAATAATGGTCCCCCTAGTACAGGCTGTCTTTCATCCCATCCATCCATCCATCCATCATCTTCCGCTTATCCGGGGCCGGGTCGTGGGGGCAACAGTCTAAGCAGAGACGCCCAGACTTCCCTCTCCCTAGCCACTTCCTCCAGCTCCTCCGGGGGAACCCCGAGGCGTTCCCAGGCCAGCCGGGAGACATAGTCCCTTCAGCGTGTCCTTGGCCTTCCCCGGGGCCTCCTCCCGGTGGGACGTGCCTGGAACACCTCCCTGGGAAGGCGTCAGGAGGCATCCGAAATAGATGCCCGAGCCACCTCAGTTGGCTCCTCTCGATGTGGAGGAGCAACGGCTCTACTCTGAGCTCCTCCTGAGTGACCGAGCTTCTCACCCTATCTCTAAGGGAGCGCCCAGCCACCCTACGGAGAAAGCACATTTCGGCCGCCTGTATCCGGAATCTTGTCCTTTCGGTCATGACCCACAGCTCATGACCATAGGTGAGAGTAGGAACGTAGATTGACCGGTAAATCGAGAGCTTTGCCTTACAGCTCAGCTCCTTCTTTACCACGACAGACCGGTACATCGACTGCATTACTGCAGAAGCTGCACCGATCCGTCTGTCAATCTCCTGTTCCATCCTTCCCTCACTCGTTCACAAGACCTCAAGATACCTGAACTCCTCCACTTGAGGCAGGAACTCTCCACCAACCTGAAGTGGGCAATCAACCCTTTTCCGACTGAGAACCATGGCCTCGGACTTGGAGGTGCTGATTCTCATCCCAGCCGCTTCACACTCGGCTGCAAACCGTCCCAGTTCACGCTGAAGGTCCTGGTATGAGGAGGCCAACATGACAACATCATCCACAAAAAGCAGCGATGAAATCGTGTGGTCCCCAAACCGGACACTCTCCGGCCCTTGGCTGCGCCTAGAAATTCTGTCCATAAAAATTATGAACAGAACCGGTGATTAAGGGCAGCCCTGCCGGAGTCCAACATGCACTGGTAACAGGTCTGACTTACTGCCGGCAATGCGAACCAAGCTCTTGCTCCGGTCGTACAGGGACCGAACAGCCCTAAGCAGGGGGCCACCAACCCCATACTCCCAGAGCACCCTCCACAGGATGCCACGAGGAACACAGTCGAATGCCTTCTCCAAATCCACAAAACACATGTGGACTGGTTGGGCAAACTCCCATGAACCCTCCAGCACCCTGGAAAGGGTATAGAGCTGGTCCAGTGTTCCACGACCGGGACAAAAACCACACTGTTCCTCCTGAATCCGAGGTTCCACTATCGGCCGAATTCTCCTCTCCAGTACCCTGGCATAGACTTTCCCGGGGAGGCTGAGAAGTGTGATCCCCCTATAGTTGGAACACACTCTCCGGTCCCCCTTCTTGAAAAGAGGGACCACCACCCCAGTCTGCCAGTCCAGAGATACTGTCCCCAACCGCCATGCGATGTTGCAGAGGCGTGTCAGCCAAGACAGCCCCACAACATCCAGAGACTTGAGGTACTCAGGGCGGATCTCATCCACCCCCGGTGCCTTGCCACCAAGGAGCTTTTTAACCACCTCGATGACTTCAGCCCGGGTGATGGACGAGTCCACCTCTGAGTCCCCAGCCACTGCTTCGTCAATGGAAGACATGTCGGTGGGATTGAGGAGATCCTCAAAGTATTCCTTCCACTGCCCGACGATATCCCCAGTTTGAGGTCAACAGGTGCCCATCTCCACTGTAAACAGTGTTGGTAGGGCACTGCTTCCCCCTCCTGAGGCGTCGAACGGTTTGCCAGAATCTCTTCGAGGCCGACCGATAGTCTTTCTTCATGGCCTCACCGAACTCCTCCCAGGCCCGATTTTTTGCCTCCACGACTACCCGGGCTGCAGTCTGCTTGGCCTGCCGGTACCTGTCAGCTGCCTCCGGAGTCCCACAAGCCATCCAGGCCCGATAGGACTCCTTCTTCAGCTTGACGGCATCCCTTACGTCCGGTGTCCACCACCGGGTTCGGGGATTGCCGCCTCGACAGGCACCGGAGACCTTACGGCCACAGCTCCGAGCGGCCGCAGCGACAATGGAGGTGGAGAACATGGTCCACTCTGACTCAATATCTCCAGACTCCCTCGGGATCCAGTCGAAGCTCTGCCGGAGGTGGGAGTTGAAGATCTCTGACAGGGGGCTCGGCCAAACGTTCCCAACAGATATTGTAAGTACTCAACTGAACAAAATATATAACACTGGCCTATTGGTTTGTGGATATTTTACTGAATTTTTTACATAGTGCACCTTTAACGGTGCATGTCAGCCCCACCGATTGTTATATTGCCACCAGCGGGTATTTTTTTCTTTTTTTTTCTTTATGGCTTCCTTTGATTTGTGTTCTTCCTCAGGACCACGTGGAAGTTGAGTAATATCTCGTACCTGGGAAGAGCAGGTGCCCTTTTCTTTGTTTTGTTTAACGTTTTGATTTGAGTATTTACTGAAAGTCCCTCCAGTTTTGTTAAGTTTCTGTTCTTCATTAAATTGTTTTTGGTATATATTTTATGTGATTTGATTTGAAGCCTGATTATTTGCTGTTTTCATTTGTATGGTTTGTTCCATTTTTCCTATTTGTTTTTTGTTCTTTTTTTTTGATTCCTTGCTGCTCATGGTCTGAACCTATTTGGACATTTATACATCTCTGTCTGACCCCTGTGGCCAGTAGATTGCCAATGGTTGTCCTCCTCTATGGTTAGAACTTATTCCCATATGCAAGTTGTTGATTGAATGTGTTTGATTAAGTGTGCTTTTACATTCAGAGCTGAAGGCCCCCAATGAGGGAAGCTAGCTGCTGGTGGTGTTTCTCTCAAAGAGTGTGTTTGCCATTTGACAACTGTGTCTCCCTCACTTAGTGTGTGTGTGTGTGTGTGTGTGTGTGTGTGTGTGTGTGTGTGTGTGTGTGTGTGTGTGTGTGTGTGTGTGTGTGTGTGTGTGTGTGTGTGTGTGTGTGTGTGTGTGTGTGTGTGTGTGTGTGTGTGTGTGTGTGTGTGTGTGTGTGTGTGTGTGTGTGTGTGTGTGTGTGTGTGTGTGTGTGTGTGTGTGTGTGTGTGTGTGTGTGTGTGTGTGTGTGTGTGTGTGTGTGTGTGTGTGTGCGTGCAGTGTGAGTGTTTTTGTGGAGCATAATTGGGTGAGAGGTGTGTCTTAAGATACTCACTGTCCAGCTAGCCGCCCTACTGGTAAGCCTCAGCCTGAAAGTTTCTTGTTTTCTTTCATTGCTTTTCTTTGTTTGGTCAACAGTTTTCTACATTTTTAACTAATTAACTAATAAAACATTTTGTATTCATATCCATGTCTCTTGTATTTAGTGGTAATGAACCTGTGTGCCCTATTTTGGGTATAAATTTCCCCGTTCACAGAAACTGCACTCTTGTTCTAGTTGTACATTGGTGTCAATTCTTGCCCTTCACCGCCCCACCACACATATTCCATGACTGAATCCACAGAGACTAGAGCTATTTCATTAGTTTTATCCCAAAAATGCTCACCGTCTGCGTAATTCATGAATGCATATTTATTATGCATTGTATAGTCAGGTGACAGGCTTTTTTTACATTCCCACAGGAGCAGCTATACAACAATTTATAGATTATCATGACGGAAGGCACACGCTAGAGTTGAATCAACGTAACCCCACAACAACTAACCTCCAACTCCGGTTCAAACATGTAAGGCTGTACTCCACGACTGGTTATTTACTGGTTATGTTGGTCTGACATTTTGACTGAAACCAAACAGATTCGCCTGTTTTGTTGTTGATGGAGTATCCAAAGCTTGTGTAAAGGATCCGCCCTCTTCTGGTAGGGGAGCAGCAGCTCATTTGCATTTAAAGGACAACTCCGGTGAAAAATGAACCTAGGGGTAATTAACATATGGTTACCGTGTAGATCGTTCTCTGGGATGCGTTTTCATGAAAATCGAATGTAAAGAGTTTTATCTCTAAAAACAGATTAGCTTATAACGCTAGTATATGGGGCATAGAATAAGTAAAATTAAATCGCTAGTTAATACCACTAACAAGGCTCAAAATAGCCTCACACTAACACGGTGGAATAATGAGGGTCCCTACATGCAAAGCGAAGCATTGAGAACTTTGTAAGTGTACAAACAGTTTAATAAGAAGATACTTTATAAAGACAGTACATTACGCGTATACAGACAGGAGCCATCTTGGAAAGTCGAGCCATGGTTGAATAATCTGCCATCTCTTTAGTGTGTATCCTTTGGAAGCACTAGTCTCTGTTGCGTTCAGTTTTTTTTTTTTATTTTTTTTTATTTATTTTTTTTCTCTGTTGCGTTCAGTGCTTTCTTCCGGAAACAACGGACCATATGAGATTCCAAGTCACAGTTCATCACTTAGCACAGCGTTCGTGGCTCGACTTGTCGAGACCGTTTTCCAAGATGGCTCCTGTCTGTATACGCGTAATGTACTGTCTTTATAAAGTATCTTCTTATTAAACTGTTTGTACACTTACAAAGTTCTCAATGCTTCGGTTTGCATGTTGGGACCCTCATTATGCTACCATGTTAGTGTGAGGCTATTTTGAGCCTTGTTAGTGGTATTAACTAGCGATTTAATTTTACTTATTCTATGCCCCATATACTAGCATTATAAGCTAATCTGTTTTTAGAGATAAAACTCTTTACATTCGATTTTCATGAAAACGCATCCCAGAGAACGATCTACTCAGTAACCATGTGTTAATTACCCCTAGGTTCATTTTTCTCTGGAGTTCTCCTTTAAAGGGTTAGTTCACCCAAAAATGAAAATTCTGTCATTAATTACTTACCCTCATGTCGTTCGACACCCGTAAGACCTCCGTTCATCTTCGGAACACAAATGAAGATATTTTAGTTGAAATCTGATGGCTCTGAAAGGCCTCCATTGGCACAATGCACGGTTCACTCTCAAGACCCTTAAAAGGTACTAAAGACGTCGTTACAAAGTCCATCTCACTACAGTGGTTCTACAATAACTTTATGGAGTGACGAGAATAGTTTTTGTGAGCAAAAAAACCCTAAATAACGACTTATATAGTGATGACGATTTCAAAACACGGCATCATGAAGCTTCGAAGCGTTATGAATTAGCGAGTCGATTCAGCAGTTTGGATCGGCAAATTTCAGCAGTTTGGCGGTTTGACACGCGATCCGAATCATGATTCGACTCACTGATTCATAACGCTTCGAAGCTTCATGATGCCGTGTTTTGAAATCGTCATCACTATATAAGTCGTTATTTAGGGTTTTTTTGCGCACAAAAACTATTCTCGTCACTCCATAACGTTATTGTAGAACCACTGTAGTGAGATGGACTTTGTAACGACGTCTTTAGTACCTTTTAAGGGTCTTGAGAGTGTAAAGTGCATTGTGCCAATGGAGGCCTTTCAGAGCCATCAGATTTCAACTAAAATAACTTTATTTTTGTTCTGAAGATGAACGGAGGTCTTACGGGTGTCGAACGACATGAGGGTAAGTAATTAATGACAGCATTTTCATTTTTGGGTGAACTAACCCTTTAAAGGGACACACAAAAACAGTGAGTTTTTGCTCACACCCAAATAGGGGCAAATTTTACAAGCTATAATAAATGATCTGGGGGTATTTTGAGCTGAAACTTCACAGACATATTCTGGGGACACCAGAGATTTATATTGCATCTTGTGAAAAGGGGCATAATATGTCCCCTTTAACTGAAAATATAGGTATACTATGTTTTTGTAATTAATATCAGTAAGCAAATATATATGCAAATAAAACCAAACTTTTAAATCAAATAAAAGGCGTCATGTGACTCAGTGCTCTATATAGGTAATAATAATACCTTTTATTTAAAGGTGCCTTTCAATGCACTCAAGGACACCTTATAATATAAAACTAGGTATAAAATAAAAAGCACACAAATTACACATCAATCAATCATATGTCATTAAAAGCTATTCCACACAGATATGTTTTTATTTGAACTTTAAATTGGGAAATTGAATCGAGCTGACGGATGTGCAGTGGTAAAGAATTTCACTTAGGAGCTGCGCAACTAAAAGCCCTACCACCAAAGGAACTCATCTTGAAGTTTGGAACAGACAATTAGTCTGCCGAAGATCATCTCATTGGGCCTCATTCATGAAACACGAGCAGAACGAGTTTGTGCAAATTTTCGGATTCACGAAAATGTTCGTATTTTCAAAAAGTTAGTTGGTACGAAATAAATGTACACCTGCTCCCTACCACGTGTAAATGGTGCAGAACACATTTGAACGTTCTGTGTTCTAATTTAGGCAAACTGACAACATTGCATTTTGAGGCACTATGTGAGATACTGAATAATTTGATAAACCATTTTACTTTATGCAATGTGTGTAAACATGGCCATAAATGCCATTCCCCTTCTTGGCAATGCATCTATACACCGTATCTAATTTGCATATGAATGTATTTTGGGACTATATGTAATGTAAAAAGACATGTCATAATATTTTCATAAGAATGTCTTATATTTCATAAGAATATCCAAACTTAAAACTGTGTATGCTGTCAAAGAAATTTGCTAAAATATAATGTCCTCTACAGAGGCAAAACCTCTGATCTGGGTCTCAGGAGGATATTTCTGTCTCATGCAGAGTGGCCTTTATATTTAGGCTCTGATGTTTTGAGCGGTGAGATTCTGTTCGAGAGATCAACAACTATCTGTTGTTGGCTATATTACTCACCGCTGCAAAAACACGTTGTAAATAGATGTATTTGACGCTCTCCAGAACTATTATTATTATTACATTATCAACTAAGTGTAACCGATGGCAAGTAATGATCATACTTGGTCCGACTACGCCACCGGGGCTTTAATACCCACGGACATAACTAAACAGCAACACAAGTTCTCTCTCGCTAATAAATGAAGAACATAGACGTGACCCTCAAGTACAACACTTTTATTAACAATTAGTACTAAAATTTATGAACAGGCGGAATATTCAAATTGCAAGTTGAGATGTCTAATCGTTAAATGTAATATTAAAATCAGGACCCTCAATCTGCATATATATGGTCAACCAAGCCTGCGGGAAGAACAGAGGAGAAATCACTAGGCCAAAGACCCACAGTTTAAACAGCACTCACCACACGTGTACATAAACCAACACATTTAAAAAAAGGTGTAGTGAATACTGCAAATGCCTCACACGCTCAATACCCATGCAGTGTTTGTAAACCTCATGCAGTGTTTGTAAACCTCATGCAGTGGAGAAAAGACCCAGGAGACCCCAAGAGGAAACTCCCACACAGGCTGGTTCCTAAAAACAATAGAAAGATGGGTTAAATTCCCCTTTAGCACATACAAATAGACCCTTAGCGGTTGGTACAAACAAAACTTAAGTAACAAAACAAATAATAACAAAAAGAAATAATTTCAAAACACACAATTCATAATAATCAAATTAAAACTTATGAAAAACAAGTAAATAAGGCATAAGCAAAACAGCAGGGCCTAGACATCAAAGGTCCATATGTACAGAACTCCACAGAGTAAGATCTCTGCCGTAATCCAAGAGTGAACGAGAAATGTGGCACAATAGCTCAAACTAACGACGCTGCGTGATACGGTTTGTTGATGACACCGAAACACGGCATGCCCGACTTGCATGCGATCATATAACACCCACGCGCTCACAGTCTTGCGTCGGGAGGGGTTCTCTCTCGCTATGGCGCTTCAGGGTCACAACCCCGGAAGAGGACAGGAAGAAATCAAACGTCAGGCAGTCACGCCACCTGCTGCCCTCCGCGGCATTTATAGGACAAAATAAACATATGCCCCACCCCGTACACCATCCTAATCGTCCACTTGGTTACAATTCACCCCCTCTTTCTGTGTCGACGCCCCGTCGGCAAATTAAAAGGAAAAAATTTTTTTTTTTTAACTTAAATTACCTACATCCAGGGCCTAAACACAACTGTCACCCCCTCACTATGGCCAAGGAAAGACGAAGAAGTCGCAGCCCCGTTTGCACTACTCCCCACAGCCCGTGGCAAATGATGAGGGTTGGAATGCCTCCCTGCAGTTCCTCTTGCTGACCGGCGTAGGGGATTTTCTTCATTGTCTAATGCCTCACCACTTGCCGAAGGCGGCATCTCCACCAGCCGACCTAGACTCCTTTTCCAGCCATCAGGATGCAATACACCAGCAACTGACTCGGAGTGACCAGGTGAAGGAACAGCTGGAACGGTCACAGTGGCAGGCGTCCTCTCTTCCGGCAGTGGGACATAAACCCATCGTCCATCCTCCTGTTCTTCTTCATGGGCAACATTCTCAGATCGCAAAGTCTCAGAGCCCACACACGGCGAAACATACAAAGGCAAAACGTCAGGCACAGGCTTCAACATAGTCCGATGTACTGTTTTTACTTGCGCCCGTTTATCTGGAGGGGCAATGGAATAAACCACTCCTTCGGTGGGTGCTCGGATTACCATATACTTTGTCGGGCTCCAAACGTCTTGTATTTTATTCCTACCTCGATTACTGTGGTCCCTTCGGTAAACTAACTGTCCTTCCTTTAAGTGACTGCTATACCCCCTCTGATCGTGCCTCTCCTTCCTCAGCTGGGCTGCCGCTTGAATCCTCTCCCGAGCGCCATCAAATGCCACTTGCAAACGTCCTCTATGCTCCGCCATCCAGTCCATTACTGTCCCTGCTGTCGGCTGTGGGACTCTTCCAAGGAGAAAATCAACTGGTAAGTTAGGTTCTTGGCCAAACATTAAAAAATGTGGGCACTCACCCGTTGTCTGATGTATTGTAGTGTTGTAAGAGAACAACAATTGGGGTAAGTAATTAGTCCAGTCGGCTTTTGCAGATTTGGGAAGTGTACAAAGGAGACTGTGCAATGTTCGATTGAACCGTTCACATTGGCCGTTACCTTGAGGGTGATAGGGTGTTGTACGTGTCTTTTGTATCCCATATAGGTTGCAAAGTTGCTGTATCAATGCCCCTTCAAAACTTCGACCCTGATCCGAGTGAATTCGGGCTGGGACACCAAACCGGCAAAACCATTCCCTCACCAACACATTTGCTACCGTGGGAGCCCGCTGATCATAAGTTGGGACTGCCTGCGTAAACTTTGAAAAAACATCAGTCATTATTAATACTTGCTCTTTACCATCTCTTGAACGTTCTAAGAGGGTAAAATCAATCGCTAAAATTTGATTTGGTCTTGCGGCAACCAAGTGCCCCATTGGTCCCTTCACCGGAGGATGTACTGGTTTAGCCAGAGTGCAGCGTTCACATTCCTCGCACCACTTTTTAACTGCTTTATACATTCCAGGCCAATAACACCTTGAACGCACTAGTTCGGTGGTCCGCTCAATACCTTGATGGCCGTGCCCCTGATGTAACTGTTGTAACACCTCCTCTTGTAATATTTCTGGCAATACTAATTGTAGAACCTCTTCTCCTCCATCAGGGCGAAAGGTCCTACGATACAAGACCTTATCTCTCTCTACCAGACGGTCCCATTGTCTCACCAATTCCAGTACAGACTTGCTCAACGTTTGCCGGTCGATGTAATCTGGCCTCTTTTTAGTTTGCCAAAAATTACCAAAAACAGCAATCATAGGATCACTTTTCTGAAGATCAGCAAGGTCACTCACAGAATAGGCTGGTAACACAGACATTTCTGACTGGTAAGCAACTACCGGTGTCTGGCCAATAGCCTGCTCCAATCGGGCTGGAACTGATGTCCCTGGAAGAAAGTGATCAACATGGGATGCTCCCTCCGGGACATGTTGTCTTGATAAGGAATCAGCATTCCTATTGGCCCGTCCAGGTCGATAACGGATAATATAATCAAAGGCTTCCAACTCGGCTGCCCACCGTAACTCTGTTGCTCCAAGTTTCGCCGTACTCAAATGGCTCAAAGGGTTGTTATCGGTCCAGACAATAACTTTATGGCCCAGCAAATATTCTCTGAATTTCTCCGCCATCGCCCATTTCAGGGCGAGAAACTCTAACTTCATGGAACTATAGTTTGGCATCCTCTTCTCAGTCCGATTCAATGTTCTACTTGCATAGGCAAGAGGCCTCACTTTCCCTTCTTGCTCCTGTGACAGCACTGCTCCCAACCCGTTCTGGCAGGCATCTACTTCCAAAATGAAAGGTAATGAAAAATTTGCATAAGCCAACACAGGGGTATTAGTCAGACACTCCTTCAACTCTTGAAAACTCTTTTCACAAATCAGGGTCCAGGCACTGCTTACAGGTCTCCGCGCACCCTTTTTGTCCTTACTTCCGCCCAGTTCCCCAATCAGATGGTACAATGGGGCTGCAATCACTGAGAAATCTTTAACAAATCGTCTGTAGTAACTGGCAAACCCTAAAAAGGATCTTAATGCTGCTACATCCGTTGGTCGAGGCCAGTTGGCTACAGCAGCAATCTTCTCAGGGTCAGTAGAGACCCCCTCATTGGATATCACGTGCCCCAGATATTTGACCTCCGTTTTGAAGAAACAACACTTCTCCAGTTTTACCTTAAGACCTTCTTGATGAAGCCGACTCAAAACCTTGTCCAACCGCTCCAAATGTTGATCTATAGAGCAGGAAAATACAATCACATCGTCTAGGTAAAGCAACAGAGTTTGGAAGTGCTGGGACCCAAACATGCGCTCCATAAGTCGCTGAAATGTACTTGGTGCATTAGATAACCCAAAAGGCATACGATTAAATTCGAACAGCCCAAATGGGGTACAGAAAGCAGTCTTACATTTGTCCTTCTCTTCAACAGGCACCTGATTGTAGCCACTTGCCAGGTCTAAAGTTGAAAACCAGCGAGCTCCTGAAAGGGCGTCAAGGGACTCCTCGATTCTAGGGAGAGGAAAAGCATCTCTCCGAGTCTTACGATTAAGCTGTCGATAATCCACACATAGACGTAGAGCACCATCTTTTTTCTTAACTAAAACGATGGGGGATGCATAGGGGCTGCAACTTTCCCTTATTACCTGACTTTCTAAAAGCTGATTTATGTGTGCCTTTACAGCCTCATATTCAGCAGGTGGAATGCGCCTATATCTTTGTCTTACAGGGGCCTCATCCGTTAAGGGGATCTGATGACTAATGAGGGTAGTGCAGCCTAAATCTCCTTCGTGGGTAGCAAACACAGACTGATACTTTGTCAATAGGGCAATAACCTTACTCTGCTCTAATGCGGAGAGGGTGGACAAATCAACTGACTGTATCAGCTGCTGTGTTTTGCCAACTTGTCCTGCCTGCATACCAATCATAGCCTGAACTTCCCCAACCCCCAGTGAAAAGGGAACCTCCTCAACCCCAGCAGGTAAGCTAACTATTTGAGCTGACTTCAGAGTCCCTAAAGCACAGCGTGAAGGAACACGAGCATCCATACAGCTAACATTGATCACAGGAACATAAGCAGTACCCTTAAGCATCTGTACTACAGCAGGGACTACCAATACTCCAGCAGGAAGTGCAACATTAGAAAATGGCTCGAAAACAACAGTCTTAGACTGGGCTATTAGATGCTGAGAGCAGGTAGCCGCCACTAATTTCATGGTTCCCCCTGGTAAATGAACAGGGTACCTACCCCTAACTCTTGCAATCCCTGTGCCGGACCTAACAGAGGAGGGAGCATCCTGACAGAACTGGAGTGCCTGTTGCCACTCCTTGGGAGCCTGCTGGATACATGGGAGGCTGAAAAGAGAAGCACCATGCTGACTAAACAGCAAGTCATAACACTCACTAATAATGTTCATTCCCAAGACACCTGGAATATTTGTTTTTGACCACAAACTAGGAGTGTCTTTTACAACGAGAATCCCCTTATTTGGTATAACTTTCCCAAAAACCTCTACATTCACCTCAGCATACCCAAGATAGGGTATATCAAGCCCATTAGCAGCTCTAAGTTGTAACCAATTACAAGAATGGAGTTGTTCACTAAAATGTTGGAAAAAAAAACTCTCTGCTATTGTGGACACCATTGATCCAGTATCCAGAAGACATGGTACCCTGATCCCCCCAATAAGAACCATAACTGATGGACATGGCCCCACTAATTTCGGTACATTGAGGTGGCTTACCTCATTAGAATTACTTGAGTCAGAACTGTCCCCTCCTGAACCGTGACTCAGCGACTCAGAGGGAGTTAGTTTTCCGACAGCTGCTGCTGGGATCCTATCCTTTGTCTGAAATGAGACTGTGGTTGGGATTCAACCCGTTCATTATCACAATGACTAGCAAAGTGGCCAGGTTGTTGACAACGCCTACACACGACTTGATTACGATGTACTGGAGGCCGCTTGTTAGGATTCTGCAACCGGGAAAGCTGTTCCCCTAGCTGATTTAATTGTTCTTGTTGTCGTTTCAACATTTCTTTTATTTCAGCCATTTCAGCCAAATAACTACCTGTACTAGAGGGGTTTTGTGTAGTGGATACATGTGTAGCACACAATGAGGGTACAGAATAACTCCGTGCCCGCCCTTCAACAGACATGCCTTCCCGCTCCCAGCGAATAGCCTCTTTACGGATATCTAAAAGTGTATAACTTGGATGGGCTCGGACAATTTGTTTCAACGCCCTTCGAAGGGCTGGATCGATGACATGTTCCACAAACTGGTCTCTCAATAGTATGGCAGAGTTAGGCATTGGAGCCGGGGCACTTTCCGACACCTCATTCATAAGTCTAAACAGAGCATGGGAATACTCCTGTAACGACTCACCCTCAATCTGTTTCCGGGAAAAGAACTTTTCTTGTAATGCAACATAAGACTGGGGGCAGCCATACATTTCTTGGAGGATAGAAAGGATCCGATCTGGGTCCTCCCTTTCTGCTCTAGACCTATATTTAATTTCATTTTTAGCTTCCCCCTCCAAATGATCATATATAAAATAGGCTTGATCAACAGATATAAGGCCCCGGGCCCGCATACTAGCGCGGACCTCCTCTGCCCATTCTGCTATTCCAATTCCCACAGTACCTCTAAAGACAGGACACTTCCTCTCCCTGGGCACATACAACATGCGGTCATGGAACCCATTAGCCTGAACTGAAGATCTGGAAACATCAGAAACAACATTAGTAGATTCAGTTCTTATAGGAGCAGTCTGAGCCTGTAACAGGCGTTGATTATCAGTTCTTAGCTGTTGAACTAAGTCCCGCAGCTCTTGCAACTCAGTGTCCATAGTCTCCTCCCGAAACTCTTGCAACGGCGCCTCCATAGTCACCAGGCACAGATCCCTCCGTCGTCCTCAATAGAAACGATCTCGCAGCGAAACACCTGCCCGCTGAATGGTTATAGGCCGCTGCTGTTTTGCCACAAAATAGAAAAAAAAAAAAAAGAGAAAACAGAAAAAAAACTACAACAACAACAACAACCGCCAGGGATAAAAAAAACAATGTGTAGTTGCACCTGAAAATCACGTCCTGTTCCACACAAGCATACCCTGCCGACCTACGCCAAATGTAACCGATGGCAAGTAATGATCATACTTGGTCCGACTACGCCACCGGGGCTTTAATACCCACGGACATAACTAAACAGCAACACAAGTTCTCTCTCGCTAATAAATGAAGAACATAGACGTGACCCTCAAGTACAACACTTTTATTAACAATTAGTACTAAAATTTATGAACAGGCGGAATATTCAAATTGCAAGTTGAGATGTCTAATCGTTAAATGTAATATTAAAATCAGGACCCTCAATCTGCATATATATGGTCAACCAAGCCTGCGGGAAGAACAGAGGAGAAATCACTAGGCCAAAGACCCACAGTTTAAACAGCACTCACCACACGTGTACATAAACCAACACATTTAAAAAAAGGTGTAGTGAATACTGCAAATGCCTCACACGCTCAATACCCATGCAGTGTTTGTAAACCTCATGCAGTGTTTGTAAACCTCATGCAGTGGAGAAAAGACCCAGGAGACCCCAAGAGGAAACTCCCACACAGGCTGGTTCCTAAAAACAATAGAAAGATGGGTTAAATTCCCCTTTAGCACATACAAATAGACCCTTAGCGGTTGGTACAAACAAAACTTAAGTAACAAAACAAATAATAACAAAAAGAAATAATTTCAAAACACACAATTCATAATAATCAAATTAAAACTTATGAAAAACAAGTAAATAAGGCATAAGCAAAACAGCAGGGCCTAGACATCAAAGGTCCATATGTACAGAACTCCACAGAGTAAGATCTCTGCCGTAATCCAAGAGTGAACGAGAAATGTGGCACAATAGCTCAAACTAACGACGCTGCGTGATACGGTTTGTTGATGACACCGAAACACGGCATGCCCGACTTGCATGCGATCATATAACACCCACGCGCTCACAGTCTTGCGTCGGGAGGGGTTCTCTCTCGCTATGGCGCTTCAGGGTCACAACCCCGGAAGAGGACAGGAAGAAATCAAACGTCAGGCAGTCACGCCACCTGCTGCCCTCCGCGGCATTTATAGGACAAAATAAACATATGCCCCACCCCGTACACCATCCTAATCGTCCACTTGGTTACATAAGGGTGCTTTTGCTTGCGTTTGAGGATGCTTAGTACCCCCGTAGAACTGGGCCTGCCTTAATCGCTGGGACCACTCCATCTTTCAGCATTAGACGAGCTACAAATCCATAGACAGTAAAAGAAATCGTCACAGCAACCCCATAGACTTCGCAGAGAAAAAGTTAAGTCAAGTAGAAGCACTCACTTCCTGATGGCTGAGCATAATTTATCTACTGCGCACAGAGAGTAGGGTTGCCACCTTCACGACCCACACCAACCACAAAAAACATTGACAACTTGACAGCTCAATAATAAACCATAAGAAAACATGAGATCAAGTATGTGAACTTGTAACAGAACACATTTTATATTCATTTACATTTGATTATTTTATTTATTTCTAAAGAACTCTTTAGTTGCCTATTTGGTGCACTTTAAATGGATAGTTCACCCAATCGTCATAATTTACTCACCCTCATGATGTTCCAAACCTGTATGAGTTTCTTTGTTCTGCAGAACACAAAAGAAGATATTTTGAAGAAAGTTTGTTGTAACAGGCTGCTTTAGGGGCACCATTGACTTCCTATGTGTTCAACATAACAAAGAAACGTATACATGTTTGGAACTTGAGGGTGAGTAAATGATGACAGAATTTTCATTTTTGTGTGAAACTGTCCCTTTAAGCAGTCATTCTGAACCAGTAATCACTTTTTTGAATTTCAAAAATGTTTATTATTTTTATTCATTTACTTAAATTAGGACCATATTATCATGTAATTATTTGTCCCATTTTTATCTAAATATTTTTTTTAATTAGGATTATTTATTATGTATGATTAAGCCTTAGCTAAATTATAAATTATATTAATAATAACATTTATTAGGCTATAATCTATTAATTAACTTGTCTAAAAAATAATAATTCTGTCTGCCAAGCTCTGATAATGTATGGAATATTATATTAATATATTATCCATAAAAAAAACTAGGCCTATAGCAGGGGCATCGCACCCGTGGGGGATCTTTTCCCGGTGAGAGGGTTCAGCACCCACACTTTTTCTGCAGTTTTCCCGCAGTTTTGCTCAAACGCCTTACAGCAGTTGGACATCTTTCCGGGTGCTGGATTACCCCCTTGTACAAATCCAGAGTTGAACCGGGTTGAACCTTATTTATAAAATGATCATCGCCGAAATGCAGGGAACAAACAAAAACACTTGCACAACTCCATTGCTGCTCCAGAAAAACAAACTCCATCCACTGTCCCGTTAACGCTGGGTTCTTTGGGAAGCTGCACAGGGTTGTCTTGCCCTGACAATCAAAAACACACTTCTTTGGTGACATTGTTGATTTCGGGAGGTCCTGTGACTGCAGCGCAGCCGGCTTCCCTAAAGCCAAGCAAAGCGCGTTAATGGGAGTGCATTTGCTCTCTTGCTCTGGTCGCGCGCGCGAGAAGAGCCCGTACAAGGACATTCCGCCCTTGCACCACGTGATCACCGTACCACCCGACCACTCTCATTTGCTCTTTGCCATGCATTAAAGATGAAAGATAACATTATATTCACAGAAATAGATTGACTCTACAAACACAGTCCTTTTAGAATTATGTATCATAAACAGATAACTGTAATGATAACCTACACTTAAATAAGCACAATTTATATCAAAGTGAATCTCTAAGTGTTTGGTCAAAGGAAGGTTTTTCATTTTATCTTTTACGGTCATCTACATTGTGGGTGGGCACATGGACAGGAAGCTAATCTCAGAATGTGTGTGTGCTTGTGCAGAAGTGTCACGCTAAGCACAGCTCATAAATGTGATCAATTGATATGTTTTTAAAACGGGTTGCAAGCTGTTTTTTATTTTTGACTTTAATTTCTCTCCCACATACAGGTAAGAGAATTCAGTTCTGTTTACTTTGCCCTTTTATGTAAATCAAAGAAATGTCTCGGTTGTGACAGGTATTAACTGGCTAATAACAAACTGATTTATTTACTGTACATTTGAAGACAACATTCTCAGTCTCAATTTGTGTTAATCCACAGATGAGGAGTCTATCAGAGCAGATGAAGGAGCGACTGTCGATCTGCCCTGCCACTCACCGCCTGATGACAATGAACTATTTTCTCTAAAGTGGACAAAAATGAGTGCAACTAGTAAAACTATTTGTTTTTGGAATATTAATAAAATTACTGGATCTTCCAGTGGAGATTGCATTCCTCGTTTTACACTCAACAGAACGTCTTTTACACTAAGTATAGAAAATGTTCAGTTCAGTGATTCTGGAAATTACAGCTGTAAAACAATGAGATTAATTCCACCACCATCACTGGACAACAGCTCAAATCTGAGACTCCATGTTGCAGGTGATTTTGCCTTTCATAAATGGTTTTGAACTGTCCACTTGTTATTGACCAAATTACCTAGAAGTCCATAATAAACCATTTCCATCTCCATTACAGCACATCTGTCCCTGCAGAAACAGAACAGCAGTAATGACACCTGTGTCCACCTGATCTGCTCTCTGAAGAGTCTGAACCCTGAGCTGGTGAACTTCACCTGGACCAGAGAGGGTCAAGGGTCACTTCATCCATCCACATCTTCTGAGATGAACAGTGAGCTGCATCTGTGTAAACCTGACTGGAGTGATGGAGACACGATCATCTGCCACGCCAGCTCCTCAAGCGCTCACACACCTCTCAGCAGGAACATTACACTTGACTTCAGTGATAAGGGTGAGTGATTTTAAAATAAGATAAAAGAAAATGACTGTCCAAATGACGGCTCCGATTAGAAAAATAAATGCATAACATTCTCAAAAGTAAATACATTTTTAAATTGAATGAAATGAACTTGAAATGCAAAAACTATTTTAAAATAAATAAATTGGAAAAAAAATTAATCCATGAAAATGTTAATAAAAAATATAACTAATACATCAACCAATCTGTCAGGCCAAACTGAGATCCATCTCCCAGAATCCTGCCAGAACTCTCCTGCGTTTTGTGTGGTTCTTTTCGGCGCCTTCATCATCTGCATCAGTTTCATCTGGATGTTGTTCTGCATTTCCAAATGTAAGACATACTATGCATTTTGCACATTCACTAAATGCAAAATTTACATTTACATTTAGTCATTTAGCAGACGCTTTTATCCAAAGCGACTTACAAATGAGAGCAATAGAAGCAACTAAAACAGTCAAGGGCAACAATATTCTTTGACCTGTAGATAGATAGGCACATTCCACAATGAGCCGTTCGCTGGGCTTGGTTACAATCAAATCTGTTTTTGGACTAACAAGGAAGTTTTCAGTTCTGAAACTTGCAGGATATCCTTATAGTATGATGGCCTCTTATATGTCAAACGCTTGAGGAAAAGTTGATTTCTCAATTCATGACCCCTTTACAAATAATAACTAAAATACATTTCCATCCAGAAATAAAAAGTGTGTGAAATGTTATTAAACAAAAAAGACAGAGCCCACAAATCTGTCTTTATTGAACATACTGTTTGGATGGGAAATTCCTTTTTATTGGTGAAACATTTCATGAAGCATGAAACTCCTTTAGAACTGGGGCTAATTTATGTACATAAAACATTCATGTTTCCTCCCGCAGATAAGAGTGAGACCTGCTGCAGTGGACCATCGACACAAGAAACGGATTAAATCATTCTGTTTCCGTAATTCTGTAACTGATATTGTTGAGATCCTTCAAGTTTTTTTTTTTCAATTTTCTTCCATTTAATGCATATATTGCAAACATAACTCATATGTATGATGTATCATAAACTGCAAACATTGGTCTACTTCTTTGTTTTTGTATTCAAAGTATCACTGAACAAACACAGTATAATAATACAAATTATTCTCTTGTCACCCAATTGTATAAAACCAAACTTTTAAATAAAACAATAGCTGGCTTGTCCTTGAAGAGTGCGAGGCTGATTTATGAAGTTAGTGTTAGTGTGAAGACATTTAGGGCAGATTGTGAAATTTTGTGGTCTTTCATTCCAGAATTCCGTGATATTTCGCCTTAACACAGAAATCAGAACCCCTGAAAAAAGTTATCTTTTCTATTTAAACAATTATACTCATTTGCTCTTTGCCAGACCAATACACAACAATAAATGTTGGAAAGATTTTATTCAAGACAAAAGATAAAGTTCTATTCAAACAAGTAGATCAAGTCTACAAACATTATTGAGTAGTTTAAACAGATAACCGTGATTATAATCTACAGTTACTCTAAATAAGCACAATTTGTGTCTGATTAGTGTTTAACCGATGTAAGAAGGATTTTTTTTTTTTAATCTTAAATGATGATCATCATTGTGGGTGGGCACATGGAGAGGAAGTTCATCACTCAGTATGAGTGTGTGAGTGTGCAGAAGTGTCAGACACACTGAGCACATCAACATGTTTTTAAAACGGGTTACAAGCTGTCTTTTATTTTTGACTTTAATTTATCTCCTGCATACAGGTAAGAGACTTCAGTTATATTTATTTTACCCTTTTATTTAAAGCAAAGAAGTTTTATATAAAGTCTTATTTGTGACTTATACTGTGTAACACACATTTCCGGACTAATAACAAACATCCCAGTGATGGAGCTAATAAATGTGGTAGATTTTTCTGTGATGTTTCACAATAAATGTGATTTGTATATTTGAAGGCAGAATTCTGCTGTTACACTGAAATGTGTGTCAATCCACAGATGCGGAGTCTATCAGAGCAGTTGAAGGAGAGACTGTCCTTCTGCCCTGCCACTCACTCCCTGATGAGAGGGATGAAGGTTCTGTAAAGTGGACAAAAAATAGTTACACTATTTGTGATTGGCGTTTTCATATTAACAGTGGAACTTTCACCAGAGAATGCAGTCCTCGTTTTACACTCAACAGAACGTCTTTTACACTAAGTATAGAAAATGTCCAGTTCAGTGACTCTGGAGATTACAGCTGTAAAACAACAAGAATGATTCCACCACCAATACTGGAAAACATCTCAAATCTGAGACTCCATGTTGAAGGTGATTATGCCTTTCATAAATGATTTATGTGTTTAAAACGTCTGCTTGCTGTAGAAAATCACCTTGATCTAGATGTCACTAATACACAATGGTAAATGTATCAATGATAACCAAGTCACACTATTAAACTTGAGTTCATGTTGATGTTGCTCATCTTCCTCCACTACAACACACACAGGTCTGTCCCTGCAGAAACAGAACAGCAGTAATGACACCTGTGTCCATCTGCTCTGCTCTCTGAAGAGTCTGAACCCTGAGCTGGTGAACTTCACCTGGACCAGAGAGGGTCAAGGGTCACTTCATCCATCCACATCCTCTGAGATGAACAGTGAGCTTCATCTGTGTAAACCTGACTGGAGTGATGGAGACACGATCATCTGCCACGCCAGCTACTCAAATAGCCAAATCCAAAGAAGTATAAACCTCACCTCACAGAATGTTCCTGGCAATGGTGGGTCATTTAAACTACCTGTCACTTTAACCAGGACAAACTAGAGCACAGCCAGTTCAGCAAAACTGTTCTGTAAAATTTCTTAAAAGGAAATTATTTTAAATTAAAAAAATGTAATCAACCAATCCATCATTTTCCAGAATCCAGACAGAACTTTCCAGCTGTTTGTGTGGTCCTTTTCAGCATCTTCGTCATCACCATCGTCTTCATCTGGATATTGTTCTACATGTTCAAACGTAAGACCTCCACTGATATCTGCTCTCAATGTATGCAGAATCTGACACTCTATAATAATAATTATATTAAATACATAAATTGTGCTTTTCCATCTAGCAGTGTTTGTGATTTCTTTTAGAATCTCTAATCTAGCATCAATTTAAGTTGATTTGAACGTGAGATTGTAGTTCACAAACCACTGCAAGCTCTTTTTGCGTTGTACAAAAACAAGCTAATGTATTATCTCCATCCTGCAGACGAGACTCTGACCTGCTGCCGTGGACCCGCGCCGTGAGAGCGACAGACGACTGGAGACACACTGAAAACGATAAATTCCTACATATTACACTTTTCTTGTGATCCTTTAAAACTATGCTTTCTTAAAAATGTCTGCTTTGTGATTTCCTGAGAATTAATGTGAGTTGATATTAAAAAGCAATTATAGGCCAACTTCTGTTTTATGTAATAGGCATCATTTATAAATAAATATCTAGTATGCAAAGAATTTTCTTTTCAACTGATTTTATAAAACCAAACATTTTAAATATAAAATGAAAGCTGTCATATGACTTGATGATGGCGTCTATGAGGGCTGTCCTGGCTCACTCAAAGGGGTCATGAACTGCATTGTTTTATTGTTTTATAATGTTTCCTGGGGTGCACTTATAACATTAATATGAGAAATTATTCAGAAATAGAAGCCATTTTTCTCTGATTTGAACGCTCTGTTTGAAGGGGCGTGTCTGCTGTGAGACTTCAGTGTAAACGCCCACTGCTGTGATTGGCTGCTGTGAGACTTCAGTGTAAACGCCCACTGCTGTGATTGGCTGCTGTGAGACTTCAGTGTAAACGCCCACTGCTGTGATTGGCTGCTGTGAGACTTCAGTGTAAACGCCCACTGCTGTGATTGGCTGCTGTGAGACGTCAGTGTAAACGCCCACTGCTGTGATTGGCTGCTGTGAGACTTCAGTGTAAACGCCCACTGCTGTGATTGGCTGCTGTGTGACGTCAGTGTAAACGCCCACTGCTGTGATTGGCTGCTGTGAGACTTCAGTGTAAACGCCCACTGCTGTGATTGGCTGCTGTGAAACGTCAGTGTAAACGTCCACTGCTGTGATTGGCTACTGTGATACTTCAGTGTAAACGCCCACTGCTGTGATTGGCTACTGTGAGACTTCAGTGTAAACGCCCACTGCTGTGATTGGCTGCTGTGAGACTTCAGTGTAAACGCCCACTGCTGTTATTGGCTGCTGTGAGACTTCAGTGTAAACGCCCACTGCTGTGATTGGTTGCTGTGAGACTTCAGTGTAAACGCCCACTGCTGTGATTGGCTGCTGTGAGACTTCAGTGTAAATGCCCACTGCTGTGATTGGCTGCTGTGAGACTTCAGTGTAAACGCCCACTGCTGTGATTGGCTGCTGTGAAACGTCAGTGTAAACGTCCACTGCTGTGATTGGCTACTGTAAGACTTCAGTGTAAACGCCCACTGCTGTGATTGGCTACTGTGAGACTTCAGTGTAAACGCCCACTGCTGTGATTGGTTGCTGTGAGACTTCAGTGTAAACGCCCACTGCTGTGATTGGCTACTGTGAGACTTCAGTGTAAACGCCCACTGCTGTGATTGGCTGCTGTGAGACTTCAGTGTAAACGCCCACTGCTGTGATTGGCTGCTGTGAAACGTCAGTGTAAACGTCCACTGCTGTGATTGGCTGCTGTGAGACTTCAGTGTAAACGCCCACTGCTGTGATTGATTGCTGTGAGACTTCAGTGTAAACGCCCACTGCTGTGATTGGCTGCTGTGAGACTTCAGTTTAAACGCCCACTGCTGTGATTGGCTGCTGTGAGACTTCAGTGTAAACGCCCACTGCTGTGATTGGCTGCTGTGAAACGTCAGTGTAAACGTCCACTGCTGTGATTGGCTACTGTAAGACTTCAGTGTAAACGCCCACTGCTGTGATTGGCTGCTGTGAAACGTCAGTGTAAACGTCCACTGCTGTGATTGGCTACTGTGAGACTTCAGTGTAAACGCCCACTGCTGTGATTGGCTGCTGTGAGACTTCAGTGTAAACGCCCACTGCTGTGATTGGCTACTGTAAGACTTCAGTGTAAACGCCCACTGCTGTGATTGGCTGCTGTGAGACTTCAGTGTAAACGCCCACTGCTGTGATTGGCTGCTGTGAGACTTCAGTGTAAACGTCCACTGCTGTGATTGGCTGCTGTGAGACTTCAGTGTAAACGCCCACTGCTGTGATTGGCTACTGTAAGACTTCAGTGTAAACGCCCACTGCTGTGATTGGCTGCTGTGAAACGTCAGTGTAAATGTCCACTGCTGTGATTGGCTACTGTGAGACTTCAGTGTAAACGTCCACTGCTGTGATTGGCTACTGTGAGACTTCAGTGTAAACGCCCACTGCTGTGATTGGCTAGCATATTTGCTTATGAAATAGCTAGTATCTCGAAATCTTTTAGCACATTTTTACTATTACAGTTCTCAAGGTTAACTAATCATGAAAAGTGTTGATTATAGCATTATATTTAGATCTATAGTATTATATTTAGATCTATAGCATTATATTTAGATCTATAGCATTATATTTAGATTATGGCATGAAAGGTTGCAGTGATGAGCATTGTAGCCGATCACAGACATGTTGAGCTCATGAATGCTGTGATCTCGTCATTGCAACTCAATTTCTGCACACTAACTAATGCTTTCATCATAACTAACAGTGCAAACACAATGTAAAGAAGAGATTCCAGTCACTGATTATTTTCATCCTAGAAACAATGTGAAGTTGAGCGTTTAGTCACTGGTTTGATTTACTGACACATAGACAAAGAACATCTGACTGTACATGAATCATTACATATCAGAAATCACTGGTCACAGATCAGGCATTAGAATTAACACGGTTATTCACATGTTGTGGCATTATTGTCGAGTCCATACCGTAAAATAATCACAAATAACGTGGTTAATTTACCAAAGAATCCACAGTGAAATGTACCGAATACAAATAAATAATGCTCAACTGAGACATTCACATTGCTGAAAATAAATAAAATAACCACATTGTTAAAATTAGGATCCTTTGGAAGGTAATGTTATTTGTAGTCCAGTGATCCTGTATCGCTCTTCTCACCTCGTCATCTCACTAACACGCTAGTGGGCGGATTTAAAGTTGCGATGATGAAGTAGGCGTTGACCTTCTTCTGCAGAGGCGGTCTTTGACCTGTAGATAGATAAGCACATTCCACAACAAGTCGTTCTCTGAGCTTGGTCACAATAAAAGCTGTTCTGAAAGGATATTCTTATAGTCACTGAAAGATTTTTGTGATGGATTTACATGATTTAATTGTGTACATCGGCTCCACATGAATCAATTAAGTTAAACAAACATAAATTAGTATTAGTATAGTATAGTATTTCCATTTTATTATCTCCCTTAGGAGAAATGTATCTTAGGCAATCAAGAGAGCAGATAAAGCATACAAACAACAATCAGAAAAAAAACGAAGAAAAAAAAAACATTACTTAGAAAATACACAAGTACACAACACTAGATATTACACTAAAACATTGCATGTTGCCCATTGCATTACCCTATTCATCACTTCTTGTTCAATAATTTAATTTATAATGGAATTAGGGAAAATGTACACCTGTTTAACTTACAATTTGGAATCCTATATATCCTGCCCGAAGGCATCAGCTCGTACTCTTTATGGAGGATATGGCCCTGCTTCTTTACAGACCTCTCAAAAATCTCCTGAAGGGAGAAACCCAGTCATTTAAATTGTTCTAATCATTCCAACCTAATTGAATATGAAACATAAACACAATCAAGTCTCCCCCTTTCTCATCTTGCTCAAAAATACATAAAATCACACTTTTAAATATAAAATAACAACATTTACTCTCTTGATTTATCCATATCAAAACATAGGAACTGACAAGCCCCGCCCAGTTTCAGTTAATGCAACACTAATCATTCATGCAATCTCAACACAAACGTATTAAGTAAACTTCAGTTTGACTTATATATTTAAGTGGATTGAACACAATCAAATTAAGTTAGCAATTGTGTAGCTCATTTTAATCAAGCAATTTGAACAAGCAGTAAAAATCTTTTTTTTTTCAGTGTGATGACCTCTTATATGTCAAAAGCTCAAGGAATATTTGATTTCTCAATTCATGACCCCTTTAAAGGGATAGTTCACTTAAAAATGAAAGTTCTTACATGTCATTTCGGATTAACTTGTTTCTTCCGTGGAACATGAAAGAAGCAACAACGTTATTTTTAAGGGCTTTTCAGGCCTTTTGCTTGGTTTATTACAAATAACTCTTGTTCACTTGCAGACTAAACTAAAAGAACCACATTAGACTATCACAAGAAGTTGAGCCACAACTTGCACTGGTGCCCCCTCAAAACATTAAGTGCATGACACATCTGTCTGAACTAGTAGGAGGTGAACACTGAGTCTTCAGAGAGCATGTTGTGAAATGCTGTGGTCTCCCTTTCCAGTATACTGTGGCGCCTCTTTATAATTTTACATGGAAAGCAGAACCACAAAAAAAGAAAGAAAAACAAACAGCAGACTCCGTGTTCTGTACCCCTCCATGTCTGAATGTAATATGACTTTAAAAAAAATATATATTACCTCTCTATTTTCATTTCCTCAATCGAATACGCAACAACAAAGACAATGAGTCAGAAAGATTTCAGTTCAAGATAACTAAAGCTCTATTTAAAGAAATACATCAAGATTTATAAACACAGTCCTTTCAGAATGGTGTAAAACAATGTGATGATAATATAAGTAGTTAATCTCTGAGTGCCTGACCAATGTAAGGTTGATGGTTGTTGTTTTTTTTCTTGTGATCTACATTGTGGGTGGGCACATGAAGAGGAAGTTCATCACTCAGTATGAGTGTGTGAGTGTGCAGAAGTGTCAGACACACTGAGCGCATCAACATGTATTTAAAACGGATTACAAACTGTCTTTTATTTTTGACTTTAATTTATCTCCTGCATACAGGTAAGAGACTTCAGTTATATTTATTTTACCCTTTTATTTAAAGCAAAGAAGTATAATATATAATACAATGTCTCAGTTGTGACTTACACCGTCTAAGAAATATTATTGACTAAAATCAGCGATGTGATAAATGAATGCATCTTAGATCTTTTTTCAAATGAATGTGATATATGTACTGTATATCTGAAAGGAACGTTCTGCTGTTGGTTACACAAAACAACAACCCTAGTGATGGGCTTAATAAATGCAGAAACACTTTACAATATGGTCTCATTTGTTAACATTTGTTAATGCATAAGATAACATGAGCAATATATTTTTTGCAGTGTTTATTAACCCTTATCAATGTTAGTTAATACAAATACAGATGTTCATGTTAGTTCAACTAATGTGAGCAAATGCAACTTTTGATTTAAAAATGTGTAAATGTAGAAATTAACATGAACTAAGATGAATAAATGCTGTAAAAGTATTGTTCGTTGTTATTTCGTGTTAACTAATGTAAACTTTATTGTAAAGTGTTAATGCGTATTGTATGTGGTAGACTTTCTGTGATGTCTTTCATAATAATGATATATGTGCTGTATATTTGAAGGCAGAATTCTGCTGTTACACTGAAATGTGTGTCAATCCACAGATGCGGAGTCTATCAGAGCAGATGAAGGAAAGACTGTCCATCTGCCCTGCCACTCACTGCCTGATGAGAGGGATAAAGGTTCTGTAAAGTGGACAAAAAATAGTGGAACTATTTGTGATTGGCATTTTAATATTAACAGTGGAACTTTCACCGGAGAATGCATTCCTCGTTTTACACTCAACAGAACGTCTTTTACACTAAGTATAGAAAATGTCCAGTTCAGTGACTCTGGAGATTACAGCTGTAAAACAATGAGAATGATTCCACCACCGACACTGGACAACACCTCAAATGTGATACTCCATGTTGAAGGTGATTTTACATTTTATAAATTACTTATTTATTTGAACTGTCCACTTGTTGTAGACCATCTTGATGTCTGTAATAAACATCATTTCCATCTCCACTACAACACACACAGGTCTGTCCCTGCAGCTACAGAACAGCAGTAATGACACCTGTGTCCATCTGATCTGCTCTCTGAAGAGTCTGAACCCTGAGCTGGTGAACTTCACCTGGACCAGAGAGGGTCAAGGGTCACTTAATTCATCCACATCTTCTGAGATGAACAGTGAGCTGCATCTGTGTAAACCTGACTGGAGAGATGGAGACACGATCATCTGCCACGCCAGCTACTCAAATAGCCAAATCCAAAGAAGTATAAACCTCACCTCACAGAATGTTCCTGGCAATGGTGGGTCATTTAAACTACCCGTCACTTTAACCGAAATAAACTACTACAATGTTTAATTTAGCCAACTAAACCAAGTCAAGTCAGCAAATTTCCACCAACCTTATCGTTTTCAGCCAAACTGCTAGTGGAAACAATACTGAAACCACATATACCTTTTAAATGTTCGATATAGAGCATATTATTTGTTCAAATAATGGGCTTTGACTTTAACCAGACTAAAACTAAATAAATAACTGTTTTTCTGCTTTACAAAGATAAGGATCATACATGCATTGCAAAGTTCTTTGCTCACCAGTGTATTTTGAAAAAAGTTGACAGTCACCGCCAGCGTTTTTGACTTTCATATCCCTTAGAATAGCCTATTTTGTTGTATGAATATCTGAACATATAAAAAAAACAGACCTCTGCTTTTAAACAAACAAAAAAAAAAATGTATTCTACTTTTATGCATCCCTTTATATCAACACTTGAATGTGGGTAAGCTAAAAAAAATTGAGCAAAAATGCTGAGAAAATCACATTTTTGTCCAATACTACGTCTGGATCATATTCAGAACGATGATTAAAACACAGATGGAGAAGATTGAGTTAATCAACACCCCACACAGTCCTGGGTCGACATCTCATTCAGTAACATTAGGCAGTTTTGATTTATATGCTGTTTAATGTTGATGATCGGCATCTGATTACATATGATATTGCTTGTTTCTGCATCTTCCTCGCATGTGTTTTGATCAGGAGATTCAGTACTCTTTTAGAAGATGTGTCAAAGCGTCGCCTAGCGTATAACAGTGAAAACACGGATTGCCGGAAGATTCTGTCAAGGGCGGGGAAAGAATTAAGGTGTACGTGTGTTACAAGTACTGAGTAATAATAATTATACATGCACTTACTATTGTGTTAGGATTAGGTTTAGGTCCATGTAATTAAACACAATTTATAGTAATTAGCCTACTATAGTAACTACGTTAACACTTTATTTTACAGTTTCATATATGTTACATGTAGGCCTAGTTACTATAGTAATAAATATAAAATATGCATAAATACATGCAACTAACCCTAAACCAAACCCTATAGTATGTACATGTAGTTACTTAATATTATTCAGTACTTAAATGTATAATTACAGTGTAACAAAGACACCTTCAAATAAAGTGTAACCGTAACTACATAATGCATGTGACAGACACTGTAAAATAAAGTGTTAGGCCTACCAAAAAAAGGATTTTCTTCCTCAGTATTTTTGTCTCGTTTTCCTTTTAACTATCTAAACATTCTTTAATCAAAATATACTTATTGAGAAGAAAAATTGCTGTATATTTCTATGGCATTGCTGTCTGGGTATGTCTACACGACAATGATATGCTTAACACGGAGAAATATTTCCTTTGAGTTTTCCGCATACAGACAAGACCAGTCAAAATGATCCCCATTCACACGGATCCACGAAAACGGTTAAAAGCGCTATATTCTGCTGCCAGGCCATTGGTGGTTTTTGATGTTTACACTGAGACCGGTTTCAAAAACTTGCACTTTGAAACCCATTTCAAAAGTTAGCATTTTTAGGCACCCAAAACACAGTTGACATGTAAATGAACGGCCAAAACGTATTAAAAGGTTTACAATTTTAGTTGGAAATGGTGTCGTGTAAACAGTCCCTAAGAGGAATTAGCTGGTGTGGTGGATTTACCTATAGTAGAATTAACAAAAGTTATGCAGTGTGTAGTATTTATGAGGATCTATTGACAGAAATGCAATATAATATACATAACTATGTTTTCAGTGGTGTATAAAGACCTTACATAATGTTTTCATTACCTTAGAATGAGCCATTTCTATCTACAAAGGCCCTGTCCCAAATGACACACATGTACTTTCGGTCTTGTGGACTTACAATGGCTAATACACGAGACAATAGGGTGTCCAATTTGTCATTTTAGGTCTCAGATCCGGACTCCGTAGCTGACTTCTTCCCGACAGTCAAAGCAGCGTTACGTCACGAAAGTGCGGACTCGTAGGAAGACCGCAAGGGTTTAGGGTGCCATTTGGGACACGGCCATACACCGCAGGTCCCCTTACAGTGAAGTCGCCATTTTGCGCAGCCATGTTTCTACAGTAGTCCTAAACTGACAAAATGCTCTACAGAGCGCTAGCTACTCTCCACTCTCTCAGACGCGGAGTGCAGCGGCGCAATGATATTACGCAGCGGCTGAAAATAGTCCCCAGCACAATCCCTGTGCAAGCAGGTTGTCACGTTGGTTATGTTGACGGAAGTAAGCAAATTTTCAGTCACTGCGTAATATTGGACCCTTGGTCTGTTCAAAGTTTCTTGATTATTACGCAGAAATGACAGAATAGTTCCTTGCCTAAGATTACAATTTTTCATTTTCCGCAGGTCTTAGTACACGATGTAACTACAGAAGAGTAAAGTTTTAAAAAGGAAAAATATTGAAACTCTTTGGTCATTTTTTGAGATGCTAACGGTCTAATCAGATTCATTGATCTATGCTAAGCTCTGCTAAATGTGCTACAGCCAGACCCAGAGATCGGCTGAATGGATTCGAAAACGGTAAAACTAAAAATAGTGGCGTGTTCCTTTAATTTCTGAAGTAATTTTGCTTAACAAGTAATTGTATCCTGATTTACGAAAAACAAGGAAAGCAAGACACAAATAGTGAGGAAGATTTTTCAAACTAAAACTGAAACTAAACCCATACAAAATTAGATAAAAAAACATTTAAAAAAAAAACAATAAATTTAAATTATTTTATTTACGCTACTAGCCAAGGCAACATTTCTCATTTTAATTTAGCTTAGTTTAACTTGAAATACTGAAATAAATAACTATAAATAAACACTATAGGCATATATATATATATTAATATTAAATATGTCAACACAAAAAATTACTATAACTAACTCGAATTAAAATATCGAAATGAAAACTGATATTAATTATAATTATACTAAAATAATATTAATATAATTATACTAAAATACCACTGCCTCCAAATACTAATTATTTACAGATGGTAGGAGACTTATGATGGTCTTTAGCAACCTGACTGGTTAAAATCAGGAGAGATTATTGCTGTGTTCTTGTTGTCTGTATGTCAAACATTCATCTGTGTGATGTGTATGATCTGATCGTACCCTGTCTGTGACCATGACAGCCCTGGATGGTGGACAGCTCTGGATGTGGATCATCATATGCAGTGGTGCTGCAGGCTTCATCCTCTGCATCATCCTCATTGTTGTTGTTTGTAAATGTGAGTATGGTTGTTTAACTCTTTAACAACTCAGATTACTTTGATTCATGGGGGGGGGGGGGGTTATAGTAGTAGTTTATAGTAACTGCTGAGTTACTTCCTTAAAATAGGAAATTGCACAAATAATTACTGCAGTCATATGTTACACAATAATGCAAGTTAAGAAATAGTTCAGCAGTTAAAAAAAGAAGGCAAGAATTTGACGGAAATAACGACTCCCTCCCTCTGTTCAAACACACCTCTATCACACCTCTAGATATCAATATCCTTCCTTGTGTCTATTTATGCTTTCTGTCACCATGATGTCAAACTCTCAAGAACAGTATTTTTATATTTTGAGCAAGGAAGTGAGTAAGACCAAGTTACCACAGTTTAACAAAACAAACAACAATAGGCTATCTGTCGTAGGAAAGTAACTAAGGATGTGTATTCGTCTACTGATGCATTAATAGTCATCACAGATCACTAAAAACGATTTCAAGTCGCCCTGACCTCGTATTGTAAACATATTTTAGAGACCTCCACTAGATGGCGACAAGCAACTGCGGTAAATTTGGGTCATTCCTGGGATTCGGTAATTTTTCAGTCCCCCAGACTTTTTAAAGTGGTGGTTCACCAAAAGGAAATGTTAAAAGCTTTTAACAATACGTTGGTGTGTCCATTATAATGAAATCAAAAATAATTATTGCATTTAAATCATTTTTATCATAAAATAATTCTTATTTCTATCGCACACTAAGCATTCTGTCATGTTCCTGAGGCACTTCACTGCATTTGTACTTAGAAAATATTTAATAAAATGTGCACAGTGTCTATTGTAAGTATTTATGTGTCTTGTGAAAAATATTTTTCTAAAAAAATTCAAGAAAAAAACAGACTTTAGAGTGGTGTAGGTTGACGTCATGTTGTAGGCCAACGGTCAGTTCGCATCGCAGTGGTTCCCTCGAGAAAAACCCAATAGGATTTTACCATAGGCTTTTGGATTTTCGCTTAAAACAAGCTCTGTGAGCCAACAAAAGGGTATGATACTTACATGCTTTGTCCATCAAGATAATTCATCACAGATGAACACAACTTTTATGAATTCTGAATCCGAAAGCTAAACTAACTACACCGCGGTCCCATGGTTTCAACGTCATCATCACTAAGCTTTTATCTAAAAACATTTTCCCAGACCATTTGAGTTAGACTAGCCTAGTTTATAAGAGCTGAGTTTACTCGGAGTTATACGGACTGAGTTTACCTGGCGTGGTGAAATCTTCTTGACAGCCTCGAGTCCCATTTATCCACTTGTTAGCAACCGCCTTTTTCAAGACTCGTAACAGCATAAAAAAAAAAAAAAACAAGTGGGGTAATACAGATGTATTTTATGTCGTAGAATAAACCGTGAAAGTGTCTTGTGCTTGTGTTCACCACAGACCTTATTTCAGCCATTTAACCAAAACCCCATTCAAAAAGCCCATTGACTTTGGGACAAGGGAACCGGAAGTGTTAAAATGCTACAAAGTGGCGTCATACATGTCCCTCAGTTTGAACTCAACCATCACTCCAAACATTCTGCACCTATAATCATTTAGACTTCACCCATATGTGACATAATTTACCAGAAATAACATCATTCAGGTCTCTTTAATAGTGACGTAGAAGAATATTCATGTTTTTGAGGCCTATTATAGTCAGTACATTATAGTTATATTGTCAAGCTTAACAACTCAACCCTATCACATACAATTAAGATGGAAAATTATTATTTTTGTAAATTTTATTTTAATCCATATGTATACACAATGTACTTATTTCATTGCTGCCATATATGGTCTACTCTCCTACACTACAAGAGTATCAGTGGCCATTTTATGCAACAACAAAAAAACACAACCCTCTCACGTATATTTCTCATTGTTTTGTGGTTGAAACAGGGTTTTTCACTTCATTTATGAATCATTTTAATAAAAAATATATTAAAAAGTCATGGTTTCAGTAATGATATAATCATGGCCGCTAGCAATGCCAAGGTCATGGGTTCGATTCCCAGGGAAAGCAAGAACTGACAAAAATGTAAATGTGTACCTTGAATGCAATGTAAGCTTTGGATAAAAGCGCCGGCCAAATGCATAAATTTAAATGTTCGACCCTGTCACATATTCTCTCAACTATTCTTTTGGGAAAAAATTAAGACAATTAAAAATGAAGGCGTTTCTTGCTGATTACCACCTGACATGTAAAGGAATAAAGAGACCACAGACACAATATGTATATGTTTGTTTTATAGCTTTGTGTAAAATCCTTTTTAAACAAATTCCATTTTGTCTGTTACAGGGTTGAGAATAAAATGTGTTTAAATCTGAAAAAAAATAATAATAATAAAAGGTCTTTTAATGCCTGAGATGGGAAAATATGATTTGTTAGAGGTTTGATATGTGCCTGATGATGTGGTGTATTTATAAAATGATTTATATGTAGTTTAAGGATGAAATTTTACTGAATCCCAGGAATGACCCACTAACATTAGCCACCATTATCGTCAAAAGTTTAAAAGGTTTTTTTTTAATTTTACAGTTAGGCAATCATTTTAGTAGCTCGACTTTAGTTTTACCATAACGGTTCATATTACACAAACCACTGTTATAAATTATTAAGGCCTGTCTGTGGAAAGGAACTGTATGTTGATGGTATTTCCTATGTTTTTCTCAGTCTAACTGGGTCTAAATCTGTTTGATTGCGCAGGCAGAAAGCGAGACGCAAGCGGATCTATAGTGTTCAGCAATAAAGTCTATGAGAACTTCAGTTTCGCCATGGCCCGCCAGAACACACAGCCCATTCCCAAATCTGAGCCAGAAGAGTGTATTTATGAGAACTAACTGCTTGCTGCTTGCAAATGGGACCGGTTGTTACAAAGACCGTAGCTGTGTTACATGGTTTTTCTAAGATATTTTGAATGTGAAGCAAATGGACACTTAAAAACTGTAAGTAGGCACTCTTATCAGTGTGTTTGAAGCAATATGTTCTCATTGTTTAGGTTACTAAACTATTATGTGTCGTAAATTATATAATTGAACAGGAATTCATATCTGTTTTTATTAGATAAAATGCTAAGGCATTATTACATCTCTTATTGCACTTTTTGTCATGTGAATGTTTTGGTATGGTATGAACTTATTATTGTACTATTTCATTTCTTGTAAATAAATAACATATCATAAAAGTCTTTTGTAGCATCTCTACTGTCAAACCAAACTTTTCTACAAAAATAAATGTAGTAGCTGCTTCTGTTTAGGGTTGTGACTGGGCAAACAACATATATATATGATTCAAAATTTGATTGGGAAGATTGTGATTCCTTTTTCATTACAAAGACAGGCCATTTGTCAGTCTAACAGACATTACAAACAGTTTGAATTGAATTCTAAAATGACAGGAAGCCAGTGAAGAGAAACTCAAATTGGAGTGATATGATCATGGGTTTTTTTGCACTAGTTAACAGTCTAGCTGCTGCATAACCATCTGTAAACGTGCCACTGAAGATTGAGGAAGACCATGGTATAAAGAATTACAATAGTCCAGCCGTGTAATAAATGCATGAATAACTTTCCCCAAGTCTTGAGAGGAAAGAGTCGATTTAAAGGATTAGTTCACGTTCAAATAAACTTTTGCTTATAATTTACTCACCCCCTTGTCATCCAAGATATCCATGTCTTTCTGTCTTCAGTCGAAAAGAAATGAAGATTTTTGATGAAAACATTTCAGATTCTTTCTCCATATAATGGAAGTCAATGGCCACCAACCGGTTCAAGGTCCAAATGAGAGGTTCAGTACAGCTTCACAAGGGCTTTAAACCACATCAAACGGTACCAGACGATCAATAAGGGTCTTATCTAGCGAAACGATCAGTCTTTTTTTTAAAAAATAAATAAAGTTTAAGTTTTATAAGCACAAATGCTCGCATTGCTCTGTTCAGTGATGCGCGCTCGTGACGTCACGTAAAACGTTTACGCTGAAAAGGTCCCGCTAGACGCAGGCGCAAAGACGTTTGAATATGTGGATACGGTCCTCCTTCCGCTCATTTGTAAACACTGACTCTGTACTTCCGCCTGCGTCTAGTGTTACCTTTTCAACGTAATTGCGTTTTACGTGACGTCAGGAGCGCGCATCACTGAACAGAGCAAGGTTTTGATCCTTTCTTTCATGAGACTTACTATAGCTGCCTATCACACAACAAGAACGGACCATTTTATCACTGAAAAGAAATTAATCAAAACACACAACTCTCTAACAATAGAACCCCACAGCATTGATACCTTACATATGGCGGCACCGCCCATAATGCACTTCGCTTCTAAGGTGCACGAGTGCCAGGCGCGTTCTCTGCGAGACGTTCTAACCATAAATATCTATGGTTCTTCTAATAACGTACTGGTCTAACAGAAAAGTAACTGACAGACGCGCATAATCATTTCTGTGTTCTTGCTCCACTTCATCTGCCAGTAAACCCAACGCTTAAATTATATTACTTATTAATTATATTATATACTATGTTTAGGCCTATATTTTGTTCTTAATATATGTTGTTTGTAGCTATATCTGGAGTTTGTAACAAAAATAATTTCCCCATGGGATTATAAAAGTATTTCTGATTCTGATTCTTTAGCAAGTCTACTGTTGTGTATTTTCACAACAGAGTTTTGACTTATTTTCTGTGTGTTCAGAGTGTGTTTTTATACTTTTCTAGTATCACTTTTTATGTCTTGTATCATGTTATACCTTTTTTACCCTTCTGTCATTGTATTCATAATTTTTATTGTTTAAGGAACACGCCAACTTTTTGGGACTTTATCTTATTCCCCATATCCCCCAGAGTTAGATAAGTCCATACATACCATTCTCATCTCCGTGCGTGCCATAACTCTGTCTGACGCACCCACCGCTAGCCTAGCTTAGCACAAAGACTGGAGGTAAATGGCTCCAGCTAGCTTACTGCTCAATAATTGTCAAAATAACGCCAACATTTTCCTATTTACATGTTGTGATGTGTATTTTTACATTGTGTACTAAGACCGACAGAAAATTAAAAGTTGTGATTTTCTAGACCGATATGACTAGGAACTATATTATCATTCCTGCGTAATGATCAAGGAATTTTACTGCCATACCATGAGTGCAGCGGCGCAATTATATTATGCAGCGCCTGAAAATAGGCTAACTACCATCAACATAACCAACGTGCAACAGACTTCATTGTGATTTATCTTATAATTAGTTTTTTGTGTACATTTTTGACATTTGTGTGTGTTTAAATAGGTTTAAGGTCTGCATTATCTGTCGTATCTTATCTGTTAATCTTATCTTATCTTATCTGCATTATCTGTTGTAGTCTACGGAAAGATAGTGAGAGCTCATCGGAGTGGTTAGGCAGATTTAAAGTTTGCAGTTTGATAAGCACCCCCCGAAAAGGCATAAGGTGTGTATGTTCTTGTTTACTGTCATCTGTAATGAGTATTTTTGTGTATTTCGCTGTATGTTAACGATAATGCTATGAAGAGAGAGAGAGTTTGTGTACGAGGTGTTAATGCGCACTTCTTTGCTTTATTTGTTCAATTTGTATTTGTTTCAATAAACTCCATGAAACATCAGTAAAGTCTGGCACTCATTCGGACAGGGTCCGCTACACTACGTGACAATCTGCTTGCACAGAGAGCGCTGGGGACTATTATCAGGTGCAGTGTAATATCATTGCGCCGCTGCACCCATGGTACGGCTCAAAGTTCCTTGATCATTACACAGGAATGAGAGAATAGTTCCTAGCCATATTGGTCTAGAAAATCACAACTTTTCATTTTCCGTCGGTCTTCGTACACGATGTAACTATACACATCACAACATGTAAATAGGAAAATGTTGGCGTTATTTTGTCACTTATTGAGCAGTAGGCTAGCTGGAGCCATTTACCTCCAGTCTTTGTGCTAAGCTAGGCTAGCGGTGGGTGCGGTGGAGTTATGGTACGCACAGAGATGAGAATGGTATGTATGGACTTATCTAACTCTGGGGGATACGATGAATAAGCTAAAGTACCAAAAATTTGGCGTGTTCCTTTAACAAACAAACCACATCCACCCCCTGCACTTTTGAAAAGCTTGCTACGCCCCTCACCACCTCAGCCTTACAGCACAAGACACTTCACCAAAACAGTCAGATAGCAGCCACACGCAACACTTTCCATGGAAAGAGCAGAGGGATGGTGAGTGTATGAATCTATTTTATATGTAGGATATTATGCAACTTGGAAGAATGTTTAATTAATCTTTAGCTTTAGTTGTTATATTAAAACAATAGTTATTCATATGCAAAAAAATACTTCAAAAGCTAGTTCACAATGTAATTTTTGTCATTATTTACTCACCCTCACATTGTTTGTGACCAAACCTGCCTGTGACTTTCTTTCTTTCTTTTTTTTTTCAGTGTTTATTTTTGATCTGTTGCGGCTGGATGCTTCTGGCTTCAGCTTTCGGTATAAGAATATTAAATATGCTAAATCTATAATATATGGAGACAATATATTCTCTAACTAAGGGCCAGATTTACTAACAGTTTGCATCAGTGCAAACACCCTTTTTGGCGTAAAAATAAAATAAAAATAGCCTTACTAAAGACACGCAGTGAAAAATTTGCATTGAAAAGGCATGAACAGGGTTATTTTGGGGCTGACCTTCTTGCATATGTATTTGTAGGAATTTCCCTTTCAAATGGGAGGAGAGTATTTAAGGGTGCATATTAGATACATCTGTGTGTGTTGAGAATGATGTTATGACCTTATTCTGTGCGTTCGCCACGGAAACCGAGGGGAACGCAGATATGATGCAATTGACAAGCGAGTCCCTCACACGTCCCGGTTCCTTGGTTAAAATAGCAATTTTCTCACGATTTACAAAGTTGGAAATAGAGCCCTGCATGTTTGCCCGAGCCCGACAGGCCCTGACTTTTTACGGCCCAAGGGCCGGGCTTCGGGCCAAATTCACGCAAGTGAAACTGAAAATAGGCTGAGTCTTAGAAGCTCAAAAATACAATAATCTTCATTAAAACTAATGAGACTAAATGCTCTGTGCTTAGGTCGCTCGTTCTCATATTGCTGTCTTTGATCTTAAAATGAGCTGATGAATAAAATGCAGCTCATATCTGTTGCTTTCGTTGACGTGAACTGCGTTAAATGTGCATATAGCGCGGAAATTGAAGATCAGATTTATATTCATTTTGCGGAGAGGTGTAAGGTAAGACAACCTGCATGTTTTTTATTTTTTTATTTGTTTAGATAGTGTAGCCCTTTTCGTTTGCGAGCAGCATCAGCCTGCCTCAGCTTGCCAAAATGCCTTTTTACTGTGATGGTGGTGGTGGAAGGCTAAACGTTTAAACTAACATTGTGATGCTTTAAGTGTTAGATATCTATGGATTGTATTATAAGCAAGAAGTCAAGTCTTGATTTGACAGGCTAAATTGATCAAACATGCGGTTAACTCACTTTCGGCCGCTGGCCGCTTGGTCATCACTTTAAAAAACAAAAACTTTAATTTAACAAACAAAAAATGCTTCAAACATTTTTCTAAAATAACTTAATAAAGAAACTAAACGAAATATAATTACTTTGACATTGAAAAACAAAACTGAACTATTTTAATGGCTGCAACAGTAGTGTGTAATAGTGAGGATAAAAATTAAATAAAAACACAGGCTACAGTTGGACTACAATTGGACTACAATCAGATTTTGAAAAACTGTCGGACACTGGCCGGACTAGGGGCTCAGCGTCTCGGGCCAGGGCCGGGCTAGGGCCTAGATTTGAAACATTTAGGATATTGTAAGTACTCAACTGAACAAAATATATAACACTGGCCTAGTGGTTTTTGGATATTTTACTGAAAATATTTCACCTATGTGCACCTTTAAGCTACACTGTAAAAAAAAAGGGGGGGGGGGGGGGGAATTGTGCAAATTGATCATTACATATTGGCCCAATAGCCTAAATGACTTCCAAATAATTATCGCCATGCAAAAAGATGCATTGTACTAATCATAGCTTAAGGTCTTCACTCAAAATTAAAATTGTATATTCACCGAACATATTTAATTGTGCTCAGTCAATCTATGAAGTCGAAGTGAAAAATCCATGTTGGCTGAACAAGTCCTACGTCCGAAAAACGGTATACGCATGCGCAAAATGCACTTGAAGAAAACCGTTCGTGTGGAGATTTCAAATGTGGAGACGCGGGAGCGGCAGTGCGAGCTGAGCCGAACCAGCAGGTGCTGAAGACCGAAACAGACATTCCCAAGAGAATAGAGAGATATTCATCTCACAAAGACGTTGGTGAGTATTTAGCGCTGAAATTATTCTCCAGAGTTTTGCTTTATGACCGGGTATGAATTAAGTTTAAAAGACATTTTGTAGAATCACGAGTTCATGAATTCATTGGTTTCATGTGTGTTCTCGTTTACTCTAATGGTAGCCAATAGTTTTATTTTCCTCATGTCTTATATGTCTAAAACAATAGGTAATAAGTAAATTAAGTTATTTGTGTGATATGTGCGGCATGCGACTGTTGAACACGGTGCGTTTGGCGTCGGCCTCTTTCAGGGCTTGAGCTTGAGCCTTTTAATATCAAACATGTCAAGTTCGTGATTTTTTTATGTCCATTCATTCGTCTCATCCTCATTATATAATGAAGAAACTTCTGTTCTGTCTCTTGCCAGATGTGATGCAGGGGAGCTTTGTCATTAATGTTAGTTTTTATTTTTATTTGCAGGTTTTTAGCTTGCAGTGCCATGTTTTCTTCACCAAGGCATCCTGTTATGCAGAAGACTTCTTGAATGTATTCAGAGTTTTTCCTTATTGAAAATAAGGTATTTTCACCCAAATATCCTGTGTTGGAATTTACTTGTTAATAAAGTAATGTGATAAAATGTCAACCCTGTTGTCTGTTTCTGTATTTTGCTTAATATATTTATGTTTTTATTCATCTTTGTCTTTTGGGACAGTGAGAAATAAACAATTGTTACTACAATTTAAAATATTTAATTGGACCAACCACACAGTTTCACTGTAAAACATTTCTCCAATTCAAAATTTTCTAGTGACTGATCACATCTAAATGTTTTAGTTGGCCAAATTGAAACATTTAGATGTGATCGGTCACTAGAAAATTTTTAATTGGAGAGGCCTTACATTTTTTACAGTGTTGGTAAATTACATTTTTCCATTGGCTCAACATATTATTTCTAATTGAGCCCATGTTAACAGGCTGTTGCCACAATGGATAAAATTCAATTCACAGAAATTCAATTTGGCCAATTGAAAATTTTAGATGTGACCAGTCACTAGAAAATTTTGAGTTGGGAAGATTATACATTTTTTACAGTGTATTTTAAAGGGTTAGTTCACCCAAAAATTAATGACTTACCCTCATGTCGTTCGACACCCGTAAGACCTCCGTTCATCTTCAGAACACAAATGAAGATATTTTAGTTGAAATCTGATGGCTCTGAAAGGCCTCCATTGGCACAATGCACGGTTCACTCTCAAGACCCTTAAAAGGTACTAAAGACGTTGTTACAAAGTCCATCTCACTACAGTGGTTCTACCATAACTTTATGAATCTGCGAGAATAGTTTTTGTGCGCAAAAAAACCCTAAATAACGACTTATATAGTGATGACGATTTCAAAACACGGCATCATGAAGCTTCGAAGCGTTATGAATCAGTGAGTCGAATCATGATTCGGATCGCGTGTCAAACCGCCAAACTGCTGAAATTTGACGATCCAAAACGCTGAATCGACTCACTGATTCATAACGCTTCGAAGCTTCATGATGCCGTGTTTTGAAATCGTCATCACTATATAAGTCGTTATTTAGGGTTTTTTTGCGCACAAAAACTATTCTCTCCGATTCATAAACCATTGTAGAACCACTGTAGTGAGATGGACTTTGTAACGACGTCTTTAGTACCTTTTAAAGGTCCCATGGCATGGCATTTTTCTATTATTAGGGGTTCAAGCATGAAATGCTGAAACCCTATTGTAATTGTAAGGATTCGTAAAACGCATCGTGCAGGCCAAACCGTAAGGCCCAGAGACTTGAAACCTGGCCAGATGGTAGGCCTCAATTTGGGGACAACCTATCAGAGTATGACCCCGAATGGCCCATAGGTGGCGCTACAGCAACCAAAAGTTCAAAATTGCTCATAACTCTTAGACTGTTTGTCCCAGGATCAAGTGTCTTATATCGTTGGAATCCGTGGCTCAAGGCGGACAAAATGACTATCTACGATTTTGATGTAGGCAGGGAAAATTTTCTTCTATGTCGAATTTTGTCCAAAACCTACTTTTGCGAACTAGTCCCTGGTTTTTCGCCCGATCGGAACCAAACCAGTCTAGGACAATTCTCTGGACTCTCTAGATCAATAATTATCAAAAAAAGTTGAACTTTGGCATTTGGGTGGCTGTAACAGGGTCATTTAGAAAAGGGGCGTGACCAAATACACTCAAAAGCCTATAAATCCCAAAGGAAAACTCAGAACTTCACCAAAATTGATGAGCATATGTGTCAGAACATGGTAAGGAAGCATGCAGAGTTTCAATGAGATCGGATCATAGGTGGCACTATAACTGGCAAAAAGCCTTCATTCTTATTAGGGGTTCAAGCATGAAATGCTGAAACCTTATTGTAATTGTAAGGATTCGTAAAACGCATCGTGCAGGCCAAACCGTAAGGCCTAGAGACTTGAAACCTGGCCAGATGGTAGGCCTCTATTTGGGGACAACCTATCAGAGTATGACCCCGAATGGCCCATAGGTGGCGCTAGAGCAACCAAAAGTTCAAAATTGCTCATAACTCGTAGACTGTTTGTGCCAGGATCAAGTGTCTTGTATCGTTGGAATCCTTGGCTCAAGGCGGACAAAATGGCTATCTACGATTTTGATGTAGGCAGGGAAAATTTTCTTCTATGTCGAATTTTGTCCAAAACCTACTTTTGCAAACTAGTCCCTGGTTTTTCGCCCGATCAGAACCAAACCAGTCTAGGACAATTCTCTGGACTCTCTAGATCAATAATCACCCAAAAAATTCAAAATTTCAATTAACGGTCGATAAGGGGAACCAAAATCTTTGATGGCACCAGGGCCATTTTTACTAAAATGGTTATAAATTGTCAACGGAAAGAGATTTTTTTGCTAAACTTGGGATACATCTTCGTGAGCTCAATCTGAGATCACTTGAAAAAAATCGCAACAATTGGCCACTAGGTGGCACTATAAAACGGTTGTAACTTGTGAACGGAAAGAGATATTTTCGCAAAACTTGGGACACATGTTCATGAGTTCATTCTGAGGTCACGTGAAAAAAAATCATGACAATTGGCCACTTGGTGGCGCTATAAAATGGTTATAACTTGTGAACGGAAAGAGATATTTTCGCTAAACTTGGGACACATGTTCATAAACTCAATCTGAGTTGACATGAAAAAAATCGTGACAATTGGCAACTTGGTGGCACTATAACAGTGGAAAAAATCATGAAAATAGCTATAAGCACACCCAACCGTTAGTCTACTGAAAATTGGCATGCAGTGTCTTTGTCCAGGGTGCCATGATAGTCTATGAGAACATTGGTGTATCTAAAAAAACTCAGTATACGTCATTGGCACAATGCCTTGAAGGAGCCTTAGAAGTTTCAAGCCCGTGTTTTTTTCACAGGAGTGACCTCCTAAGAATCTTTGCCGAGTTCAACAATACCAAACATACCAGGTTTCGCCTTATGGTTTTAAGTGTCATTTAGAGCTTTAAAAAATTGTGGTTATCTTCAAAGCCGTTAGTCTGATCGAGACAACAACAAAAAAACTAAGGAAATTTGAAAACATAGGTAAATGGCTAAACAATAATGCCAAAATGTTAAAATTATGATCGGAACTGACAAAAAAGTAAATTAAATCCAATCAATTTCACCCATGGATCATTTTGATGCTCTCACATGTTTGAAACGAACAATGATGGATTGTGATGAAATTTGTTTTGAATTGGGACTGGCGAATCCCCGTCCATACTGTCAATAACCGTTTGCAAAGACCCGCCCACTTTAGTTACTGTTGCTATGTCTGACAAGCGACGCCACTCTCACACCACACCAAGTTCTCACGCAGTGAAAAATACATTGCGGATCAGAGAAAAGACTGCGCGCTGACAGACAAGTACTTTTGATATGAAACAAAGTCTCACCTTTCAAATGTAGTCATTTTTTAGAGACATTTAAACAATAAATACCATTTTGTGTCTCTTTAATGTGTCTGAGAGATCGCTGTAGACTCGAGGCTCAGTTAAAGCTGCTTGTGAACCGATCATCTCTTCCTTCTAGTTAATTTATATAATTAAAATAAACATGAAGGAACATAAAAGGAATGTTGTTTTAAAGTGCTAAGACGTCAGTACACTTTGTTTTTCAAATTTAAATCCTCCTATGTTAATCTACTAACTCTCCTGACTGCTTTGTTGGACAAAATGGCGGATTATGATTAGTCAGATCACCTGTCAATCAAACTCCCTGCGAAGGGTCAATTGAGAATGCCTGTGCGCACAATCCTGATCTAATCGACAACTTTGCAGTTGCACATAGTAAAGCCCGGAAAATCCTGCTATAATTTAAGAGAGCATCTTTTTCATGTATTTGGACCTAGGCCTAACAATGTGTTATGGTGCGCTGTCACCAGTGGGGTTTTTTTTGTTTTTGTTTTTTGGTGAGCGTAGGCTCCTCCTGATTTTGTTAGTCATCTCATCTCTTATATGCTGTGTATGATCATATCCTGTCCTATTCATGGTAGACTACTCGCGGACATTGCGTCATCAAGGGGCCCGCCTTGATAATCCTACTTAAGGGCCCGGTGTTGGCTCGTTACGCCACTGAATATAATTGTCTAAACTCCTAATCAAAATTACATATTTACAACAAATTTGACACATATATATGGGCACACTTGGAGTACTACTAATAAAAGTGGTGGAGATCAGGCAAGACTATAAGAAGACTCAGGCAAAACGTGCTATAACTGTAAAAACGCTTTAAAACCATATATTTCCTATGGTAAACTGCCTGTATTGGCTGTAAATTGACTTTTTCATCTATTACGGCAGTTGTTAAATGCTTGCTAAATAAAACTTAATGTCTTTTGATGCTTGTGTGCTTCAAGGCCTTAAAGGCCTTAACTGCTTGAACCCCGATAAATGCTGCTTGCAGCTTTAATTTTATAATGTTTCCTGAGGTGTACTTATATTGTTAGTATGATTTTTACATCATAAAATGTCATAATTTAGAAATAAAAGGCATTTTTTCTATACTGCTGTTTGCCCTGTGGCTGAATGCCTTGTTTCAAGGGGCGTGTCTGCTGTGAGACTTCAGTAAAAACGCCCACTGTTGTGATTGGCTGACATCTTTGCATTTGAAATGAGCGGAGGGGGCGTGGTTTAATGAGGTCTACGACGCACAAGCTGCTGCCAGAGACGGATGGACCTGAGTTCACTTCACATCAGTTCTCAGCATGTCTCATTGAACTGTTGTAGTTACTAGAATATACTTCAGGTTATTAGTTTATTTCTAGTCGGAGGGACTGTCACTAATGTCAGAAAGTTAGTAACTTTAGTAAATTATGGATTAGCGCTGATTTGAGGCACGAACCGTTTAGAACGATTCAGTCCAATTTGGTGAACTGGTTCGGTTCACTAAAAAGAACCGATTCAAAAGAATGATTCGTTCGCGAACCGGACATCATGGAGACGGAGCGATTGCTAACAAAGTTATTTATAGTAACTTCTGAGTTATGAGAGCGCTGTCTGTCAGCGAGAGGTTACTGTGTTTGTATCTGAGAGTTCTGAATAAACACGAGTCCCAGTCACGCCGAGTCAGTCTTCATCATTATTCTACCAACTTTTTAACACATGCAATGTACCATTACAGGAGATTAACAAGTTATGAGTAAGTGTTGATTATAGCATTATTTTTAGATATGTTCCTATCATATGAAAAGCGTCAGTGACGCGCATTGAGTACACAGTGCAAAAAAGACACAACAGCAGTAATCGAATGTAATCCAGTTTATTGTGGGGATAGCTGCCTAGCCCGGATACCCTCACGCTTACCCCCCGTCTGCTTAATCTCGCGCCGCGTTTGGTGCCTCCGCTGTGGGCCAGATGCAGTACTGGGGGTCGGGGATGTTGAAGGCCGAGCTTCGGCGTGCGTGAGGTTTATCTCTAAAGAGATGTGAGTCTGCCGATGATGAGCAGAAACTCATGACTGTATGCACATTGTAGAACAGATAGATGCGACGAGGACGTACAAAAACACTGACTCACAGGATAGAAAACACGAAAACACCGTTCTGTCGGGAGAGAGAGAAGCCGCAGTGTGTGCACGAATAATAAATAATTAGCTACACATCAGAAATCCCTGATCACAGATCAGAAGGAACTGAAAAAAGACTTCTGTTTTCATTTGTACATCCAAACACTGAGAAACTGCCAGCATTCACTCGTTCACAAGCCACCATCTCTCCAGGACAAATATAGCGCTTGCATGGGCGTGCCAAATTCTCTGGGTGGAGGAAAGGGAGGTAACTGTTCCTGTGTGGACGTCAAAACAGGAGACTTCAGGATTGGCTCGTCTGGCCTGTCATTTTCTCAAAGGCAGAGAAAGACAGCCAGAACTCGGTTTTACACCGATCAACATTTCTATCCACTTGGGGACAATATTCAGGCTAGGGGAACTCATATTAATGTTGAAATACCTCATAAAATGAAAATGTCATGCCATGGGACCTTTAAGGGTCTTGAGAGTGAACCGTGCATTGTGCCAATGGAGGCCTTTCAGAGCCATCAGATTTCAACTAAAATATCTTCATTTGTGTTCTGAAGATGAACGGAGGTCTTACGGGTGTCGAACGACATGAGGGCAAGGAATTAATGACAGAATTTTCATTTTTGGGTGAACTAACCCTTTAAGGCATGACGTTTTTTTTCACAGGAATTTAAAATATATATATTTAGGTTATCAAAGATGAGATTTTAAGGGATAAAAAGTGCTAGTCAATTTACTGGAATTTGCATCATTATTTACTTCCCCAAAAAGCATGTCTTAAACCAGGTGCTATTTTGCTCAGCTCTTGGTAGATTGACTTGGCCATTATGGAAATGATCCGGCTGCGTCTGTGTTCATCATCATTAGATCACGCGCAGAACTTTACACGCCCATCAGCTTTGTTGGGATTGCACTCTCATGCTAATCTGCCCTGTTTAGTAAATCTGGCCCTATATGTGCAATTTACAGATTGGCATGAGAAATTCCATTGGTTTTTGTTTTTCAGCTTTTGGCAATGCGGCAGAAAATCACACTACAACTTTATTCGTCGATCATGGACAGTCTGCCAAAATTACCTGCAGCTACAGACCAACAAATGACATAGAAATCATGACAGTAGATCTTCAAAAACTTAATCATACTCTGTGTTACTTGCATATGAATTCATGGAAAAACCCTGACTGTAAAAATCACATCAGATTCATGTGGATTAAAGAGACTATGGAAATATCCTTTGAGCTACCAAATCTCCAAATTCAGGATACCGGCACATACACCTGTACCGTGAAGAAGATCGTAAAACCACCTGAAGAGGTTCGGGGAGTAGAACGAGTTCAAGTCATTGGTAAATACTTCTTATGATATATAGATGTATAGATAGATCTATTATTATAATAATGATTTTGTATGAATTCCTCCACTATTTGCAGTACGTCCCGTCTTGTCTCTATCCTGTGTGAAGAGCCCTGATGGATCTCCCATGATTCTGTGCTCTGTGGGATTTTACTGTGATTCTCTTGAACAGCTGTGGATCAGAGATGGAGAAATCCTCAACAGCTCATATTCGCACGATTCAGTCAATGGATCCTTCAATCAGAAATCATACCTTATACTTCCACCACAAACCTTCACTGACACAATCTACTCTTGCTGGGTAAACCACTCGTCTTTAAACAAACCACTTGTGGCAAATTTATCAAGCTCTGTCTGCTATGAAAGAGGGGGTAAGTTTTGAGATATTACTTATTTAAATGTGCTATATACTGTATGACATAATTAGTAGGCAGTATAAGATGGTTTATTGAGGCCTTTGCAATAATTCTTTCTTGTAGATTTAACAGTGATTTTGGCAGTGGCATTTGTCATATCTGCGGTGTTGACTGCCTTTTTGACCATTGTTGTGGTGTTACAGTAAGTCCCAGTAAGTAAAAAATCTGTTTCTATACTAAGCATCGTTTTTATTTCTGTTTTTATTGTCATTCTGAAACTGGAACTGTAAACTGCTGTTTCTCAATTCTTAGTGAAGAACATGAAGAACAGGCCTGTGTTCTTGTGGAGACCTGTCTTGTTATCTTGAAGGACACAAGGAACAGCACCACCCAATGCACAATAAATAAAACACAACATCTCAGATGTCATAACCATTAAAACATTTACTTGCATTATTTTTTTAATATTTTGTCATTTTATTTTACTCCATATTTGAGTATGCACTCTAAAAAATGCTGGGTTAAAAACAACCCAAGTTGGGTTGAAAATGGACTAACCCAGCAATTGGGTTGTTTAAACCCAGCGGTTGGGTTAAATGTTTGCATAAAACAACCCAATCTTTGCTTTAAAACAACCCAATTGGTGGCTTAGTCCATTTTCAACCCAACTTGGGTTGTTTTTAACCCAGAGTTTTTTAGAGTGTGTATATTTATGCTTTGTAAATATTACGATTCGTTTTAATATACTAATAAAAAAGTATTGCAGGTTCTCCCTAGGTATTTATCACTTTATTAATATTATGCCAAACAAAACGACAAAGGTTTTCTTTTACGAGCCATCACGTATTTGGAAGTTTGCAGAGGGGAATCATGTCACCATGAAATCAAAATGTACGATTCTTGTTTTTTATGGAATATTGCAGAATAAGTTGTGTCACAGTAGGTTGGTGTTGTAGAGAAGTGGAGGACAAAGAAGTAATGAACTGAAATTATTCTTTTATAAATCTAACAGGTAATAAACAAACTCAACCATGTTAAACTACGACGATACCAGACAATGACAAACAGAAAACTAAAGGGTTAGTTCACCCAAAATGAAAATTCTGTCATTAAACACTCCTTCCAAACCCGTAAGACTTTTGTTCATCTTTGGAACACAAATAAAGATCTTTTTGATGAGATCCGAGAGCTCTTTGACCCCTCCATAGACAGCTATTTAATTAACACTTTCAAGGCCCAGAAAGGTAGTAAAGACATCATTAAAATAGTCCATGTGACTCCAGTGGTTCAACCTTAATTTAATGAAGTGACGAGAATACTTTTGTGCACAAAAACAAACAAAAATAACCACTTTATTAAAAAAATTAATTCTAGTCTGTGTCAGTCTCCTACGCAGGTTCCGTTGTAAATAGTGCAGAGCTTTCGAGTTTGAAAGACTGGGAAAGCTTGACCAAGATGTCTGGTGGAGGACAATTACTCACTGAGAGGACACTTTTTGCAGACGACGTCACACTGAGTGAATCAATTGAGAATAGCCTTAATCTACATCTCCCTTCACCAGATTTTCCCACTATCCTAGTTCCCTCTCCTGCTGAGATCACTTAAAATACCCCCAAAATCTATATGATTTAAAGGGATAGTTCACCTAAAAATGACAATTCTGTCATCATTTACTCACCCTCATGATGTTCCAAACCTGTATGAGTTTCTTTGTTCTGCTGAACACAAAAGAAGATATTTGGAAGAATGTTTGTAACCAAGCAGATAGAGCAACCATTGACTACCATAGTATTTTTTTCCCCTACTATGATAGTTAATGGTTGCTCTATCTGCTTGGTTACAAACATTCTTCACTCTATCTTCTTTTATGTTCAGCAGAACAAAGAAACTCATACAGGTTTGGAACAACTTGAGGGTGAGTAAATGATGACAGAATTTTCATTTTTGGGTGAACTATCCCTTTAAATATCAGTTCTCACTATACAGTATTATATGTGTTTGATATCATTTGAAATGTCTCAGTGCGACTGATACAAAAATCTCATCACCACAGAAGTATACAAGAAAATAATAAGAGATTTTAGAGCTTAGAGATATTTTTCTTATGATGGTGAGTGTGGCTGTTGGAGACATTTGGTCTCTTGTCAATACAGACATATGGGAGAGTGATTCAATTTAAATTCCCATTGTTATCATGTGTTTCCATTTGAAAGAGGATTCTGTCTGGTCTGAGTGCTTAAAGTGATGCAGCAGAAAGATCAGGGCTCGATGCTGTAATGAGTTCGGCCCGTAACGTAGAATGTCTATTAGACGCTCTGCATTATGTAATATTCAGAAGTCAGGTATCAGATTTTATCCTTTACTGTAGTATTTGATGTTATGTATGGACTATCCTTGAATTGATTATGTAATTGACATTATACATTTACCTGACTGTTAATAAATTGTTACATTTTCAATCTATTCTGACTTACTCTATAAATTCTCTAGTATGGCAACAAAGGGTTAAACAGAATGATTAAATGTGTGACTAACTATTAAATATAAATGACCAAACAACCAATTGACATTCTAACCTAAACTCTAGATTATGATAAAATGGAGTCAGATAAAGATAAATTGGAATTAATCCCTTATACCCAGCTGAAAATACAGAACGCGCAGCGACCTTCCGAATGAGAGAATAGTTCCTAGCCATATCGGTTTGGAAAATCGAAACTTTTCATTTTCTGTCAGTCTTAGTACACGATGTAACTACAGAAGAGTCAAGTTTTAAATAGGAAAAATATCGAAACTCTTTGGTCATTTTTGAGCGAGATGCTAACAGTCTAATCAGATTCAATGATCTATGCTAAGCTATGTTAAAAGTGCTACCGCCAGATCCGGAGATCGGCTGAATGGATTCGAAAACGGTAAAACTCAACTGTTTAACTATGCGGGGTTGGAAAATGAGCATATTTTTTTTTTAAAGCGGAGTGTTCCTTTAATCTGCAGTGGAGCCCACCATGCAAGACGTCACAATCATGTTGCATTGTGGTCTATGGATCTGCCTGAAGCGTTCATATGAGTAGACTCGTTCCCTCTGTCAAAATCAAGGACTCGAGGGTTGTTTCCAAAAAACTTCCCTCATCCACTTGACAAAGTTGAACACACTTCAAAATAGTGGAGGGGATTCCCAAAGTGCTTAGGGAAGTTTGCGAGTCTAAAAGTGGAAAAAGTGGAGTCTAAAACTGCAAGTCTTCTCTTGTTCTCCAAGTATGTTTAAAGCGTACAGACATATGTTGTCAGCCTACAATTACTTTTGGGATTTCTAATGGTTCAGTTCTCTCAAGTCTGCAATCGATGCATCCACAATATCAAGAAAATCATCTAGGTAATTTCATGTGTCCTCTGTGTTCTTCAGTATTGGAATTGAACTTTGACGGTTGATGATGACGGAATACGAGAACACAAGTATGCAAGACTGCATAAGAATGAATTCACACGTTTTTGCATTCCACTGGGTTGCTTTTCCATTGCATTTCTATGCAAACATGCATTAGACGGATGTCATTGACCATTGCTCTCACGTCTTGTGTCTTTTTCAGTGTCTACTGGCGTTCTAAAAATGCATATAACACTGCATATATTATATAAATGATAATAAGGAAATAGCTTTCAAAAAGAGTGTCTTATGACAGCCCTACGATGTGCAGCTGAAACGTGTGTGCAACTGCAGACAGTAGAGGTCATGATAAATAATCTTAGTTTATTTTACATGTACTGGCATGTTCACCATTGACCTACATCAACTTTTGATGCATCACCTGCCTCAACATACAACCACCCACACAGTGTGGTTAAAATAGCCAGACTACTTAATCGCTTTTTTAGTTCAGCTACCCAATCAGAGCATGAAGATGTTGAATACAAAAGAGGGTTTGGACATGAGGTTGACAGGTCATTTGGTTTAACCATTTGTTTCAGAGCATTCACTCTAAAGAAATCTGTAAAAAAAAAAAAAAAAAAATAGGGCACAATTTACTGTATTAATTTGACTGTTTACCTGTATTTTAAATTTTTAACTTCATTGCATTGTGTTTTTGGGTTAACGGAAATGTCTGTAAAAATTACTGGATAATGTCCTGGTGATTTTCTGGCAGTACCTTTTACAGAGTTGCTACACTGTATCTGTTACTGTTATACTGACCCCATCAACTGTAACCAAAAAAATAATTTTCCTGCCTAACGAAAATGTGTGTTAACTAAATGTATTATTTTATTCATTTTTCACATTAATGGAATTTAAGGAGTAGTCCAGCAGTTCATAAGAAACTCTCTCTATATATTGCCTACATCAGTAACCATTCCTTATGTCTATTTCTGCTTTTTGCCACCATGACGTCAAAATCTTTTGCATTTTATATTTTCAGAACAGGATCTAAAAATTTAAAATGGTGAATGAACATTTATAGCATATGGAGAAATACCCTTACATACCCATTTAAAAAATACCGGCTAAAACCAGTCCAGAGTACATGCTCAGGGAACAGGGAACATACTCAGAATGTTTTGGCAAGGTTCTTTCAAACTTATGACCATCAAACATGTTTTTTCAGTAAATTTAATACAACGTTCATTCAAAGTTATCTAGTCTTTAATAATATTCTCAAAACCAGATTGGACAGAAAAAAAATTATATTGTATATTATTAGATTAGATTAGATTAGATTAGATTAGATTCAACTTTATTGTCATTACACAAGTACAAGTACAAGGCAACGAAATGCAGTTTAGGTCTAACCAGAAGTGCAATAGCAGCAAGAGCAGGATATACAATGTTTGCATAAGTGCAGGACATGGATATGTACTGAATATATATAAATATATCTATAAATAGAGAGATGGTTATTACTATGAACAGAATTTACAGGTGAATATGTACAGTGAATATAATATAATATACAGATGGCTATTACTATAAACAGAATTTTACAGATAGAGTTATACAATGATATGTTAGGCTAAGATGAGGAATATGGCAGTGGATTAAGGTAGTGCAATAAATTATGGACAGAAGCTATCCGAAAAAAGTGTAAAAGTGCAGTGGAAAGTGGTTGCATATTACAGTTAGAAGTACGGTGCAAAATGCAAATGTAAACAGTAGGTACTGTAAATAACAGTCGGCAGTGCAAATGAGCATAATACAGTTGAGGTATGGTAGTGCAAAATGCATAAGTAAACAGTTGTTACTGTAATAAACAGTCGGTAGTGCAAATAACAAAGTGAAGGCAGACGTGAGGTAGGAGAGTTAGTAGTATATGAGGGGAGTGGATCAACGAGGGTTTGAGTTCAGTAAAGAGACAGCTCTAGGGAAAAAACTGTTCTTTAGTCTGCTGGTCCTGGTCCGGTGGATCCTGAAACGCCTGCCGGAGGGCAGGAGAGAAAACAGTCTGTGGGCTGGGTGAGAGGAGACCTTGAGGATGCTGCGAGCTCAATGCAGAAAGCGTTTCCTCTGGATGTGCTCGATGGCAGGTAGTGGAGTCCCTGTGATGCGCTGGGCAGTTTTCACCACCCGCTGCAGTGCCTCGCGCTCCGCAACAGAGCAGCTCCCATACCACACTGCGACACAGTTGGTCAGGATGCTTTCTATTGCGCAGCGATGGCCGAGGAGAGCTGATTCTTCCTCAGTGTCTTCAGGAAGAAGAGGCGCTGGTGAGCCTTCTTGACCAGGCTGGAGGTGTTGGTCGCCCACGACATGTCCGCCAAGATGTGGATCCCCAGTGACTTGAAACTGGAGACACGTTCAACAGCCATTCCATTGATGTGGATGGTGTCGTGTGTGCCTCTTGACTCCTTCCTGAAGTCCACGATGAGCTCCTTCGTTTTGGTGGTGTTGAGGAGCAGGTTATTTTCGGTGCACCATTTGGCCAGGTGCTGGATCTCCTCCCTATAGGCAGTCTCATCGTTGTTGCTGATGAGACCAATCACCGTAGTGTTGTCCGCAAACTTGACGATGGAATTAGATCCATACACAGGCTTGCAGTCGGCGGTGAAGAGGGAGTAGAGAAACGGGCTTAGCACAAAGCCCTGTGGTACACCAGTGTTAAGAGTGATGGATGTGGAGCAGGTGAGTCCTGATCGAACATTCTGGGGTCTGTCAGTTAGGAAGTCCAAAATCCAGTTACACATTGAAGTGTTGATGCCCAGGTCTCCAAGTTTAGCTATTAACTTGGTTGGGATGACAGTATTGAATGCTGAGCTGAAATCAACAAACAGCATGCGTGCATAAGTGTTTTTATTGTCCAGGTGAGTGAGCACAGAGTGCAGTGCCAAGGAAACGGCATCCTCTGTGCTCCTATTGCTGCGGTAGGCAAACTGGTGTGAGTCCAATGTGGATGGTAGAGAGTCTTTTAGGTGTTCCAGGACCAGCCACTCAAAGCACTTCATAACGATGGGTGTGAGTGCTACAGGGCGGTAGTCATTAGGGCACCTCGGGCTAGAGTGTTTTGGCACTGGCACAATGAAGTGCAATTAAAGCATGATGGTATAGCTGCTTGGGCAAGAGACAGGTTGAAAATGTCTGTAAAAACCCCAGCGAGCTGCTCCGCACATGCCCTGAGAACACGACCAGGGATGTTGTCTGGTCCAGCAGCCTTGTGCGCGCTGATCCAGCTCAGTGCCTTGCAGACATCTGTGGTGGAGAGTGTGATTGGTGGGTGGTCATCTGAGGGTTTGAGCTTGGTTGCAGTTTCTCTATTGTCTCTTTCAAAGCGAGCATAAAAGTAATTTAGCTCGTTCAGGAAGTTGATGTCAGTGGCTGCGGGGGTGGAGTGGGGGGCTTTGTAGTCACTGATGACCTGAATGCCCTGCCACATGCGTCGAGGGTCAGAGTTGGAAAAGTGACCCTCTATCTTTAGCTTGTAGCAGTGCTTGGCCTGTTTGATGCCCCTCTTCAGGTTAGCTCTGGATGTACTGTAGGCTTGTGCATCTCCTGATCTGAAGGCAGCGTTGCGTGACTTCAGCAGGAGTCGCACTTCCCTGTTCATCCATGGCTTCTGATTTGGGTATGTGGTGATCTGTTTCTGGGTTGTAACACTGTCAATGGTGGTATTGATATGATCCAATACAGAGGAGGTGTAGGAGTCAATGTCCGTGTGAGCGTCACTGGTGGCTTGAGAAGCAAACACACTCCAGTCTGTGTGTAGAAACCTTTCCTGGAGTGTGGAATCAACCCCCGCAGGCCACACCTTGATGGTCTTCACTGATGGATTCACACGGTTGATGAGGGGTGCATATTTGGGGGTGAGGAACAAAGACAGGTGATCTGACTGTCCCAGGTGGGGGAGGGGTGTCGCAACGTAAGCGCCAGCCATGTTTGTGTAAACGTGGTCTAAGGTTTTGTTTCCTCTGGTGTGGCAGGAAACATGCTGTTGAAACTTGGGTAGCACTGACTTTAAGTTTGAATGATTAAAGTCACCTGCAACAATAAAAGCAGCTTCTGGGTGATCAGTCTGTTGTTTACTGATGGCTGCGTGAAGTTCTTTCATGGCAAGCTTGGCATCAGCATCCGGGGGAATATAGGCTGCAGTTATAATGGTGGAAGTGAACTCCCGCGGTAGATAAAACGGTCGACATTTAATCATGAGAAACTCAAGGTTAGCTGAACAACGACTCCCAACAATAGCAGAGTTTGTGCACCAAGCTTTGTTAATGTAAATGCACAATCCACCACCTCTGGTCTTACCGGAGCCATCTAATGTTCAATCCGCCCAGAGCGTGTGGCATCCCGCTAGCGGTGTCCGGCAGGGCCGTGCAGAGAGTTCGTCAGGGGCAGGGGCTCAAATGTAAAAAAGGGGCAATATGTAAATATATATATATATATATATGTAAATATATATATAAATATGTAAATATTTATATATATATAATATATAATAATATTTATACATAACATATATATATATATATATATATATATATATATATATATATATATATATATATATATATATATATATATATATATATATATATATATATATATATATATATATATATATATATATATATATATATATATATATATATATATATATATATATATATATATATATATATATATATGTTTATATATCCTTATGCTCATCAAGCCTACATTTATTTAATCAAAAATACAGAAAAAAACAGTAGCCTAATATTGTGAAATATTATTACATTGTGTTCTTTTTAACTTTTTATTAATCAAAGAATCTTGAAAAGAGTATCACAGTTTCCATCATTGACATTAAATCCTCATATTAGAATGATTTCTGAATGATCATGTGACACTGAAGTGTGGAGTAATGATGCTGAAAATCCCGCTGTGATCACAGGAATAAATTATATTTTAAATTATTTTAAAATAGAAAACCATTATTTTGATATATTTCGCAATATTGCAGTTTTTTATCAAATAAATGCAGGCTTGATGAACATAAGAGACTTATTTCATAATGCTGCATAATATTCAAAAATAGTATAATAAAGTCCTTTCACGTAACCATTTCGCCAGTCTACACTTCACATAGCCTATATTGACCAAGATGGCGGCGCGAGTAGATCGCGAGGCTCAGCGTCTCTCCAGATTCTGCAATTTTGCGGTATTTTTCTTGTTCATCTCGGGTCTGTTCGTACAGAACAGTTGTGCTTTTACATCGTACACCCGCTGTGAGCTTTTGGATATTGGTTTGCGAATTTCCGACAGTTTTATGGACAATCTTCAACTCCTTCCTGAGATCGCTAGGACGCCCGAGGCGATGCGCTCTGCCCGGCCGGGCGGAAGTGCTAGAAGGCGGCGCTGTGATCGTAAACAAAGACGGGGTAAGCGTGGAGGTCTAAGAGCTAAGCTAAGGCTAACTCCTTACCGGCTCTCTTTACCCAGCATTTTCCTTGCCAATGTACGATCGCTAGTGAACAAAATGGAGGAGATTCGACTCAGCATTACACACAGTAAGAAACTTTTGAACTGTAACGTCCTAATCTTCACTGAAACCTGGTTAAACAGCGGAATACCGGACACCGCTATTGAGCTAGCGGGACGCCACACACTCCGGGCGGATAGAACACTAGATGGCTCCGGGAAGAGCAGAGGGGGTGGATTGTGCATTTATATTAACAAAGCTTGGTGCACAAACTCTGCTATTGTTGGGAGTCATTGTTCAGCTAACCTGGAGTTTCTCATGGTTAAATGTAGACCGTTTTATCTACCGCGGGAGTTCACCTCCACTATTATCACTGCAGCCTATATTCCCCCGGATGCTGATGCCAAGCTTGCTATGAAAGAACTTCACGCAGCCATCAGTAAACAACAGACTGATCACCCGGAAGCTGCGTTTATTGTTGCAGGTGACTTTAATCATTCAAACCTAAAGTCAGTGCTACCCAAGTTTCACCAGCATGTTTCCTGCCACACCAGAGGAAACAAAACCTTAGACCATGTATATACAAACATGGCTGGAGCTTACGTTGCGACACCCCTCCCCCACCTGGGACAGTCAGACCACCTCTCTTTGTTTCTATCACCCAAATATTCACCCCTCATCAACCGTGTGAAGCCATCAGTAAAGACCATCAAGGTGTGGCCTGCGGGGGCAGACTCCACACTCCAGGAAAGGTTTCTAAACACAGACTGGAGTATGTTTGCTTCTCAAGCCACCAGTGGTGCTCACACGGACATTGACTCATTCACTTCCTCTGTATTGGATCATATCAATACCACCATCGACAGTGTTACAACCCAGAAACAGATCACCACATACCCTAATCAGAAGCCATGGATGAACAGGGAAGTGCGACTCCTGCTGAAGTCACGCAATACTGCCTTCAAATCAGGTGATGCACAAGCCTACAGTACGTCCAGGGCAAACCTGAAGAGGGGCATCAAAAAGGCCAAGCACTGCTACAAGCTAAAGATAGAGGGTCACTTTTCCAACTCTGACCCTCGACGCATGTGGCAGGGCATCCAGGCCATCAGTGACTACAAACCCCCCCACTCCACCCCCGCAGCCACTGATGTCAACTTCCTGAACGAGCTAAATTACTTTTATGCTCGTTTTGAAAGAGACAACAGAGAAACTGCCACCAAGCTCAAACCCTCAGCTGACCACCCACCAATCACACTCTCCTCCACAGATGTCTGCAAGGCACTGAGCCGGATCAGCGCACACAAGGCTGCTGGACCAGACAACATCCCTGGACGTGTGCTCAGGGCATGTGCGGAGCAGCTCGCTGGGGTTTTTACAGACATTTTCAACCTGTCTCTTGCCCAAGCAGCTGTACCGACATGCTTTAAACGCACTTCCATTGTGCCAGTGCCGAAACACTCTAACCCGAGGTGCCCTAATGACTACCGCCCTGTAGCACTCACACCCATCGTTATGAAGTGCTTTGAGCGGCTGGTCCTGGAACACCTAAAAGACTCTATACCATCCACATTGGACTCACACCAGTTTGCCTACCGCAGCAATAGGAGCACAGAGGATGCCGTTTCCATGGCACTGCACTCTGTGCTCACCCATCTGGACCATAAGAACACGTATGCACGCATGCTGTTTGTTGACTTCAGCTCAGCATTCAACACTGTCATCCCATCCAAGTTAATAGCCAAACTTGGAGACCTGGGCATCAACACTTCAATGTGTAACTGGATTTTGGACTTCCTAACTGACAGACCCCAGAATGTTCGTTCAGGATTCACCTGCTCCACATCCATCACACTCAACACTGGTGTACCACAGGGCTGTGTGCTAAGCCCGTTTCTCTACTCCCTCTTCACCGCCGACTGCAAGCCTGTGTATGGATCTAATTCTATCGTCAAGTTTGCGGACGACACTACGGTGATCGGGCTCATCAGCAACAACGATGAGACTGCCTACAGGGAAGAGATCCAGCACCTGGCCACATGGTGCGCTGATAATAACCTGCTCCTCAACACCACCAAAACGAAGGAGCTCATCGTGGACTTCAGGAAAGAGTCAAGAGGCACACACGACACCATCCACATCAATGGAATGGCTGTTGAACGTGTCTCCAGTTTCAAGTTCCTGGGGATCCACATCTCGGCGGACATGTCGTGGACGACCAACACCTCCAGCCTGGTCAAGAAGGCTCACCAGCGCCTCTTCTTCCTGAGGACACTGAGGAAGAATCAGCTCTCCTCGGCTATCCTGGTGAACTTCTACCGCTGCGCAATAGAAAGCATCCTGACCAACTGTGTGGCAGTGTGGTATGGGAGCTGCTCTGTTGCGGAGCGCAAGGCACTGCAGCGGGTGGTGAAAACTGCCCAGCGCATCACAGGGACTCCACTGCCTGCCATCGAGCACATCCAGAGGAAACGCTGTCTGCATCGAGCTCGCAGCATCCTCAAGGACTCCTCTCACCCAGCCCACAGACTGTTTTCTCTCCTGCCCTCCGGCAGGCGTTTCAGGATCCACCGGACCAGGACCAGCAGACTAAAGAACAGTTTTTTCCCCAGAGCTGTCTCTTTACTGAACTCCAACCCCCGTTGATCCACTTCCCTCATATACTGATAACTCTCCTACCTCACATCCACCTTCACTTTGTTATTTGCACTACCGACTGTTTATCACAGTAACAACTGTTTACATATGCATCTTACACTGCCATATCTTAACTGGATTATGCTCATTTGCACTGCTGACTGTATTTATAGTACCAATGTTTACATTTGCATTTTTGCACTGTACTTCTAAATGTAATATGCAACCACTTTCCACTGCACTTTACACTTTTTTTTTTTTTTCCGGATAGCTCTGTCCATAATTTATTGCACTACCCTAATCCACTGCTATTCCTCATATTAGCCTAACATATTATTGTATACCTCTATCTGTAAAATTCTGTTTATAGTAATAGCCATCTGTATATTGTATTCATAGTACATATTCACCTGTAAATTCTGTTTATAGTAATAGCCATCTGTATATTTATTCACTGTACATATTCACCTGTAAATTCAGTTCTGTTTATAGTAATAACGTCTCTCTATTTATACACATTTATACATATTCAGTACATATCCATGTCCTGCACTTACGCATCCATTGTATATCCTGCACTTGCTGCTATTGCACTTCTGGTTAGACCTAAACTGCATTTCGTTGCCTTGTACTTGTACTTGTGTAATGACAATAAAGTTGAATCTAATCTAATCTAATCTAATAGGCCTGTAGGTGCCGGTGGCACTTGGGTTTTGTTAACTTTGATAGTTTCATGAAATAGTAAATTATGTAGGCCTATCAATATAGGCTACATAAATACAAGTGAAATTAACACTACTTACCATTAATGCGACTTTTGATGCTGTGGTTTTGTGCAGGAATTTGTTTGTTGTCTGTTAAAATCCATTTTGTCAGTGATGCAATTTATAAAATGAGCCAAACCGCAGGAAATTGTTCCACAAACGTTAGTTTGTCAGAAAATTACGAAAAGAACAGAACAGAAAATTACCGCTTCACATCGCCCAATGGAATTTGAACTTGCTTTGCCAGATCACGATTGGTTGGTGTAAAGCCTATACATGACAAACGGACATTGGTGAATTGTGTAATACTTTCAAATATATAGCTAATATATAGCTTTGTAATTAAATCAACACACTAGCTCTGATTATGGATGAAAAAAAATATTGGTTTACTTTTTTCCCGTGAGGCCACACACTCTCTGAAAGGACCATATTTGGCTCGAGAGCCGTTTCCGAACAGTGGAAAATCAGCTGTCAATCAAAACGCACGCGACCCATAGCAACGCGTTATGGCAACGCCTCAACAGAAATTGTCCGACTTTTGAGCCGTCCGTTACTATTGTATGCATTTTCATGTTATAATAATCACATTTATTTAGTTTTATTGACCACGATATTATCATTGATATTTGTCTGAGAGGGGCACTTTTGATTCATTTTGAAAAAGGGCAGGGGCTCGAGCACCCAAAGCCCCCCCCTCTGCACGTGCCTGGTGTCCGGTATTCCGCTGTTTAAACAGGTTTCTGTGAAGATTAGGACGTTACAGTTCAAAAGTTTCTTGCTGTGTGTGATGCTGAGTTGAATCTCCACCATTTTGTTCACTAGCGACCGTACATTGGCAAGGAAAATGCTGGGTAAAGAGAGCCGATGTGGGCTTAGCCTTAGCTTTAGCCTTAGCTTAGCGTTCAGACCTCTGCGCTTCCCCCGCCTTTGTTTACGGTCCCGACGCCGCCTGCGAGCACTTCCGCCCGGCCGGGTAGAGTGCATAGCCTCGGGTGTCCTAGCGATCTCAGGAAGGAGTTGAAGATTGTCCATAAAACTGTCGGAAATTCGCAAACCAATATCCAAAATCTGACCACGGGTGTACGATGTTAAGGCACAACTGTTCTGCACGAACAGACCCGAGATGAGCAAGAAAAATACCGCAAAATTGCAGAATCTGGAGAGACCTAGAGCCTCGCGAACTACTCGCGCCGCCATCTTGGGTTTTTTTATACATTGTTTGTGGAATGCTACTGTTACTCCATCCAAACTCAGTGTGTCATCTTTTCCACTCCCGCAGGAGCCTGATTCCCCGTACAACTGACTCACTGGATAGTTGGAAAGGAAGTTGAAAACGGCTCATCTCCACTGCCGCAGCAGTCTCGTCAATTTCAGCTCCCGTAGGAGCTCTGTTACTCCATCCAAATTTGCTCCACTCCCACAGGAGCCCAATTCTCCATACAACTGGCTCACCGGATAAGTTGGAAAGCAAGTTGAATATGTCTCATCTCCACAGCCACAGCAGTGTCGTCAACTCCGCCGCCACAAGAGCTTTGTATTCCATCCAAACTCAATTCACTTCCACAGAAGTGTCATCTTTTCCACACCTGCAGGAACCCAGCTCTCCATACAACTGGCTCATTGGATAGTTGGAAAGCAAGTGGAAAATGGCTCGTCTCCACTGCCACAGCAGTGTCGTCAACTCCGCTCCCTCAGGAGCTCGGTTATTCCATTCAAACTTGCTCCACTGCCACAGAAGTGTCATCTCTTCCACTCTGGCAGGAGCTCAGTTCTCCATACAACTGGCTCATTAGACAGTTTGAAAGCAAGTTGGAAAAGGAAGGAAGTTTGTTGCCACTGCCGCAGCAGTAATCTCCTCTCGCCCACGTGCAGCCATCCCCAGCTGACAACCAACAAGGTTTACCTTTCTGATACTACGACCATCAAAACCTCAGACGATGACAAACAAGACCTCCCGATCCAGTGACTAACCCTCTCCCTTCGATTGGCACAGCATCAGCTTGTGCTCTGCAACTTTTGGGGGGCATTCAACATCATTTACTGGCTGCTGTCCCATGTTAGTTTGCAATTTTTGGGGGAGTACTCTGGGTTCGGGCCAATTACCGAGCTCGGAGCACTCTCCTCGGACAGCACGCCAAATACGCATACCATTTATTCTATCTGACTTATTTGTAAGTGTGAACTCGTGAACCGTAAGACTTTTGCGTTACACAAGAATGAACCCCATTGGTTCTTGCAAAAGCTCAAATGTGCTGCGTAACAAGAATGAACCTCATTGGTTCTTGCAGAAGCTCAAACGTGCTGTGTAACACGAGAATGAACCTCATTGGTTCTTGCAAAAGCTCAAACGTGCTGTGTAACACAAAAATGAACCTCATTGGTTCTTGCTGAAGCTCAAACGTGCTGCGTAACACGAGAATGAACCTCATTGGTTCTTGCTGGAGCTCAAACGTGCTGTGTAACACGAGAATGAACCTCATTGGTTCTTGCTGGAGCTCAAACGTGCTGCGTAACACAAGAATGAACCTCATTGGTTCTTGCTGGAGCTCAAACGTGCTGCGTAACACAAGAATGAACCTCATTAGTTCTTGCTGGAGCTCAAACGTGCTGTGTAACACGAGAATGAACCTCATTGGTTCTTGCTGAAGCTCAAACGTGCTAAGTAACACGAGAATGAACCTCATTGGTTCTTGCTGAAGCTCAAACGTGCTGCGTAACACGAGAATGAACCTCATTGGTTCTTGCAGAAGCTCAAAGGTGCAGGATAACACGAGAATGAACCTAATTGGTTCTTGCGGAAGCTCAAACGTGCAGCGTAACACAAGAATGAACCTCATTGGTTCTTGCAGAAGCTCAAACGTGCTGCGTAACACGAGAATTAACCTCATTGGTTCTTGCAGAAGCTCAAACGTGCTGTGTAACACGAGAATGAACCTCATTGGTTCTTGCTGAAGCTCAAACGTGCTGCGTAACACAAGAATGAACCTCATTGGTTCTTGCAGAAGCTCAAACGTGCTGCGTAACACAAGAATGAACCTCATTGGTTCTTGCAGACGCTCAAACGTGCTGCGTAACACGAGAATTAACCTCATTGGTTCTTGCAGAAGCTCAAACGTGCTGTGTAACACGAGAATGAACCTCATTGGTTCTTGCTGAAGCTCAAACGTGCTGTGTAACACAAGAATGAACCTCATTGGTTCTTGCAGAAGCTCAAACGTTCTGCGTAACACGAGAATTAACCTCATTGGTTCTTGCAGAAGCTCAAACGTGCTGTGTAACACAAGAATGAACCTCATTGGTTCTTGCAGAAGCTCAAACGTGCTGTGTAACACAAGAATGAACCTCATTGGTTCTTGCTGAAGCTCAAATGTGCTGCGTAACACGAGAATGAACCTCATTGGTTCTTGCCGAAGCTCAAACGTGCTGCGTAACACGAGAATGAACCTCATTGGTTCTTACAGAAGCTCAAACGTGCTGCGTAACACGAGAATGAACCTCATTGGTTCTTGCCGAAGCTCAAACGTGCTGCGTAACACGAGAATGAACCTCATTCTTTCTTACCGAAGCTCAAACGTGCTGCGTAACAAGAATGAACCTCATTGGTTCTTGCTGAAGCTCAAACGTGCTGTGTAACACAAGAATGAACCTCATTGGTTCTTGCTGAAGCTCAAACGTGCTGTGTAACACAAGAATGAACCTCATTGGTTCTTGCTGAAGCTCAAACGTGCTGTGTAACACGAGAATGAACCTCATTGGTTCTTGCAGAAGCTCAAACGTGCTGTGTAACACGAGAATGAACCTCATTGGTTCTTGCTGAAGCTCAAACGTGCTGTGTAACACAAGAATGAACCTCATTGGTTCTTGCAGAAGCTCAAACGTGCTGCGTAACAAGAGAATTAACCTCATTGGTTCTTGCAGAAGCTCAAACGTGCTGTGTAACACAAGAATGAACCTCATTGGTTCTTGCAGAAGCTCAAACGTGCTGTGTAACACAAGAATGAACCTCATTGGTTCTTGCTGAAGCTCAAACGTGCTGTGTAACACAAGAATGAACCTCATTGGTTCTTGCAGAAACTCAAACGTGCTGCGTAACACGAGAATTAACCTCATTGGTTCTTGCAGAAGCTCAAACGTGCTGTGTAACACGAGAATTAACCTCATTGGTTCTTGCTGAAGCTCAAACGTGCTGCGTAACACAAGAATGAACCTCATTGGTTCTTGCAGAAGCTCAAACGTGCTGCGTAACACAAGAATGAACCTCATTGGTTCTTGCAGAAGCTCAAACGTGCTGCGTAACACGAGAATTAACCTCATTGGTTCTTGCAGAAGCTCAAACGTGCTGTGTAACATGAGAATGAACCTCATTGGTTCTTGCTGAAGCTCAAACGTGCTGTGTAACACAAGAATGAACCTCATTGGTTCTTGCAGAAGCTCAAACGTGCTGTGTAACACAAGAATGAACCTCATTGGTTCTTGCAGAAGCTCAAACGTGCTTTGTAACACAAGAATGAACCTCATTGGTTCTTGCTGAAGCTCAAATGTGCTGCGTAACACGAGAATGAACCTCATTGGTTCTTGCCGAAGCTCAAATGTGCTGCGTAACACGAGAATGAACCTCATTGGTTCTTGCCGAAGCTCAAACGTGCTGCGTAACACGAGAATGAACCTCATTGGTTCTTACAGAAGCTCAAACGTGCTGCGTAACACGAGAATGAACCTCATTGGTTCTTGCAGAAGCTCAAACGTGCTGCGTAACACGAGAATTAACCTCATTGGTTCTTGCAGAAGCTCAAACGTGCTGTGTAACATGAGAATGAACCTCATTGGTTCTTGCAGAAGCTCAAACGTGCTGTGTAACACAAGAATGAACCTCATTGGTTCTTGCAGAAGCTCAAACGTGCTGTGTAACACAAGAATGAACCTCATTGGTTCTTGCAGAAGCTCAAACGTGCTTTGTAACACAAGAATGAACCTCATTGGTTCTTGCTGAAGCTCAAATGTGCTGCGTAACACGAGAATGAACCTCATTGGTTCTTGCCGAAGCTCAAATGTGCTGCGTAACACGAGAATGAACCTCATTGGTTCTTGCCGAAGCTCAAACGTGCTGCGTAACACGAGAATGAACCTCATTGGTTCTTACAGAAGCTCAAACGTGCTGCGTAACACGAGAATGAACCTCATTGGTTCTTGCCGAAGCTCAAACGTGCTGCGTAACACGAGAATGAACCTCATTCTTTCTTACCGAAGCTCAAACGTGCTGCGTAACAAGAATGAACCTCATTGGTTCTTGCAGAAGCTCAAACGTGCTGCGTAACACAAGAATGAACCTCATTGGTTCTTGCAGAAGCTCAAACGTGCTGCGTAACACGAGAATTAACCTCATTGGTTCTTGCAGAAGCTCAAACGTGCTGTGTAACATGAGAATGAACCTCATTGGTTCTTGCTGAAGCTCAAACGTGCTGTGTAACACAAGAATGAACCTCATTGGTTCTTGCAGAAGCTCAAACGTGCTGTGTAACACAAGAATGAACCTCATTGGTTCTTGCTGAAGCTCAAACGTGCTGTGTAACACAAGAATGAACCTCATTGGTTCTTGCAGAAGCTCAAACGTGCTGTGTAACACAAGAATGAACCTCATTGGTTCTTGCTGAAGCTCAAATGTGCTGCGTAACACGAGAATGAACCTCATTTGTTCTTGCTGAAGCTCAAACGTGCTGCGTAACACGAGAATGAACCTCATTGGTTCTTGCTGAAGCTCAAACGTGCTGTGTAACAAGAATGAACCTCATTGGTTCTTGCTGAAGCTCAAACGTGCTGTGTAACACAAGAATGAACCTCATTGGTTCTTGCAGAAGCTCAAACGTGCTGTGTAACACAAGAATGAACCTCATTGGTTCTTGCTGAAGCTCAAATGTGCTGCGTAACACGAGAATGAACCTCATTGGTTCTTGCCGAAGCTCAAACGTGCTGCGTAACACGAGAATGAACCTCATTGGTTCTTGCCGAAGCTCAAACGTGCTGCGTAACACGAGAATGAACCTCATTCTTTCTTGCCGAAGCTCAAACGTGCTGCGTAACAAGAATGAACCTCATTGGTTCTTGCTGAAGCTCAAACGTGCTGTGTAACACAAGAATGAACCTCATTGGTTCTTGCTGAAGCTCAAACGTACTGTGTAACACAAGAATGAACCTCATTGGTTCTTGCTGAAGCTCAAACGTGCTGTGTAACACAAGAATGAACCTCTTTGGTTCTTGCCGAAGCTCAAACGTGCTGCGTAACACCAGAATGAACCTCATTGGTTTCCGTTTACCATAATTGATGTGTGTTTATATGTGAATAAAAGCCCAAATTCAATCTGTTCATCATATAAAGCGATCGTGTCTCTTCAGAAAGTTTGGACTGAACTGCTCGAATCATATGGATTAGTTTTACGATCTCTTAATGAACTTTTTGAAGCGTCAAAGTGTAATTTGCGTATCTGTCAACGGAGGGAAAGAAAGCTCTCAGATTTAATCAAAAATATCTTAAAGGTCCCATGGCATGACATTTTCATTTTATGAGGTTTTTTAACATTAATATGAGTTCCCCTAGCCTGTCTATGGTCCCCAAGTGGCTAGAAATTTCTATAGGTGTTCTGGCTGTCCTGCTCTGCCTTGCTGAGCCGATCTGGAATCTTCCCTGTATGTCGTCATACGGGGAAAGGTTACCTCCCCTTCCTCTGCTTTGCCCGCCCAGAGAATTTGGAGAAAATGGATTCTATTTCGCAATGTCAGCACAGGCTTTACAAACAGACTTTTACCATATGGATTCGACAGCACCGCCACAAACAGTGAGTAACAGTGTTCATTAATGCCTGATCTGTGATCAGTGATTTCTGATGTGTAGCTAATCATTCAAGTTCACTTAGACTTTCTTTCTAAATCATTTAATACTGTCAGTCCCGCCGCTGGCCGTCTTGATGCCCTAAGCGTAATGCATCAGTGAATCAAGCCAGTGACTAAACGATCAACTTCACATGGTTTCTGTTAGTAGCATGACACAAATTTGTTATTTAAATGATTAAACTACAGAGAGCGATCAACAAATTCTCTGTTCGGATCTGTCAATCACTCATCGCTAGTGTATCTGCACACTTGCCCAAACTGCCGTTATAATGAATGACGCTGTTATGCTGCACAACGAAGCTCTTACTGTATTCATATCGACATGGTGTTTGCTGTTAGTTGTGGTGAAAGCATTTTGTGAGAGAAAATGTGTTGCAATGACAAGATCACTGCATTCACGCGATCAACAGACTGTGTGTACTCAATGCTCATCACTGCAGCTTTTCATGTGATGGGAAAAGAGCTAAAGATAATGCTATAATCAACACTTTCATGATTCGTTCATCTCGACAGCTGTAATGGTAAAAAAACGTAGTAAAAGTATTCGAGAGGGGTTCCACATGTTACAAAGTTGGTAGAATAAGGAGGAAGAAGACAGGGTCGGCGTGGCTGGGACTCGTGTTTATTCAGAACTCTCAGATACAAGCAAAATAAACTTGCGCTCTCAGCAACTTGGTACAATAAAACTTTCTCAGCTATCTTTCTCCTCCAGCTCTCCGTCTCTCTGGTCCACGAGTGCTGTCCGTCTCTCTTTCTCTGGCAGTGTTTGCAGATCTCGCTAAACCACACCCCCTCCGCCACATAATCTAATACTCATTTCAAATTATGAAGATGTCAGCCAATCACAACAGTGGGCGTTTTCACTGAAGTTTCACAGCAGACACGCCCCTTGAAACAGAGTATTCAAGCCAGAGGCTAATATCAGGATAGAAAAAAAAATGCCTTTTATTTCTAAATTATGACATTTTGTGATGTAAAAATCATAAAATAATTTTTTTTAAATCCATGCCATAGGACCTTTAATTTGTGTTCCGAAGATTAAAAAAAGTCTTACGGGTTTGGAACAAGCCTGCAGCACTCCTCTCAGAAATTGAAGCCTCCGCGCCTTGATCGCCCCCCGGTGGCCGGTCCCAGTATAGCTCCTAAACCACACCCCTCCATCTATTAGAATGGACGCGAGACACACTAAACAATTAAATTACACTTCAAATAATTGTTTCCTAAAGATGGTTTCTGTCATTTTAGGCAGTTTTTATCACGATGATTTAATTTCAAGTGTTCGTTTTTTAAATAAGTTTAGTTTTAGTTAGTTATTTGATACTATAAAAACGGGGGGTGTGACGTCATGATTGACAGCTGAGATTGACGGCTTCTCTGAGTGAAGTTGTCACTGAGGCACTAACAGACTTTTTTCGGGATTTTGGGGAGGAGATTGGAGCTTTAGCTTTAATTTCTACATTTCTATAACTGTTTATTTCACACCAACATAATGAATTGTTCTGCATCTGTGAGAGTGTGGGCGGGCTTTTGATAATCGCGCCTCTACTTCCTGCTCTCTACTGCGCAGACTCGGTCCCAAGATGTCAGCGCCGTGTGCGGGCCTACGAAAGCTTCAACTCTGGTCAGCGGAAGTTAATGAAGTCGCATCGTCCATATTTTTTTACGGTCTATGGTTTGGAATGACATGAGGGTGAGTAGCCTAATTAATTATAGAATTTTCATTTTTGGGTGAACTAACCCTTTAATGTGTTTTTTTTATGGAAGCAAAATTCTCATAGGGGGCTTTCACACTGTGCATGTTTGCTGTAGTTCGAATCGAGTGTGATTGTTCTTGGTGCCCCCACAGCATTAGCCTACTCGATTGTATTGAACCCTGGTGCATTTGCGTTCATTTCGCATCATCACAAACATGCACAGTGTGCATAATAGAAAACACAACGCAGGTCAACATATTGTACAATGTGTTTTGAGGAGACAACTGATTGCAAGCCATTAATTTGCCGCTCTGATTGATTACCAATTTTTGATGCAAATCTTTGTTGAACTAAATTGCCATTATAAAAATTCCACTTAGGGTACTTTCACACCTGCCTCATTTAGTTCGGTTGAATCGTACTAGAGTTTGTTTTCCTCTTTGGTGCGGTTAATTTGGTCAGGTGTGAAAGCAGCAATCGCACTCGGGTGCGCACCAAAAGTGGACCAAACAAGCGTACCGAGACCTCCTTTAAAGCAATTGTGCACTATTCAAAAACAACAATATTTAAAACTTATGTTAGTGCTCAGCTTTTTTCTGTGACACAGAGAGCCGAGCCGTGTCGCGTCTCTGACAACGCGCGCTGAAGGCAGACCTCTTTCACCTGCGTCCTCACAAAGCTTTGTCATTTGTATGTGTTTTTAGGCCTGCCAGTTTGAACATTGAACATTGGAGCAATTTTAGACCATAATATGTGTATTATGTTGAACTAAGGCCTGATATATCGTGACACACGGACACTCAGATGGAAGCTCGCACATCACGTAAAGATCGCGCGCAGAGAGCAGCGCAGAAACGCAGAGTCAACGCTGTCCTGTGACTAAAGTAAAGTCACTAAAGTAGCTTAGAAACTCAACCGGTATAGGCATATATTTTAATACCTTTGAAGTAAGTACAAACCACAGCTTCATAATGAATAGAGATGGTATGAGTAATTCACACACACAATCACTCTCTCATTAATGCATTCAAATAATTGTAATGTATAGGCCTACTGTGTTAATATATCTGTATCTGATGTACAAGCAGAAATCTGCCCCATAGACAATAACTGCTGAAAGTGAACTGTATTTCCTTTAAATATTTTAAAATCACAAAGAAATGCACTTTTTCATTAGAAAAAAAAATTCCACCTTTAATAGTAGAAAATATTTACAGTAAAAACCTTATCAGGAACTTACTCAAAAACGGCAAAAAATGGAAAGCAAAAAAAAATAATAATAATAATCAAAATAATCATTTCATTAATTGTAATCGACGTAAAATGTTCAATTAATCAAGGTTTTTATTTTTGGTCAAATCGTTACAGCCCTAGTTTGTTGCCAGTTTGCACTTTAGCATGGCAGCTCACGGACAAACTTGGAGTAGTGAGGAGGTGCGGAGCCTTGTAGAAATTTGGTCTGATGACCATATTAGGTCCCAACTTTCGAAAACTCACAAAGAACAGCGCGATCTTCGTTTGAAGTGATGAGCGATGCACGCTCGCCGTTTGCAGTGCATTAGAACGTGGTTTTCAAGCCGCATCCGCGCTTCATTATAGAAATGTATTGTTTGCAGATTGTGGCGTATACAAACAATGTAATAGATTATGGCCAGGGACAAAACCAGCCCGCGCAGTCGCAGTTTAGGAAATACGCCATGGCCAATGAGTGATGTGGATGTTGTCATGTGACTGCATTTTGGTTCGTTTCAACTGGTTCGGACCAAAGCAATCAGTGTGGTGTGAAAAGGAACCAAAAAAGCTGAAAAATGCTACAATCAATGTATAATTGTTTGCCCTTGGTTCGGACCAAATGAACCGAACCAGAGATGTGAAAGCACCCTTAGTTGCTGCCAAAATACGGGAGTTACAACTTAGCAACTGAAATAAGCTAACATTACCCACTTGTTTGATTGTGCAGGCAGAAAGACAAGAGACGAAAATGGATCTAAATAATCTATAAATGGTTCAGTTATAAAGTCTTTACTAAACCACAGCCATACGTGTTTTTATAAGAACTGCTGCTTACATGACCTTTAATGCCGGACGTGCCCTACAGCTTTGAAATGGCAATATGTAGGCTAAAGTGTGTTAAGTGGTTTTACTGAGATACAGTGTGCGGCATTCTGAATGTGAAGCAAATTCTCATTGTATTGTTTATTGTATACTTATTGTAAGTGGCAGCTTACCGGGGTTTTTTTACTGTGGGCTACGGGCTACGAGCCAACAGAAAAAAAAAAACGGTAAACTGGCACTTACAATAAGTATTTTAAGAATAACTGTGTTGTCATTTTTTAAGCATTGTATAGGAGCATTAAACCGTCATGCGTGATAAAGTGGTCATGACATGGACTTTTTTATATATTTAAATATGTTCCTTGAGGTTCACTTATAATGTTAATAATGTTTTTTTTGCACACAAAAGAAATTATCTTAAAGCTACTAAAAGCTAAGCTTTCATTATGATGAAGACTGGCCGCGATAGAGATGATAATCAAAACCAAACATTTTTGTTTTGTTCATTTTTGGCAGAGTATCCGAGAGCTGTAAAGGCTCCACCCTCTTCTGGAAAGTTGTGTTGGAAGCAGCAGCTCATTTGCATTTAAAGATACATGCATGAAAACTGCATGTTTTTCCTTCCACTCAAAAATGGGCATTTACAACAAATGTTTGAGCTGAAACTTCACTGACACATTCTGGGGACATCTGAGACCTTTATTACATCTGCCGATCATTCTTTTTCCACAGTCACTCCGCCCAACAGTGACGTCACGCATGCACCCTATATAGTGAGCTAGCTTAGAAAGCATAAGATGCTACACCTCCTTTAAAACACATGAACGCAAACAGCAGGGAGTAATCAAAAGTCCAAGAGATGGAGTTAAACTACCTCATGTCTCAAAGCACATAGCAATAATAATGAACATCAACAACATGAGCATAGCATAAGCATTTATAGACCACTTAATGTAGTGATTGCTATCAGGATGAAAAGAGACTTTCAACTAGCATAACAAAAAAAAAATCTGGAACAAGGATGCCAGTGGGTGGGGCCTATGGTGCAATGATGTACATCGTCGATGTCTTGCTTGGGAGGGAGTTTTAAGCAAACGTATGTTGGTACAAAAAGGGGTTTTGGTCTATATAGAACATTTTGCCCTTCTTGACAACTGTGAGGGGGTTGAATTTTTTTTGTAACTCATCCATTTAAAGGTGCCCTAGAATGATTTGAAACAACATTTTAAATTGTTCTCTGGTATCTACATAGAGGGTATGGCTTACGGTTTTACAGGTCCATTTACAACTCTAGAACTCTTCCCCAGGATGAAATGGTCTGTTTTTGCCTTATTTGGAAGGGTCATGAATATTAATGAAGAGTTCTACTCTGATTGGCTGTTTCACTGCGCGGCTCAATGATAGCAGGCACATGACGATGGAGAGATTAGGCATTCAACCTTATATGTTTTAGCCTGTTTCTGACGAAGATGCAGATTTTGAGGAACAACAACAACATGTTTTGAGATTGGAAATGAACGCTTCTGAATGGTAAGTTAAGTCTTTATTTTAATTAGGAACCTGCAAAATCATTACGTCCATACCAGAACTTCAGCCTAAACGATATAGCATTAAATATACACATCAGCAGTCACAACTTTTTTAGCATTGTAAAAACATTTTAATTATTGTAATGTGTCCCTGTATGATTTTACAATGATAGCTTCTTCACTTTGAATCACAAACTGAACTGGGTAGCGCTTAAATATGTTGTTTGTACAGTAACATTTGAGTTTGACAGTAGAGTACTGATTTAAAAGTCGATTTATTTAGCCATTTAGTTATGTAAGCTACTTGGATTATCCTATTGTTACTGTACTAGCATCTTGCGTTGGATCTAGACAACAACGGGGATATTATCGTGAATGCTGTCTCTCTAAGAAACTTTCAATTTAATCAGAAATTGTTTAGACAGTCAAGAAGTGGATAAAATCACTTACTGCTTGCAGGTATATGGTTGGAATCGCCCCTTTCTTCAGTGTCGGACGCTGAGCAAAGCCTGCTTGATATTGTCCCAAAACTGTCCGTGGTGAAATGGGCTGAGCAAACTAACAACTTTGAATTAAATTGTTGCGGTATCCGATTATAAATAAACATCAACCATGCCTGTTGACATGTTTTATCTGTGGGAAGAGTATGAAACGTCTTCACATCCCCTGCACAGCCTGGAACATAACATTTGTTTCCATGATGATCTGCCATTTTCGCTATCGCTTGTTTACCTGCATAACTCCAGATGATACGGCTGCGCAGTTTCGTCTGATAGTGAACATGTGCTTGCATATGCAAATGTTGGGGGCGTACATATTAATGATCCCGACGATTGCATCATTCTCGGTGTTACGTTGAGATTTGCCTATTTTTCCGTGGTGTTTTTCACAAACGAGATTTACATATGAAGGAGGAGGCAATGGTGTTTGAGACTCACTGTATGTGATTTACATGTACTGAACTCCTGTTATTTAACTATGGCAAGGTTAATTCCATTTTTCATTCTAGGGCACCTTTAAATTATATTAAGCCTTACATTTCTGCATAATTAAGGGCGTGGCCGGTCCGTGTAACGCTTCACAATTCAATTTTCAGACCATATAGTGCAAATGCAAAAATTAAAATATTGAAACAAACGTCCATTTTTTCCATTTTCTCGGTTACTTCATCAGTGGATTTTTGCCATTTTCTCTCCTTTTTTCAAATTTCCTTTTGCTAAATTATGACTTAAGAAATTAGCTTTTGAATAAATTGAAATCTAACCAATTTTATTTTCCTTCTATTTTTTCCCCCAATTTACGTGGACTGTGCCATATATAGCGGGGGGAGGTCGCGGACTGTTTTACATCGTTTATGTAGGCTATAGCCTGCGTGCACGTTAAGAAGTAACTTATAGTTTAAAAGGCTAACACAGAGGACGCCATAGTTTTTATTGTTAATAACTGTGCTAAATGTAGAATTCAGGTCTGGCCATCGGGAGCAGCGGGCAAACCGGTGGCCTGGCTACTTATTTCGCCCGCTGCTTTGTATTTATCTATACTTATTTGTTATTAGTGCACGCACACACACATACACACACACACACACACACACTCACGTGCACACACACACACACACACACACACACACACACCTACTTTATTATAGGCCTATTGATGCATGCCTCAATGTACCCATATGATTTAAGGACTCGCCATTTGATAATTAACGGCTTGTAATGAACCGAGTTAATGACTGCTAAATTTAAGGGCACGAGAAGATGTGAGAAGCAGTATATTCAATGAAAAGTTCATGTTGCCGTGGAAACGAAGAATGATGATCACTCAGTGAAAACAATAACATCGGCAAAGGAGTTTATTTAGGCCCAAATATTTTGTATGTTTGCATGTAGGCTAGGCTAAGATGTGAATAAAAGCTAACAAAAATTTGCCGAACTTTATAACTTTAACAAAATTATAAAGAAAGAAAAAGTGAAAGACAGTCACAGACATAGGCTACCAATTCAGATAGATTTTAAACATTAATAATAACTTCTAATACAAGAAGAAAAAGTGAAAAAAAGAGAGAGAGCATTTTCTTGTGGTGCCCCCCTGAGCACTTGGTGCCCTATGCGCAGCGCGTGATGCGCGTAATGGGAGCGGCGGCACTGTGCATTTGTCACACTTCCATGTCTGAAAAGCAGAAGCAAGCTCAGCGTAAAATAGACTCTTCCGCTGCCTGTATCAGTGGCAGTGCCCATAGCACGAAAGTATCGTAATTTATTGATGTAGCCTGCAGTTCATAACAGCCACGGGTAACAGGTGCCATGGACCGCTCATGTTCGCATCAGTGGTATAACTTTAACCTAGAAATCACGGACCCCGGTGCACAAATATCATAACTATCTAAAATAGGCCTACTGTAATATATTGTATGTTATACTGTAATACATACAGTGAGGAAAATAAGTATTTGAACACCCTGCTATTTTGCAAGTTCTCCCACTTAGAAATCATGGAGGGGTCTGAAATTGTCATCGTAGGTGCATGTCCACTGTGAGAGACATAATCTAAAAAAAAAAAATCCAGAAATCACAATATATGATTTTTTCAACTATTTATTTGTATGATACAGCTGCAAATAAGTATTTGAACACCAGAGAAAATCAATGTTAATATTTGGTACAGTAGCCTTTGTTTGCAATTACAGAGGTCAAACGTTTCCTGTAGTTTTTCACCAGGTTTGCACTGCAGGAGGGTTTTTGGCCCACTCCTCCACACAGATCTTCTCTAGATCAGTCAGGTTTCTGGCCTGAGTTTGAGCTCCTCCAGAGATTGTCTATTGGGTTTAGGTCTGGAGACTGGCTAGGCCACGCCAGAACCTTGATATGCTTCTTACAGAGCCACTTTTTGGTTATCCTGGCTGTGTGCTTCGGGTCATTGTCATGTTGGAAGACCCAGCCTCGACCCATCTTCAATGCTCTAACTGAGGGAAGGAGGTTGTTCCCCAAAATCTCGCAATACATGGCTCCGGTCATCCTCTCCTCAATTCAGTGCAGTCGCCCTGTCCCATGTGCAGAAAAACACCCCCAAAGCATGATGCTACACCCCCCCCCCCCCCCCCCCCCCATGCTTCACAGTAGGGATGGTGTTCTTGGGATGGTACTCATCATTCTTCTTCCTCCAAACACATTAAGTGGAATTATGACCAAAAAGTTCTATTTTGGTCTCATCTGACCACATGACTTTCTGCTATGACTGCTCTGGATCATCCAAATGGTCATTGACAAACTTAAGACGGGCCTGGACATGTGCTGGTTTAAGCAGGGGAACCTTCCGTGCCATGCATGATTTCAAACCATGACGTCTTAGTGTATTACCAACAGTAACCTTGGAAACGGTGGTCCCAGCTCTTTTCAGGTCATTGACCAGCTCCTCCCGTGTAGTACTGGGCTCATTTATCACCTTTCTTGGGATCATTGAGACCCCACGAGGTGAGATCTTGCATGGAGCCCCAGTCCGAGGGAGATTGACAGTCATGTTTAGCTTCTTCCATTTTCTAATGATTGCTCCAACAGTGGACCTTTTTTCACCAAGCTGCTTGGCAATTTCCACGTAGCCCTTTCCAGCCTTGTGGATGTGTACAATTTTGTCTCTAGCGTCTTTGGACAGCTCTTTGGTCTTGGCCATGTTAGTAGTTGGATTCTTACTGATTGTATGGGGTGGACAGGTGTCTTTATGCAGCTAACGACCTCAAACAGGTGCATCTAATTTAGGATAATAAATGGAGTGGAGGTGGACATTTTAAAGGCAGACTAACAGGTCTTTGAGGGTCAGAATTCTAGCTGATAGACAGGTGTTCAAATACTTATTTGCAGCTGTATCATACAAATAAATAGTTAAAAAATCATATATTGTGATTTCTGGATTTTTTTTTTTAGATTATGTCTCACACAGTGGACATGCACCTACGATGACAATTTCAGACCCCTCCATGATTTCCAAGTGGGAGAACTTGCAAAATAGCAGGGTGTTCAAATACTTATTTTCCTCACTGTATATTCTAGAAAGAAAGACGCTTTCAGCCTTACTCAAAGGCCGCGGAAACATGGCAGTGGGTTCTTTACGCAATCCATTCCCCGCATTCTTATTTTGCTTCTTATGTATTAAATATACAGGCCATTAGTTTATGAAACCTTGATCAAAATTAAAATACAATTTATAGAAAAAGAAATTCACTTTAAAGAAATGATTTCTGCAAAACAACACTCAATAAAAATCATGTCTGACCCCACTCCTTGTCTCCAGACATATTGCACGTCTTATAGCCTATATCTTACTCATGCTGCTCACTTTTCATCATCAACATATGAAATTAAAACAATAATACAATAAGCTAATATTTAAACATATAGCCTAACTATGAATCTAAATAGGCTACGTTTGCATGTAGCCTACTCCACTCCAAACGCTTCAAAAATGTATTTTGTTTATTAACGCAAAGTTTTTAATTTCAAATTTAATTTCTAAATTCAGTTCATATTTCCAACAAACGAAATTCCGAGCCAAAATAACGAAGTGGTAAAAAAAACTGCAAAAATTAAAAATATTAAAGAATTTGCGTGCGCTTTTGTCGGCATGAGTAAGATAGGCTATAAGACACGCAATATGTCTGGAAACATGGAGTGGAGTCAGACATGATTTTTGTTGAGTGTTGTTTTGCAGAAATAATTTCTTTGAAGTGAATTTCGTTTTCTATCAATTGTATTTTAATTTTGATCAAGGTTCATCTAATTGCCTGTATATTTAATACATAAGAAGCAAACCAAGAACGCCGGGAATGGATTGACATGTGTAACGAACCCACTGGCCATGTTTCCGCGGCCTTTGAGTAGCCTAAGGCTGAAATAGCGTCTTTCTGTTTTTTTTTTTTTTGTTACTTATTTTTTTATTTTGAATGTTCTTCAAATCTCCTTTTACATCAATTACTTGCACTCAGAAACAATATCCTTTACAGGGGATCATAACATTCACGCATCCTTACATGTATGATCAATTCCGCAGAAAAATATTTCCAAAAGTACAAGGAAAAGAAGAAATAAGAAATTATTAACAACATTTAAAATAAAAAATTTGAACAAACCAAACATCAACTTAAAACAAAACATGGGTTGTATTCAAGTTCCCCTGGCAAATATAACCAGTTAATTCTAATGGTCCTCCATCACCATCATTAATGGTGCCCATCTTTCAATAAAAAGTTCCCTCTGTAATCTCAATGAATATGTAATTTTTTCCATAGTGTAAATATTTCTCAAAATTGTTAGCCATTCAGCTTGGTTTGGTGGCTCACTCTTAAGCCAATTTATTGTAATTGCTTTCTTTGCTGCTATCAGTAATATCTGTAATAAATACATATTTTTCCCACTGTGTATCACAGCTGGTTTAATCCCTAGGATTGCTATCAGAGGGTCTCTTATCAGGTCAACATTCAGTACTTTATTAATATATGTAAAAATGGATTTCCAAAAGTTATCCAACAAAGGGCATTGCCAAAAAATATGTGAGTGAGTAGCCATTGTCTCTCCACACCCCCTCCAACACTGACTTGATTGATTCGGATTCATTTTAGCCACAACTTGTGGTGTTCTGAAAAATCTGTTATTTATTTTCCATTGAAATTCCTTCCAAAAATTGACGTTTGTGACTTTATGAGCCTGAGTACATACCTCCAACCAAACTTCTTCACTTATTTCGAGCCGTAGCTCCCTAGTCCACTTGTCTTTCACATAGAATGAATTATCTCTTGTCATTGAAGCAATGATTTTATAAACATTGCTTATTGGTTTCCTCAAATGTTCTCCACCCTGAATTTTTTATAAATACCGTTCTAAAAGGGAGGGCTCTATTAATCTGTTCCAGTTTGGGTGTTTCAGTATGAAACTCCTTAATTGTAGGTACCTGAAAAAGTCTGTTCTTGGTAGTTTAAACTCTATTCTCAGTTGTTCAAATGATTTGAAGTTGTTATTACTAAATAATTGGTGTACATAATGAAGGTTCAAAAGTTTCCAGTTTTTGAATCCTGCGTCTTTCTGTTTTTAATACATTTTTTGAATATATGTCTTAATTACAGTAGGCCCATTATAGACAGTTATGATATTTGTGGCTGCACCGGGGTCCATCATTACTAGGTTAAAGTTACACGCTTATCATTAGTGATCCATGGCACCTGCTACCCATGGCTGTTATGAACTGCAGGCTTCAATCAATACATTGCAACAATTTCGTGCTATGGGCACTGCTACTGATACAGGGAGCGGATGAGATATTTTTCTGCTTTCAAACAAGTGTGACAAAGGCATGGGCTAAATACATTCTCTAATGTGGATACAGACATATATACACACATCACTATACAACACCTTATTAGGAGAAAATACGTCGTTTTAATGAGAAAAATGTTGTTTTAACGACAAAAGTTCTTGTTATTACGAGAAAATTGTTGTTTTTACGACATAAGATCTTGTTATTACGAGAAAAGATGTCGTTTTAACGACATAAGATTTTTTTTTTTATTTATACTTTGTTTTACCAGGGTAGTCACATTGAGACAGTAGTCTCTTTTTCATAAGATCTCGTTTTCATGACATAATTGTGTGAAAAAAATAATATGTATGAGGCAGCAATGCGTCACCGTAATATTTACATAAGGCAAAATGTTTAAAATCTATCTGAATTGGTAGCCTATGTCTGTGACTGTCTTTTCACTTTTTCTTTCTTTATAATTTTGTTAAAGTTATAAAGTTCAGCAAATTTTTGTTAGCTTTTATTCACATCTTAGCCTAGCCTACATGCATACATACAAAATATTTGGGCCTAAATAAACTCCTTTGCCGATGTTTTGACTTAGTGATCATCATCATTCTTCGTTTCCACGGCAACATTGAACTTTTCATTGAATATACTGCTTCTCACATCTTCTCTTGCCCTTAAATTTAGCAGTCATTAACTCGGTTCATTACAAGCCAACCGAGAATGATAGGCTTTGATATGCCTATGTATATGTAGGCTATATAATGATATGCTGCAAGTCAAGAGTAGCGGATTCATAATTTGTATCGGTTAATTATCAAATGGTGAGTCCTTAAATCATTCGGGTACATCGAGGCATGCATCAATATAATAAAGTAGGTGTGTGTGTGTGTGTGTGTGTGTGTATGTATGTGCATGCGTGCACGTGTGTGTGTGTGTATGTGTGTGTGCGTGCGTGCACTAATAACAAATAAGTATAGATAAATACAAAGCAGCGGGCGAAATAAGTAGCCAGGCCACCGGTTTGCCCGCTGCTCCCGATGGCCAGACCTGAATTCTACATTTAGCACAGTTATTAACAATAAAAACTATGGCGTCCTCTGTGTTAGCCTTTTAAACTATAAGTTACTTCTCAACGTGCACGCAGGCTATAGCCTACATAAACGATGTAAAACAGTCCGCGACCTCCCCCCGCTATATATGGCACAGTCCACGTAAATTGGGGGAAAAAATAGAAGGAAAATAAAATCGGTTAGATTTCAATTTATTCAAAAGATAATTTCTTAAGTCATAATTTAGCAAAAGGAAATTTGAAAAAAGGAGAGAAAATGGCAAAAATCCACTGATGAAGTAACCGAGAAAATGGAAAAAATGGACGTTTGTTTCAATATTTTAATTTTCGCATTTGCACTATATGGTCTGAAAATTGAATTGTGAAGCGTTACACGGACCGTGGCCACTTGAGTGACAGATGGATTGCCGTTGCTGTCACTACTAGCTGTTTGTCAACCAGGCACCTCAGTTCCACCCACCCATTTGCCCATTTTCAGCTATCTGGGAGTGATGCGCTGCCAAGACGGCGACGGACAGCTCCGCCCACTTTGGGCTTCAAAAATGCTCTTCAGAAACCTACGGGTGACGTCACGGACATTCCATCCATTGTTTTATACAGTCTATTGACGCAAATTGAGCCAAGGTTCGAATCCGCCTTTTGCCAAACTTGCTCTACTCCCTTTTCCCATCACATATCAGATTGGAAAGGCATATCTAACGTGTGTTTAATAATAAAGTGTTTATCGGTTAGGGTTAGGGGTAGGTTTAGGGAGGGCTTTATTGTCCCAATGGCGGCATCCATTTCATAATTTATGGTACAAAGACATCTTACATCTCAAAAGACCAAGGCAAATTTGATTTCTAATGTCATGACCCCTTTAAATTCAATAATGATTATAGGGCTAGGGCATTATTGCAATCTCTCTTTGTACTTTTTATCACATGACTTTTTAGTTTTTGTTGTGGTATTTCGTTTTTTTTGGCACACGAAAAATATTCTCGTCGGTTTATAATATTAATATTATACCACTGTACTCACATGGCCTGATTTAAATATGTTTTTAGTACATTACTGGATCTTGAGAGTGTAAATTACATTGATGCCTAGCTATGCAGGCCTCACTGAGCCTTGAGATTTCAACAAAAATATCTTCATTTGTGTTCCGAAGATGAACGGAGGTCTTACGGGTGTGGAACGGCATGAGGGTGAGGAATAAATGACATTATTTTCATTTTTGGGTGAACTAACCCTTTAAGAATCTTTAAGGGTTCATTAACCCTTTTGCAATCTCTTTTTGTCACATTACTTTTTTTTTTTTTTTTTTTTGTTATGGTATTTGGACTAATGACATTGAAATTGTATTTTATTTACGAATGAATTGTATGTATTTTTTGTAAATAAATAACACATCCGATAACATATAACCAGGCCCGGTTCCAGAATCAAATCACTGAGGATGCTTCTGAAATTACTGGGGGTGCTCTAGTAAAGTGCAGATAGGCTAAGCAATGGCTCCACCAAAGCAGTGTACAGTGAGAAATGTATGATTATTTATTTACAATTAATTTACCAATAATTGGAATTTCAAAAATATTAAAAAACTAGTATATCCAGGGTTCTAAATTAACTTTTCTGATCACCAGCCAATGTGGCTGATAACTTTCTAAAGTTAAGACTTTCTAAAGTTACCAGCCAATCAGAATTTCCACTAGCCAATTTTTTTCCTGTGACAAATGCCCCTGGATGCATTTGATCATTTTATTAAAGGGTTAGTTCACCCAAAAATGAACATTCTGTCATTAATTACTTACCCTCATGTCGTTCGACACCCGTCAGACCTCCGTTCATCTTCGGAACAGAAATGAAGATATTTTAGTCGAAATCTGATGGCTCTGAAAGGCCTCCATTGACACAATGGCACGGTTCACTCTCAAGACCCTTAAAAGGTACTAAAGACGTCGTTACAAAGTCCATCTCACTACAGTGGTTCTAAAATAACTTTATGAATCGGCGAGAATAGTTTTTGTGCGCAAAAAAACCCTAAATAACGACTTACATAGTGATGACGATTTCAAAACACGGCATCATGAAGCTTCGAAGGGTTATGAATCAGCGAGTCGATTCAGCGGTTTGAATCGCCAAATTTCAGCAGTTTGGCGGTTTGACACGCGATCCGAATCATCATTCGGCTCATTGATTCATAACGCTTCGAAGCTTCATGATGCCTTGTTTTGAAATCGTCATCACTATTTCAACTAAATTATCTTCATTTCTGTTCCGAAGATGAACGGAGGTCTGACAGGTGTCGAACGACATGAGGGTAAGTAATTAATGACAGAATTTTCATTTTTGGGTGAACTAACCCTTTAACATTGTTGGCATGAAAAACACATATAAAGTACAATGCATACAATTTTTGTTTAATGGCATCTTTTATGAATGAAGGCCATATCAGTGATACTAATGATGTCTCTATGAAATAAAACTAACATTTATTAAGCTAAAAAAAAACAACTTTTAATTTAAGTGATTTTAAAAACAATCTTCACATAAACCCATAATACATTTCATATGAGCTACCTGTGCCCTTCCTAGGAAATATAGCCTACAGAATTTGAAATGTTAGTTTGCACTGCATAAATTATATTTAGTAATCCTTATTAAAGCAATAAAAGTTATTTAGTCAAGAGCAGTGCATATTTACTGAGTAATTACTTTTGTTCTTTACATTGTCATTATAAGAGGTTACTGTCACTTTAAGATATTTCGCTGTCGCACATGAAGCGGATCTCTCACGCGTCTCATTTTCTCACACCTCTATAAGTTCATTTAAGACGTTATTTAACTCGTTTAAGGCTGCTCTTATGAGGATACTCAACAAAACTGGTATTTTGGCATAATTGTGTGTGGTCAGACAGATCTTCAATGGTTTTAAAAGCATTTGCATGAATAAAAGCGTGATGATATAGTTCAGTGGTTCTCAAATGGGGGTACGTGAAGGCACTCCAGGGGGTACGTGAGATTTTCAAATATAGCCTACATATATTAGTAGCACTAGCATCCATGCAAAAATCCTTTAAAAATAATTATTTAATAAATATTTCAGGAAAATATAAGTATAAGTTCATAAAATGAATTTATATTGAGTAGGCTATTCAATTTCATTATCCTAAAAACCCAGAGTCTCCCCCATACCAGGATGGTTTGACCCAACCTGTCAGTCACTTGGATCAATAGGGTGACCAGATGTCCCCGTTTCCCGGGGACAGTCCCGGTTTTTAATCTTCTGTCCCCGGAAATGTCCCCGTTTTACAGCTCGTTACAAACAAACCGCAGATATATTGGAGAGAAAAAAAGCGCCGCTACTACTTGAAGAACGAACCGAGTCGAGAGCAGACAGAGCGCCATTATCGTCAAATATCAAAAGAAACCTATCGCTTTCAAGGTAGTAACATACTAACTTTTCGTTTTTAATTTAAAGTAATATTGTTTGTATGTGCTTTATAACAGAGCCTCAACAAGGTACGGGATTGTTTTGTCCCCAAAAGTTCCGCAGTCACATCGCAGTGATTACCACACATCTGAACTATAACTTAAAATATATATATATATATATATATATATATATATATAAAATAAAATTAAAATTACACTTGCAACCAATACATGTGCAGAATACATATACTTTAAGCTTAAAATAAGCCTAAAATGCAAAATAACAAGACCAATTAAGGATAGTAAGAATTATTTTCAAGCATAAACGTTAAAAGTAATTTATATAGTATAAACTTGAAATACAATTATAAAATGTTACAATATTTGTTGAAAAGTTTTATTTATCATATTTATGTTTTATTTTTGTAAGGTGTTTTTGTTAAGTCATGTTACAATATTGTTTTGAACTGCTTATTTACAATGGTTAGCTTACCAATAACTGTTTTCATTGTTTGTTTGTTTTTTATTGTATTAAATCCAGACCAAAAATCCTAATAATCAAACTAAATCCTAATAATTATTAATGTTAATAAAAATATAGGGACTCCACAACAACAACAAGTAAAAAAATGTATTGTCCCTGTTTTTTAATTAAAATATAATAACAAATGAGATTTTAGTGATATTTTGACCACTCAAATAGGAAATGTCTCCGGTTTCCATTTCAGAAATATGGTCACTGTTTTCACTACATTAGTTTGAATCACTACATTTTAGTGATGAATAATATTTGCAATAAATTTAGTCATGGATTATTATCATTTAAAATGTTCGAAATAGTTTCTTTTTTTTTTGCAAATGTTTGAATTTTGTATGTGTTCCAAAGTTTAATACATCAGACACTGATGGCACAGTGCTCTGTTTTTTTAAGTCTTTTTTTTCCAACCAAAAAAGCTTTGCGCTGGTTAGGGGGTACTTGGCTGAAAAAATATTTCACAGGGGGTACATGTAACGATTATCCACTGGAGGCAAGCCAAGTGCAGCTTTATTCAATATAAATCTTAACATAAATCTTAACTCAAAACATGGAACAAAGACATGGCAAAACAAATACTTGGCGTGGCTAAATAGGACTCACCAACAGCAGGTTACAACATCAATAACAGCCGAGGACACATGGCAAACATGAGGGCTAAACACTGAGACTAATGACAAGACAAGTGACACCTGTGAACAGTGATTAAACAATGAACCAATGACATGACACAACACAAGATCACATGAGGATATGGGAGTCACATGACAAGACCAGGAAACAAGACAGTGAACATGACACTCAAACATAACATGAACATGATAAACTAAAAACATAACCAAGAACAATGAACATGAACCAACATCAAAACACCCTGTGACAGTACATTACGGAAAAAAGTTTGAGAACCACTGGTCTATATCTGTGATTGGCTACATTACTCGCCATTGCAAAAACACGCTGTAAATAATGCATTTGACGCTCTCCAGAACTCGGACAGAAATGTGCAAATCTGCCAAATTTGTTTCGCCAATATTATTACAGTATCAACTGAGGGTGCTTTTGCTTGCGTTTGAGGGTGCTTAGCACCCCCATAGAACCGGGCCTGCATGTAACACCCAAAAATGTTGTGCGTCAAATCCGCTCTGCAGTCAAAAGAAACTGTTGCTATCTCACACTATCTCTAGGCGCTGATGAACATGTGGGTTGCAGTGAATGCAAAAATCCCATTCTCCCTAGTAATTAATATGTTGAGCAAAGTTATATTCTGTTCTAAGTAAATACCTGTGGTTTATACGTTACACGTGATTATCATCATTTAAAATGTTCGAAATAGTTTCTTTTTTTTTTTCAAATGTTTGAATTTTGTATGTGTTCCAAAGTTTAATAAATCAGACACTGATGGCACAGTGCTCTGTTTTAAGTCTTTTTTTTCCAACCAAAAATGCTTTGCGCTGGTTAGGGGGTACTTGGCTGAAAAAATATTTCACAGGGGTTACATGTAACGATTATCCACTGGAGGCAAGCCAAGTGCAGCTTTATTTAATATAAATCTTAACATAAATCTTAACTCAAAACATGGAACAAAGACATGGCAAAACAAATACTTGGCGTTGCTAAATAGGACTCACCAACAGCAGGTTACAACATCAATAACAGCCGAGGACACATGGCAAACATGAGGGCTAAATACACTGAGACTAATGACAAGACAAGTGACACCTGTGAACAGTGATTAAACAATGAACCAATGACATGACACAACACAAGATCACATGAGGGCATGGGAGTCACATGACAAGACCAGGAAACAAGACAGTGAACATGATAAACTAAAAACATAACCAAGAACAATGAACATGAACCAACATCAAAACACCCTGTGACAGTACATTACTAAAAAAAGTTTGAGAACCACTGGTCTATATCTGTGATTGGCTACATTACTCGCCATTGCAAAAACACGCTGTAAATAATGCATCTGTCCAGAACTCGGACAGAAATGTGCAAATCTGCCAATATTATTACAGTATCAACTGAGGGTGCTTTTGCTTGCGTTTGAGGGTGCTTAGCACCCCCATAGAACCGGGCCTGCATGTAACACCCAAAAATGTTGTGCGTCAAATCCGCTCTGCAGTCAAAAGAAACTGTTGCTATCTCACACTATCTCTAGGCGCTGATGAACGTGTGGGTTGCAGTGAATGCAAAAATCCCATTCTCCCTAGTAATTAATATGTTGAGCAAAGTTATATTCTGTTCTAAGTAAATACCTGTGGTTTATACGTTACACGTGCGTCATAGGCCTAAAACGAAATTTCCAAGTCGTGCCCAGTGTTTGTGGTTGACAAGTGTATATATGAACATATATGATGCAAATCCTTTACATAGTTTTCTTTCACCTCAAGTGCCGTTTATTTATAAAGCGCGTATAAAACAGCCACACGACTGACCAAAGGGCTGTACACAGGATCAGATATAAAAATTAAATTAAAAAAGTATAAAACGATAAACAGCTAAAACACAATAAAACTGAGTCAGACCGCAGTTTAAACAAACTAAATGAAAATAAAGAAGAAACCAAAGAAAGCAAGGAAGAGACATTTAAACACAAAACACAACAAAAAGAACTGTAAAGAAAAATGAATTATAGGCTATGGAAAACAGGTGCGTTTTGAGAAGAGAGACTTAAAACTGACGCTTCCAGCTAACAAGCAAAATTAGGGTATACATTTAAACTTATTTACATCTCTTTATTGCTGTCTGTTGGTTGTTGAAAATGAGATCAACAGTCCTGATTTTGTTTGGTTAGTTGTGTTCTTATTTGTTTAGTTAAATTTTTGTCTCGTCAATTCCTCGTTTTAAAATGAAATATACAAGGAATTTGACGGGTTCCAGATGATGCATTGCTGTCAACTGCCGCAAACTTCTGCATTGCTTAAAGAGGAAATCACCACCTCAGCCCCGTTTCAGCATGAGACACTTCAGCAAAACAGTGAGACAGCAGCCACACGCGACACTTTACTCAGAAAGAGGGATGGTGAGTGTGTGATTCTTATGAAGATATGAGGAAACGATTTTAGATCTAAATGAATATAATGCGTTTACTAAACTGGAAGCATGTTTGATCTTTCTTTTGCTTTTTGTTACAACAGAGAAAAAAATGCAGTTATCAAAAATGTCAGTGTCTTCAAATTCAAAATATGCTGCTCTGAATCTTATCTCATAATACATAAGATCTTTGTTGAAATGATATATTTTATATGATATTTCTGTTTAATGTGTAAACTTTTTTTTGCAGTGTTTCTCTCTGATCTGTTGTGGGTGGATGCTGCTGTCTTCGGTTTTCGGTAATATAAATTGCATTAAATATCCTCTAACATAAAGAAACCACAATGTAACATCAAATCAGAAATGTTGTGCCCCTGCAAATAACACAGGAAGCACCTACATGTGCGACGATTGAGAAAGCATGAGAAGGTCAAGTTGTTGCTTGTCTTTGTTTTTCAGCTTTTGGCAATGCGGCAGAAAATCACACTTCAACACTTTTATTCGTCGATCATGGACAGTCTGCCAAAATTACCTGCAGCTACAGACCAACAAATGACACAGAAATCATGACAGTAGATCTTCAAACACTTAATCATACTCTGTGTTACTTGCATATGAATTCACGGAAAAACCCTGACTGTAAAAATCACATCAGATTCATGTGGATTAAAGAGACTATGGAAATATCCTTTGAGCTACCAAATCTCCAAATTCAGGATACCGGCACATACACCTGTACCGTGAAGAAGATCGCAAAACCACCTGAAGAGGTTCTGGGAGTAGAAAGAGTTCAAGTCATTGGTAAATACTTCTTATGATATATTGATATATAGATAGATCTATTATTATAATAATGATTTTGTATGAATTCCTCCACTATTTGCAGTACGTCCCGTCTTGTCTCTGTCCTGTGTGAAGAGCCCTGATGGATCTCCCATGATTCTGTGCTCTGTGGGATCTTACCGTGATTCTCTTGAACAGCTGTGGATCAGAGATGGAGAAATCCTCAACAGCTCATATTCGCACGATTCAGTCAATGGATCCTTCAATCAGAAATCATACCTTATACTTCCACCACAAACCTTCACTGACACAATCTACTCTTGCTGGGTAAACCACTCGTCTTTAAACAAACCACTTGTGGCAAATTTATCAAGCTCTGTCTGCTATGAAAGAGGGGGTAAGTTTAACGATACTGCATCTTTTTGTTTATTTAAATGTGTTATATACTGTATTTACGTGTGGGGTCTTCACACACTTATTCTGTCTTGTAGGTGTACCTGTGACTGTGTTTATCGTCTCTTCGGTGTTGGCTGTCTTTTTGATCATTGCAGTCATGTGTAAATGTTACAGTAAGTCTCACAAAAAAGTAACATTATACCTCAGCAGTCGCAGTGAGTCACAAATCTCACACCTTTAGTTCCAGTTGGTTAGGGTTAGGGTTAGGGTTAGGGTTAGTTTTATCTGTAAACCTTAATGACCTCAGTTGTTTATCTGAATCTGATCATGCCCACAAATGTAGGCGAGGACGGGGCTCAACCTAACGCTTTTTGGTAACACTTTACGATAAGGTTTCATTAGTTAACATTAATGTATTAACTAACATGAACTAACCATGAGCAGCACATTTGTTAATCTTTGTTAACATTAGTTAATAAAAATACAGCTGTTCATGGTTTGTTCATGTTTGTTCACAGTGCAACTAATGTTAACAAGATTTTAAAAAAAAAGTATTAGTAAATGTTGAAATTAACATTAACCAAGATTACTAAACTCTTTATGAGTGCAGTTCATTATTAGTTCATGTTAACAAATGAAGTTAACATGAAACCTTATTGTAAAGTGTTACCCGCTTTTTGACTTTCTCAGTTTGTGTAAATCCACTTGGGGTTCAGAGTATTTATTTTTCCCCACAATAATTGCACACATGTCTAGTACAATTATGTGGTTTTGTTTCATTAAGACAGTGTATACTTTTTTCTTGATTAACCCCGAATGAATGGAAGTGAAATGTGACAACATGCATACATTGTAACATGTGAGGGGCACAATGTAACATGACCAAATGACAGCTTAAAATGATATCTGATATAATCAAAAAAATATCCAAGACAAACTAAAATATTTTGTCAATAAAATACTATTATTAACTTTTTCATATAAAATAATGGCATTTTTTAATTTGACAAACACACCGCAAAACACATCTATGCATCATAATTCAGTCATTATTCACCTTTTTCTCATGGTTTTTCTATATAATTAATAAAAGTATAGAATATAATATCATAATTATAATAGGGGCACAATGGAACACAGTGTTACACATCATGCCCTACCTGCACAACTGGGATTTAACCCCAGCTTGTGTCTTCTGCTGTTAGATCAGCATTAAAGAACTATATCAACTGTTACATAACAGATATAAAATATCAGATTTGTCTAAATTTAAATTAACACACAAACACACACAAAGAAACATTCTAATAGGGGCACTGTTATAGAACTGCTCCTAGACTCAAAAAGGTTGGAGATCCAAATGCAGCTTTTATTAGAGGGACAATCCAGACACGTAATCCAAAATACAGGCAATAAGTCAATATCCAGTCAGGCAATCCAAAGGCAGGGGACAGAGGCAAAAGTATAATCAGGCAAGAAATTCAAAAACCAAAAGACAAGAACCAGGGAAACGCTCAGAGATGCAGTATAACAACATACAAAGACTTGCAGTGAATGACAGGGTGAACAGGCTAGATATAGGCAGAAATAATGAGGTAAATGAGACACAGGTGTGAACAATGAGTGCTGATGAGTCCAGGCAAAGGATTATAGGTAATGTAGTGCTTGATGGAGTGACAGTCCGGGGTGGAGTGCCCTCTGGTGGTAATCAGGGGCACTCTTACTGGTGAATCGTGACAGGCACATTGTAACGCAGTGTTACAACACTCCCCATCTGCGCACCTGGGATTTAACCCCGGCGCATGTCTTCTGCTGGTTAGATCAGCATTAAAGAACTATATCAACTTTTAAATAACTGATATAAGATTACAATAATATCTGATTTGTCTAGTTTTAAATAAACAAAAAACAGATGAAAAATTAACTTATGTAAGAAATTAACTTAAATAAATGTTCAGTGATGTCTTCCAAAGATTTATTAATTTCGGCACACTTTTTTCTCGATATAGTGTTGATAAGACAACTAGTAAATACACTATGTTTCGTCATGCTGGCATGCGTGGAAAGTTTTAAACCATGTGTGTTACAACTAACCCTGCATTAGGTTGTGCCCCGCTCTCCCCTAGTTTTTGTTCTACTTTAAGTAATAGGGCCAAATTTATTTAACAGGGCAAATTAGTCTGAGAGCACAATTCCAAAAAAGCGCTGATGGGAGTGGAAAGTGACAACACGCAAATTAATGAACACAGACGCAGCCGGATCGTTTCCATAATGACCAATGTAATCTACCAGTTAGCGTCTGGTTTAAACATGCTTTTTTTGTGCAGTAAATAATGGTGCAAACACCAGTAAATTGACGAGCACAAACCTTAGAAAATCACATTGGGTGATTAATTTAAATTAATTTACTCCCCTCCCCAAATTTTGCATCTTATGCTGCGTTCACACCAAACGCGAAGAGAGCGTCAGGAGCGTGTGATTACAATGTTAAGTCAATGGAAAGGCACGTTGACGAGCGTCTGGAGGTCCTGCGGCGCGAATTTTACGCAAATTGAGTGTCTTGCGCAATTCGCGTGAATGGTTTGAAGTGAATTCGCGTCTGTCGCCCGAGTTGAAAAATTTGAACTTTGGCATCAATTCGCGCCCCGTTAACCAATCAGGAGCCTGCTTGCTGCGGTCACGTGGTAAAGTGACGTGATGAGAAACCCTGCATAATTTAAAAATACTACTATTGTGTCACAAAAGGTAGTTTTAAGACTTTTTCAGGTGAGAATGTAGTTGTCTAAAGCTCAAATCTGTGGTTTATTTATAAAGAGAGCGCCTATTTTTTGGAGCTGTGAGATCCAGGCGATCACCCGGCACTCACCGCTCATAACCCCGGCGAGAGCAGCTTTTCCTCGGCTAGTCCTTCTGACGTTTGCCGCTGGCTCTGATGTCCTGTAGTAGTTCGTCTTGTGTGGATCTAATGGGCGATCTTTGGTATCATGATTCTATAATTTGTTGTCTGCCAAATCGTTTTGACTGAGGGCAAAGAGAAGTTTCATAACTTTATTTTTTAAGGATATTTAAATATACACGCAGTGAAGATAATGTAGTCCCTTGCCTGGACCACATTTGTGTGGCTATTAATATTTAATATATATTTTTAATGAAAATGAAAATGAAAAGAGGCAGTGGTGTTTTATGACATTTCTCCTGGAGCGCCTTGAACGCGCATCTATTTCGCTTCAAACGCTCAATTTATACGCGTGTCCAATTCGCTGTGGACGCCAGTATGGATTCAAAATGTTCAAGCGTCCAACTAGACGCGGTAGACACGATTTTGACGCTCTATTCACGTTTGGTGTGAACGCAGCATTAGGCCACATCCACACAAAGCCAGAGGTTTCCCTATCCAATCTTTTTTTCCCTCGTTGAAAGAAATATCTGCGTACACACGAAACCACTGAAACTGACTCAAAATGATGTAGTATACATGCCAGGCCAGTATGTGGCACTGTAATTCTGCTACTGAAAAACACTAAAAACGGAGAAGAAGAGTTGTGGCTAGAAAGGGTACAGCAATGGTTGGAAGTGAGGCAAAAATCGCACGATAAAATAACAACAAATAAATGTGCTACTTACCAGATTGTTTTATTAACGCCTACACCTACCCCAACCCTAAACCTACCCTTACAACAATGCAAATACAGTAATTAAATGACGCAATATTGATGTGCGCATGCCCAGTGCCCGTAGTTGTATCCCTTTTTACTGTGATGACATCACTGTTTCACAAAATATACGGATTGGCTGTACACACAAAAACGCAAGGGTGTCGGTTTCAGATTTATCCACTCTAGGACCTGGTTTAAAAAAATATCGGTGTCAGGCTCCTAAAACACCGGATCCGTGTAGACAAAACGCTGATATGATACAAAATTTTTACCTATACAGCTAAACGCATCTCCGTGTGGACGGGACCTGAAAGGGAAACTCAGCCGCAAAAATAACTTTCCACGTCTTTTAGTCTTTAGTAAATCCTGCCAAAAGAGCTGTTAGTAAATCTGACCCATAAAGTGTCAATTTTCCCTCATATGTGATTTTAGACTTTCATCACCATGTGCAATGACTAAATAAATGTTTTAATGTTGTTCCAGGAACAGCACGTCGGCGGTCTGTGCCTCCTGTAGGAGTGAGTGTCACACCTGAGTCTGAGATGTTGTATTCAACACTGGGCAACCATCATCCAGTTCCATGCAGCCCTATTGGAGTCCGCTCATCTCCACTATAAACATTGAAGAAAGACATTTTACAATGACAGATCTCTGTGTATCCACTACCCTAGTACAATTTATACAACAGGTAGTTCCAGTCTTCCAATTTGATTGACCGAGTAGAGATCCAAAAGTGCATAGTGGAGGAGATTCGTCACTGAATCATTCTGGAATGAAACCATTGAGTCTTTTAATCATTCACTCAACCAAGTGATTAAAAAAAGTGATTCAGTTATCAAAAAGATAAATGGTTGTTATTAAAAGTGAGTCATTGAATTCGTTCAAACACGATTCATTCAAGGAACAAAACAAGTAACCTTATGAGTGATGAATCATTCACTCAACCGATTCATAAAAAAAAAAACAGTGATTCGTTCAGTTACTTTATAAGGGGTTAGTTCACCCAAAAATGAAAATTCTGTCATCAATTACTCATCCTCATATCATTCCAAACACGCAAGACCTTCGTTCATCTTCGAAATACAAGTTAAGCCAATAATGAGCCGGCATTTTGACGTAGAACCCGGGAGCGCTGCACTGTGTTTACTACGTCAACAGAGCTATTACGAACTGCTCTTGAGACGTGAAGGCTGAGGATCCAAAAGCAGCTTTATTAAAGGGTAATCCACAATCTTAGTCAAAATTACCGGCAAGGTCAAAACACAGGCAGGCAGTTCAAACAAACAAACACCACAAGGTAGGGAACACGGTCAAGAGAGTAATCCAGAAACAGGCAAGTAATCCAAAAACTGAAATACATGAAACCAGGAAGAATGCTCAGAAATGCAGTGAAACACTAAACAAGATTTGGCAATGAGGCCCTGTCCACACGAACACGGGTATTTTCAAAACCGCAGCTTTTTTTACGCGGTTTGGCTGTTCGTCCACACGCAAACGCAGTATCCGGTTACTGAAACCAGACTTTTTTGAAAACTCTGTCCAGGGTGAAGATTTTTAGAAACTCCGGTTTCAGCGTTGTCGTGTGGATGGTGAAACCGGAGATTTCGGCTTGTTAAGTCGAAGTGTGCGCCGTTCTCTCCTTTGTTTGACGTTAGATTGCGCGCCGTTATCGATTTTGTTTACATGAGTGGAGTCTATGCAATGGCGGACGTAGCTTTTAATAACTCTGCTAACAGGGCTTATCACATGTATACAGATACATGCACAGGTATCTCAGAGGCGCCAGAATGCAATAATACAACATAGTAAGGCAAGTGTGTGAAGTTTCAGTCCACTTGAGCCCTGCCCCTGTGTACAATTACCTGTTCCTGAGTCCAAAGTAAACTTGTAGAAGGGTTTCACTGAGCCCATGGCATCCCTCAGTGCATCGGTGCCGACCCATGTGGTAATCAGGCAGCCAATCATAGCATGGTTTTGCGTTTTCATGTGGACAGAGATTTTTTTTAAACCGTGCTTGTGTGGACGCGATTGTTTTTTAAACCGGAGGAGGAAAAACTCTGGTTATAAAAAAATACCTGTGTACGTGTGGACTAGGCCTGAGTAACAGAATTGACCAGGCTTTTATAGGGTGAGCTAACAAGGTAAATGAAACAGGTGAATGTAATCAGGAATGATGTGTCCGGGCAGTGAGTATTGTGGGTAATGTAGGCTGCGTCCGAAACCTGGAAAATGCTGCCTTCGGAGGACACATTTCAAGGCAGGATGGCACCAAGGCACGTCCGAATCTAATGTTAGCTTCACTTCCTGTCTCCTGAGAGACCTTCATCTGATCGATTTTTGAAGGCAGCATATATGTATCCTTCGCTGCCTTTGCTATCCCACAATCCTGTGCTTTCCATTCTGTGACAGTTAAGCTGGAAAAAAAGATGGCGTCCGAAAGTTGCGTTTGCTGGTCAGTTTGTGTGTAAATGTACGTTTTTTACCAACATTTTCCACTTCTGATGTCATTTCTAGCGAGAAATTACTAATGCAGTAATTAAATATGTGTTTAGTTCTCACTAAAGCTCTCTCTATTGGGCTGTAGATCATTAAACTGTTACCCTGCCTAAGAAGTCTGTCCGAAATTTGTTTTGTGAGGTGCCTTCATGCTTAAACGCTGCCTTACAAGCCATCGTCTGATAAGGCAGCGAGGCAAGAAATAGTTGAATAAAGTCATTTTGTTTTGTTTTTTCGCGCACAAAATGTATTCTCGTCAGTTTATAACGTTGAGGTTGAACCACTGTAGTCACATGGTCTATTTTAACGATGTCTTTACTACCTTTCTGGGCCATGAAAGTTGCAATGGCGTTGCTGCCTATGGCTGGTTCAGAAACCTCTCGGATTTCATCAAAAATATCTTCATTTGTGTTCTGAAGATGAACGAAGGTCTTACGGGTTTGGAACGACATGAGGGTGGGTAATTAATGGAAGAATTTTCATTTTTGGGTGAATTAACCCTTTAAAAGGTTAGTTCACCCAAAAATGAAAATTAGCCCATGATTTACTCACCCTCAAGCCATCCTAGGTGTATATGATATTTCAGACTAATACAATCAAAGTTATATTAAAAAAGGGCCTGGCTCTTCCAAGAATTTGAATGGTAGTGATTGGCAGTCCAAAATCGTATGCCCAAAAAAGTGCATCCACACAGCTCCAGGGGTTAATAAAGGCCTTCTGAAGTGAATCGATGGGTTTTTGTAAGAGAAAAAAATGTTTTAAAGTAAAATATCTAGCTTCTTCCGTATTCAACTTACGAAGAAAGTGTAACTGGTGCGATGTATGACGTCAGACGTAGCGTAATCGCTTTGAACCGCGAGAGGCGTTACACTTTCTTCGTAAGTTACGGAAGGCGGTCTGGCAGAAGCTAGATATTTTACTTTATGGTCACGTTGTACAAGTAGCTCTCAGAAAATTCCTAGCTTACAAGTTGTAATTATGAACTCTACGAAGACGCGAACGCATTTTACAAGTAGAGATCTCGTGATTACTGTAATTACGGCATGGTGTGGACGCATCTTGTGGTCCTCGGACTTTTAGACTGCTCAGTTTTTCTCTGTAAAGTTGTGTTCTCCAGACTTAAAGTCACCATGAAATGAAAACTCTTGAAATTCTTATTTTTTTATGGAATATTCCATTTTTTATGATGTTATAAATTATATTTTTCCATTATATTATAAATTATTTATCCATGCACATCATTATTATTTGTTTTAAATCATATGTCCTTATAATGTTTAATCAAAATAATGTTCCCTCCGTCTTGCAGTGACTGCTCTTCTATCTCTTCTCTTCTCTTCTATTTCCTGTGCAAGGGCGTGATAACCTGTCACTCACACCACAGCAATAGCAAACCACAACGATCCAACGATTAAATCAAGTTTTAATCCAATTTTTCAAAACACAAACAAACAATTGCATGAATAAAAGGGAAGCAAGCTTCGACATGCTAAACTAAACACTAAAAATAGCATTGCATATGTGTATCTTTCAAAGTTTCCTATTCAACTGCTACTGAAACTGTGCAACTGCGGGCAGTAATTAGTTCTGAGCACATCATCCATGCACTGACTTTGTGATCTCTGTATAATTCGTCCTTTTTCTTTCATATCTACATTTTCACACGTGACCTATATAACAGTTTCCCTGCATTTCACGTGTTTTCAACCGCGCTGTGGTTAAAATAACTAGACCTCACCGCCTCTTCAGAGTGTGTAGATGCTCTGCTAAAGAGGTCTGTGTGCAGACGGTTATGAGCAAATGAGGCCTGCTTGATATTTGGTTTAACCATTAAACACCCTTGCACTTTAAGACATTTCATGACCTGCAGCTGTCTAACAGTTACTTCTCCATTGTAGCTTAGACAATGAGCAATGTCCCTTATATTGGTCCAACCCAATCAGTGAAGGCCTAAAAGAAAAGGGCACTGCGATTGGCTGCTCCCTGGATGAATACAACTTTGTAGGTCGTTTGTCAGTCATAGAAAAACTGCGTGAGAAACTCAAAGCGCCCTTGATTGTCATGACTTAAATTATAGTTAAAAATAAAGTTTTATTTTGGTTCAGTCTACAAATTATGTAGCCCACTCTCAGACTGCCTCAGTCGGATTGGTTGAGCTGATTTCTGACTTGACTAAAATTGCGTGGCCGCCTCAGACCAACATCACTTCTTCATTTGCACCATCATGAGTTAGAACAGCGACGATGCAAAATGCAAAAGAGGATGCAGTTTCTGAAATGTGAAATGGTGAGAAAATGGGGGTTTTATAAATAATAGCTATATCTATGCAAAAATATTTTTGTTTCTGGTGAATTTCATAAATAGTCTGAATCAGCTTTTGCTTTCTGATGTTTTTACATGCTTTGGTCAGTTTTATGAAGCATCTATACAGTAATTTGTGTGATATTTGTAGTCTTAAAATGTATCACTTTGTGCAAAGACTAGCTGCTTATATTCTTGAATGCTTGAATCTGATTGGTCAGTTGTGGCATTATATTTGTCAAATATATTTGGGAGGGGGGAAACCAATGCTGTATAATAACTACAGTAAGGCTTGGCAAGCGGTCTCCTACTCGTGCTAGTTTCATGTATTTTGTATCCTCTCATATGACAAAGTAATTATATTATAATAAGTAGTAAGTAATTATAATATTTCATGTTTATTTATTAAACTAAGCATCTAAGCATGTACAGTCAGCCAGTCATTATTGAAGAAAAAAAAATCTATTTGTATGAATATGTATTATTGTATTTCTCTGTTTGTTCTTAATAGATATCATCAAAATGTAACTCTGTGACCACATGTGCGCTGATGCTGCTGTCCTTGTTTTCTGGTGATTATACAATACTATTCAAAATGTGAAAATTCTCTGAACTTTATGAATCTTCATACTGTGATGCAACAATGACAATAAAGGCCCCTACTTTTTTAATATGACTTCAAATAAAAGTGAATTTTTATTGGGTGTCCTGTCTTTTTCAGTTATATCTGGACATCCAGAATTCAATGGCACCTCAGTTCATTCTGTTCATCGAGGACAGTCAGTCACTATCAGCTGTAACTACAAACCATCAAATGACACTGAAGGATTCACAGTGGAACTGGACACTAATTATAATTTGTGCTCATTGATTTATAATAACAACAAATCTTGGATACGTCAATCATGTAAAGATCATGTTAGATTTATCTGGATTCCAAAGACTGAGGAAATGTTATTTGAAGTATCAAATCTGCAGATAAATGATACTGGCACTTACAAATGTGTTGTGACAAGAAATATACCACCTCCTTCTGAGCTTTTGAGTGAAGGAAGAACATTTGTTCAAGTGACTGGTACGTTTATTATGAGTATCAGAAATTATAGTAACCTGAGTGTAGATGTAACAGTGTAACAAATATCTGCTCCTAATAAATTAGCTTCTTACTCATAATTCTTATATTTCCTAGCACACCCCAGTGTGTCCGTGTCACGTGTAAGAGCATGGGATGGATTTCACAGGATTCTTTGCCGCTCTGAGGGGTTTTTCCCTTCTGGTCTAGAGCTGGTGTGGATGAGAAATGGAGGATTTCAGAACGTCTCTCTCACACACAACATTAACAAAACCAACCCAGATGGATCATTCACCCTCCATTCATATTTGAACGTGTCCGACTGTACAAACTACTCGTGTTGGGTAAATCACTCATCCCTGAGCCGACCGATGATTCTCCACCTGCCTCCTGCTGACTGTTATGACAACAGAGGTATTAAATTTTTTTTTTATAAATAACATATATTATGTCTCATGTAAATATTAGCAGTTCTGTTACAATTTTTTATGCAATCATTGTGTTATGTAATTCTGCTCAATCCCTCTTTTATAGATACAAATACATGGATGGCTCTGTCTCTGGTGACTTGCGTGCCGCTGATTCTTGCTATACTGATTATCACAGTCGCGTGTGCGCGTTTCAGTGAGTTTAATATTTGATCTCCAAAATATAGTGTCTGTTCTTATGAATTTAAATCTGAGTTATCACTCTCTTGGTATGGAATCTTTAACACAGAATAATGATGTAAGTGAAATCTAACAAACAAACACAAATTAAAGAATAATGAAGTTTCTATATGCATGTTCAGAGTTAAACAAAATGTGGTTACATAATTCAGAATTTTTAATATGAAATTGCTTGTAAACTTAAAATTTAAATGCAAAGATATGACAATTAACATTGAATTAAACTTAACATTTTTAAGTAGAATTATTAAAATAACGCCTAATATTACTTTTGATGAAGCAGAGTTCAAAAATAACAATACTTTCCATTACATTCAATTTTTTACGATGGTGATTTTTCATGTGCCTATAGACTGAATATGTAAACATGTAAACCCTAACGCTCAAAATAATTCATTGGTTTGAGTTGAGCCAACTCAAACTAAAAAAATTAGTTCAACCAAATTAACTTTTATGAGTATTTATAACTTTCTTTTTCATTTGAGTTCTCAAAACTGACACACTTTAAGTAATCTGAATTGTTTCTATATTTTGAGGTTTATGGACAAACTTTAATTTAACTGAAACTGGTTTGGGGTTTTTATTTCCCAGCATGCTTTGCCAGGACACTGAAGGGAGAGGGAGAGTAAATGCCAAAATTTAGTGTCATTTTTTTGGTGCAAGATTAATGTTAAGTGGGATGTTTAGTAGTGTTTAATGTTTTGTTATACTACAGTTTTTTTTCTACAGTGTACGTACACTGTACAAAATGACAACGACTCCTGAGCGTTATGAAACCAAGGTTCTTTACTGTGACTGAAACTGAAATTACCAAAACATGAACAGCTCATCAGATGCTGTGTTCCCTCACGCACATGGTATTATACAAATGAAATACGCATAGGCCTCTTACCTACACTTAGTTTATCACAGCATGCATATCAGAATTAGTCTTGTTTTACAGGTTGTGCGTGTCCTCATGAATTCATTTTAAGAAAATGACTATTTTATTTTATACGGAATATAAACAAAATAACAGTGCAAATTGTTTAGGGGTGGGCAGGGACGACTCCTCTTATGCATTGCTTTTTCTTATAGTCTCATAATAGCTATCAGACCTACACTGATCAAGCCATTATTCCTATGTTGTTCCAGGAAGAGCACGTCGGCGGTCTGTGCCTCCTGTAGGAGTGAGTGTCACACCTGAGCCTGAGATGTTGTATTCAAGACTGGGTGATCATCATCCAGTTCCATGCAGCCCTGTTGGAGTCCACTCTGAATGAAGACATTTTACAATGATTGATAGCCTGATACATGTCTATATCATTCACTGACCAGCCAACTTGTGTATGTAATATAGTGATTTATATTTTCATGCTTTTTTGCTTAACATTTTGATTGCATATACACCAATCAGGCATAACATTCCTAATATTGTGTTGGCCCCCCTTTTGCTGCCAAAACAGCCCTGACCCGTCGAGGCATGGACTAGACCCCTGAAAGCGTGCTATGGTATCTGGCACCAAGATGTTAGCAGCAGATCCTTTAGGTCCTGTAAGTTGCGAGGAGGGGCCTACGGTAGCTCGTCTGTTTGATCAGACCACACGGGCCAGCCTTCGCTCCCCACGTGCATCAATGAGTCTTGGCCGCCCATGACCCTGTCCCCGGTTCACCACTGTTCCTTTCTTGAACCACTTTTGATAGAAACTGACCACTGCAGACCGGGAACACCCCACAAAACTGGAGATGCTCTGACCCAGTCGTCTAGCCATCACAATTTGGCCCTTGTCAAACTCGCTCAAATCCTTACGCTTGCCCATTTTTCTTGCTTCTAACACATCAACTCTGAGAACAAATTGTTCACTTGCTGCCTAATATATCCCACCCACTAACAGGTGCCGTGATGAAGAGATAATCAGTGATATTCATTTCACCGGTCATAATGTTATGCCTGTTTGGTGTATATGTGCACACAAAATACCATGAGGCCTCTGTTATTTGCAGCTTCAGCACTAAAAACCCAATGAAATGGTTTGCTGAGTGCAGTTTTCTTTCCTGTGTTGATGTATTACCTATTTCAATAATTCATTTATAAATAGTTCATTCTTTATTTGTCATGTGTACTGCTTTTGCACCTTTTCCCATGACCCACACCTTGCATTTAGACATTGTGTGGTTAAAATAACCAGACCGCTTCTTCTCATGTCAGCAGATCATGAAGATGAGGCTCTAAAAAGAGTCTTGTTGGAGACAAATATAAGCAAATAAGTCTACAGTACATTTGGTTTCACTATTTGAACACTTTTTCTTCTTCGGCTATAGGAATAAAATTAAACCCTGAGTCGTTTTCAGGGCCTTGCAACACACGTAGAGGTGCCATCCAATCAAAGAAGGTCTGAAAGAGTTTTGATTGGCTTCTTGCTATACACTCTAAAAAAAAAAGGTTCTATATGGCACCAAAAATGGTTCTTTGTCGTAATCATAGAGGAAAAACTTTTGGTGCTATATAGCACCATATCTTAACATGTTCTGTATATGGTAGCGTTGCTATAGCACCTTAGTCAAAGAAAAGGTGAAGAACTGCTGAAGAACCACTGAAGCACCAAAATTGGTGCTATATAGAACTTAAAAAGGTTCACCTATATGACTACGAGCCAAGAACCATTTCTGGTGCCATATAGCACCTTTTTTTTAAGAGTGACAAACAAAAACTCTGCCAGTATTGGTTTAAAGGTGTCATGAACTGGCTTTTTTAAAAAATGTATACTGTTTACTGTCTGAAGTCAACTTATGAGTTCATTCTTTTTTACATTCAAAAACATCACAATGAATAAGTAATGGACTATTTTCTGGTTTTGAGGCTCTCTGAAAAACGGTCGGTTTTGATGGGCACTGAAGACTTGGAAGTAAATGGTGATGATGGAAGTGAATTGATGCAATTTAATTCACAGAAATTCAATTTGGCCAACTAAAAAATTTAGATGTGATCGGTCACTTGAAAATTTTCAATTGGAGACCTGATTTTTTTTTTTACAGTGTACCGTCTATCCCAGGAATCGTCTGGGGGAAATTCTCGGAGGACTCGCAAAATATCAAACAAACACAATGATTAAATCACACACACACACACACACACACACTCGCGCGGACACACACACTCATTCGCGCAGACACACACACACACACACACTCACTGGCACGGGCGGACACACACTCACTCAAACACACACACTCACTCGCGTCGCGCAGACACACACACACTCGTGCGGACGTGGAGACACACACACTCACGCCTGGCCCATAACATTACAAGTCCGATCACGAGTGAACCAATTCAATAACACCTTATCCACCCTGTGACAGAGTACTAAGGTATGTAATCAATTCAAACAATCTGTAATGTTATGCAAAACTAACACATATAAAAAAAACATATTTTAGCCTACTCACATAAGTGTGTGTTCAGAAGGAAGCTTATGCAGGGACCATCCATCCTTAGCTCGAGTCGGTGGGCGGGGCTAGAGAAGCATATTTATCTGTAGAGGTGGCGTTACATATTCTGAGAGCTCTTGTTTTCTGGGTCTGGTGTCAATAACAGCTTTTCTTTGACTAACAAGGAAGTTTTCAGCTCTGAAACTTACAGGATATTCTTTTATTACCATGACCTTTTCTATATCAAAAGCTCAAGGGCAAGTTGATTTCTCAGTTCATCACCCCTTTAAGTGATAGATTTTTTTATTTATTTTTTTACTGTAATTCTCTTCCGCATACACACTACTATCTCAGACTGCCTCAACTCGATTGGTTGAGCTGGTTTCTGACTTGACTAAAATGACGTCGCCACCTCAGACCAACATCACTTCTTAATTTGCACCATCAGGAGTTAGAAGCGTCTGTACCTGCAAAATACAAAAGAGGATGCAATCTCTGAAAAATGACAAGGTGAGAATATGGGAATTTTTTGTATTTTGTGTTGCTGGTGAATTTGTTCATTAACTTTTATCGACTTTTTATCATCATTAACTGAAACAATACTTGTTTTGCTCCAAAGTGCACTGAGGTATGCGTGCCATTTTGGGAGCCATAGTAAATTCAAATATTTAGTCTTGCAATGTAGCACTTATTGCAAAATACTTATTGCGTGACATAATTTTGATTTGTCCATTATTGTGTTCTGCCCAAATATTTTAATAACAATTTACTAGGTTTCATTACTACATTAACATGAACTAACAATTTATTTATACCAAAAGTTGTATCTGTTAACATTAGTAATGCACTGTGAGCTAACATTTACATTTTTATAACATTAACAAAGGTTAATAAATGCTGTAAAAAAAAATGCTAATACATTAACTGATGTTTAGAAACTAGACCTCGTGGATTTTCACAGACCGTGATGATGCATTTCCAAAATAATTAACATTGTAAATCTATTTTTATATATTTTTTACATTGACAATTATATTACACAGACATTAAATTATGAAAGAGTATAACTGGTCTTTTTCTCTTAAAATATCATCAATAAGTCAGGACAAGATGTTTTCATTACTTTTACTCATCCAAATACATTTTAAGTTATAAAGGTTTCAACTAGGCAATATATATGTGTGTATATATATATAGATTTGAAATGCTAATTTGATTATACTTAAATATTTACAGCAGGAACTGAACTTGTGTTTTTAAGGTGAATTTTGGGGGGGGGGGTGTACTAGTGATTCTTTCGGAGAATTGTGGAAACACAATAGATTTCTTTCCTTTTCTTTTTTTCCCCCTTTTCTGCAGTTGGGGCAAATGGAAATGCAAAAATAATATTTGATATGGTCTCCCATTCTTCATTTAGCCTGTAGAGCCTTACTTCTGCGATCAACACGCGGAAATGATCAGTAATACAAATATGTATTGCAATATTTCTCTTTCTGTTTTCTCTAGATATCATCAAAGTGTAACTCTGTGACCACATGTGTATGGATGCTTCTGTCTGGTATTTTAATTAGATTTTTTTTTTATATTTATATAATTATATTTAATTTAAATATTTATTTATTATATAATTAATTATTTTTAATCAATGGTATTTTAAATGAAATCTAGTTAACTGATTAGTGATAACTAAAGTTTAAAATATTATGAATAATAATAATAATAATAATAATAATAATAATGCAGCCCTGTCTTTTTCAGTTATATCTGGACATCCAGAATTCGATGGCACCTCAGTTCATTCTGTTCATCGAGGACAGTCAGTCAATATCAGCTGTAACTACAAACCATCAAATGACACTGAAGGATTCATAGTGGAACTGGAAACTAATAATACACTGTGCTCAGTGATATATAATAACATATCATGGACACGTCAAACATCATGTAAAGATCATGTTAGATTTATCTGGATTCCAAAGACTGAGGAAATGTTATTTGAAGTATCAAATCTGCAGATAAATGATATTGGCACTTACAAATGTGTTGTGATAAGAAATATACCACCTCCTTCTGAGCTTTTGAGTGAAGAAAGAACATTTGTTCAAGTGATTGGTACGTTTATTATGAGTATCAGAAATTATAGTAACCTGAGTGTAGATCATACATTGTAACAAATATCTGCTCCTAATAAATTAGCTTTTTACCAATAACTCTTATATTTCTTATATTTCCTAGCACACCCCAATGTGTCCGTGTCACGTGTAAGAGCATGGGATGGATTTCACAGGATTCTTTGTCGCTCTGAGGGGTTTTTCCCTTCTGCTCTAGAGCTGGTGTGGATGAGAAATGGAGGATTTCAGAACGTCTCTCTCACACACAACATTAACAAAGCCAACCCAGATGGATCATTCACCCTCCATTCATATTTGAACGTGTCCGACTGTACAAACTACTCGTGTTGGGTAAATCACTCATCCCTGAGCCGACCGATGATTCTCCACCTGCCTCCTGCTGACTGTTATGACAACACAGAGACGTTTAAAGGTATTACACATTACATACATCTTTTTATCATGTAGAAACATCAGAATACAGAATGACCCTTTAGTAATCATCTTTTAGGCTTTATATGGATAGGTTTGTTCATCACTGCACTGCTAACTTCTGTCCTCCTGATCATCGTAGTAAAGTGTGAGTATGTCACCAAGTTTAAAATATGATCTTATCTCCAAAACAATGTCTTCCTCATGTTTTCAACAATAGTTTTTTTTGCATCAATAATCTCCTCTCAAGGTTGTCCATGGAGATCCTGTAAAGAGCCTGTAGAGGTCAGTGTCCCGTCTGAGTGTTTCCTACACCCTGAACTGAAGACTGAGGTGCTGCTGGATTCAGTACTGGGTGATCATCATCCAGCTAACAAACACCTCCACAAAACTGATTATTCTTGTATATTATTCCAGTGAGCCATGTATAACGTGTGCAAATACAGTTTAAACCCTCATTTGTGTCATTTATTTTATTTTCATTTTCAAGCAATATAGGTCAGTCAGTTTTTAGCCACATGCCTGAAAACCCATAAATCTCCAGGACCACCCTTCTTTTTTACATTTACATTTTCATGGTGTTTTTAGTTTGAGTAAATTCACTACAATCCAGGTTAAAATATTATTTTGTCCTTGTGATAATAAAGATATGAAGTGAGGTGAGAGTAGCTACACTGCAAAAATGCTTTAATATTTTTGTCTTGTTTCCAGTCCAAATATCTAAGCATTTTTGAAATGTTTGCATAAAACAGAACTTTGGGACAGAAGCAAGATTTTAATCAGAATCAATATTATTTTTCTTACCCCATTGGCAGATATTTTTGTTTGTTTTAAGCAAAAACTCACTATATTTTGAAGTGTATCTTATGTAAGATCTAGTAAATTCATCTTATTTTAAGAATTTTTAGATATTAAGACTGGAAACAAGACAAAAATACTACATAAGAAAAGCATTTGTTTTGCATTTTTTCCCCTGTTGACTGGCCACCAAAGTTTATCACTTTTTTATGACTGCAGTTGATACCCTGATATAGATACATATGCTCATGTTGAAATAAATTGAAGGTAACAATAGTCATTCTAAGTGGATACTATAGGTCAATTTTTCACAACACAAGTTCACGAGTTTATCAGTTCACCAAACACCACTTTGCAAGCTAGAGGGCGCCATTGTCCAATTTATAAAACGGCGCACCGTCCTCATTGTCAAATGTGACAGGACCATTATCATTTCTGTTCCCATTTCTGTTATTTTAGTTCATTTGATTACTTCGTTCGATTGGTAAACTTTACAGAGCACAACACTTCCACCCTGCATCTATTTATGTGACAGTTACTTCTCCATTGTAGCTTAGACAATGAGCTCTGATTGGTCCTATCCAATCAGTGAAGGCCTAAATGAAAACGGCACTGCGATTGGCTGCTCCCTGGATGAATACAACTTTGTAGGTCGTTTGTCAGTCAGAAAAACTGCGTGAGAAACTCGAAGCGCCCTTGAGTGTCATGACTTAAATTATAGTTAAAAATAAAGTTTTATTTTGGTTCAGTCTACAAATTATGTAGCCCACTCTCAGACTGCCTCAGTCGGATTGGTTGAGCTGATTTCTGACTTGACTAAAATTGCGTGGCCGCCTCAGACCGACATCACTTCTTCATTTGCACCATCATGAGTTAGAACAGCGACGATGCAAAATGCAAAAGAGGATGCTGTTTCTGAAATGTGAAATGGTGAGAAAATGGGGGTTTTATAAATAATAGCTATATCTATGCAAAAATATTTTTGTTTCTGGTGAATTTCATAAATAATCTGAATCAGCTTTTGCTTTCTGATGTTTTTACATGCTTTGGTCAGTTTTATGAAGCATCTATACAGTAATGTGTGTGATATTTGTAGTCTTAAAATGTATCACTTTGTGCAAAGACTAGCTGCTTATATTCTTGAATGCTTGAATCTGATTGGTCAGTTGTGGCATTATATTTGTCAAATATATTTGGGGGAAACAAATGCTGTATAATAACTACAGTAAGGCTTGGCAAGCGGTCTCCTACTCGTGCTAGTTTCATGTATTTTGTATCCTCTCATTTGACAAAGTAATTATATTATAATAAGTAGTAAGTAATTATAATATTTCATGTTTATTTATTAAACTAAGCATCTAAGCATGTACAGTCAGCCAGTCATTATTGAAGAAAAAAATCTATTTGTATGAATATGTATTATTGTATTTCTCTGTTTGTTCTTAATAGATATCATCAAAATGTAACTCTGTGACCACATGTGCGCTGATGCTGCTGTCCTTGTTTTCTGGTGATTATACAATACTATTCAAAATGTGACAATTCTCTGAACTTTATGAATCTTCATACTGTGATGCAACAATGACAATAAAGGCCCCTACTTTTTTAATATGACTTCAAATAAAAGTGAATTTTTATTGGGTGTCCTGTCTTTTTCAGTTATATCTGGACATCCAGAATTAAATGGCACCTCAGCTCATTCTGTTCATCGAGGACAGTCAGTCAATATCAGCTGTAACTACAAACCATCAAATGACACTGAAGGATTCACAGTGGAACTGCATACTAATTATAAACTGTACTCAATGATGTATTATAACAAATCATGGATAAATCAATCATGTAAAGATCATGTTAGATTTATCTGGATTCCAAAGACTGGGGAAATGTTATTTGAAGTATCAAATCTGCAGATAAATGATACTGGCACTTACAAATGTGTTGTGACAAGAAATATACCACCTCCTTCTGAGCTTTTGAGTGAAGGAAGAACATTTGTTCAAGTGATTGGTACGTTTATTATGAGTATCAGAAATTATAGTAACCTGAGTGTAGATCATAAAACATTGTTACAAATATCTGCTCCTAATAAATTAGCTTTTTGCTCTTAAATTTCTTATATTTCCTAGCACACCCAAGTGTGTCCGTGTCACATGTAAGAGCATGGGATGGATTTCACAGGATTCTTTGCCGCTCTGAGGGGTTTTTCCCTTCTGCTCTAGAGCTGGTGTGGATGAGAAATGGAGGATTTCAGAACGTCTCTCTCACACACAACATTAACAAAACCAACCCAGATGGATCATTCACCCTCCATTCATATTTGAACGCGTCCGACTGTACAAACTACTCGTGTTGGGTAAATCACTCATCCCTGAGCCGACCGATGATTCTCCACCTGCCTCCTGCTGACTGTTATGACAACAGAGGTATTACATTTTTTTTTTTATAAATAACATATAGTATGTCTCATGTAAATATTAGCAGTTCTGTTACAATTTTTTATGCAATCATTGTGTTATGTAATTCTGCTCAATCCCTCTTTTATAGATACAAATACATGGATGACTCTGTCTCTGGTGACTTGTGTGCCGCTGATTCTTGCCATACTGATTATCACAGTCGCGTGTGAGCGTTTCAGTGAGTTTAATATTTAATCTCCAAAATATAGTGTCTGTTCTTATGAATTTAAATCTGAGTTATCACTCTCTTGGTATGGAATCTTTAACAGAATAATGATGTAAGTGAAATCTAACAAACAAACACAAATTAAAGAATAATGAAGTTTCTATATGCATGTTCAGAGTTAAACAAAATGTGGTTACATAATTCAGAATTTTTAATATGAAATTGCTTGTAAACTTAAAATTTAAATGCAAAGATATGACAATTAACATTGAATTAAACGTAACATTTTTAAGTAGAATTATTAAAATAACGCCTAATATTACTTTTGATGAAGCAGAGTTCAAAAATAACAATACTTTCCATTACATCCAATTTTTTACGATGGTGATTTTTCATGTGCCTATAGACTGAATATGTAAACATGTAAACCCTAACGCTCAAAATAATTCATTGGTTTGAGTTGAGCCAACTCAAATAAAAAAAATTAGTTCAACCAAATTAACTTTTATGAGTATTTATAACTTTCTTTTTCATTTGAGTTCTCAAAACTGACACACTTTAAGTAATCTGAATTGTTTCTATATTTTGAGGTTTATGGACAAACTTTAATTTAACTGAAACTGGTTTGGGGTTTTTATTTCCCAGCATGCTTTGCCAGGACACTGAAGGGAGAGGGAGAGTAAATGCCAAAATTTAGTGTCATTTTTTTTGTGCAAGATTAATGTTAAGTGGGATGTTTAGTAGTGTTTAATGTTTTGTTATACTACAGTTTTTTTCTACAGTGTACGTACACTGTACAAAATGACAACGACTCCTGAGCGTTATGAAACCAAGGTTATTTACTGTGACTGAAACTGAAATTACCAAAACATGAACAGCTCATCAGATGCTGTGTTCCCTCACGCACATGGTATTATACAAATGAAATTTGCATATGCCTCTTACCTACACTTAGTTTATCACAGCATGCATATCAGAATTAGTCTTGTTTTACACGTTGTGCGTGTCCTCATGAATTCATTTTAAGAAAATGACAATTTTATTTTATACGGAATATAAACAAAATAACAGTGCAAATTGTTTAGGGGTGGGCAGGGACGACTCCTCTTATGCATTGCTTTTTCTTATAGTCTCATAATAGCTATCAGACCTACACTGATCAAGCCATTATTCCTATGTTGTTCCAGGAAGAGCACGTCGGCGGTCTGTGCCTCCTGTAGGAGTGAGTGTCACACCTGAGCCTGAGATGTTGTATTCAAGACTGGGTGATCATCATCCAGTTCCATGCAGCCCTGTTGGAGTCCACTCATCTCCACGATAAACACTGAATGAAGACATTTTACAATGATTGATAGCCTGATACATGTCTATATCATTCACTGACCAGCCAACTTGTGTATGTAATATAGTGATTTATATTTTCATGCTTTTTTGCTTAACATTTTGATTGCATATACACCAATCAGGCATAACATTCCTAATATTGTGTTGGCCCCCCTTTTGCTGCCAAAACAGCCCTGACCCTTCGAGGCATGGACTAGACCCCTGAAAGCGCGCTGTGGTATCTGGCACCAAGATGTTAGCAGCAGATCCTTTAGGTCCTGTAAGTTGCAAGGAGGGGCCTACGGTAGCTCGTCTGTTTGATCAGACCACACGGGCCAGCCTTCGCTCCCCACGTGCATCAATGAGCCTTGGCCGCCCATGACCCTGTCCCCGGTTCACCACTGGTCCTTCCTTGAACCACTTTTGATAGATACTGACCACTGCAGACCGGGAACACCCCACAAGAGCTGCAGTTTTGGAGATGCTCTGTCCCAGTCGTCTAGCCATCACAATTTGGCCCTTGTCAAACTCACTCAAATCCTTACGCTTGCCCATTTTTCCTGCTTCTAACGCATCAACTTTGAGAACAAAAATGTTCACTTGCTGCCTAATGTATCCCACCCACTAACAGGTGCCGTGATGAAGAGATAATCAGTGATATTCATTTCACCGGTCATAATGTTATGCCTGTTTGGTGTATATGTGCACACAAAATACCATGAGGCTCTGTTATTTGCAGCTTCAGCACTAACCCAATTAAATGGTTTGCTGAGTGCAGTTTTCTTTTCTGTGTTGATGTATTACCTATTTCAATAATTCATTTATAAATAGTTCATTCTTTATTTGTCATGTGTACTGCTTTTGCACCTTTTCCCATGACCCACACCTTGCATTTAGACATTGTGTGGTTAAAATAACCAGACCGCTTCTTCTCATGTCAGCAGATCATGAAGATGAGGCTCTAAAAAGAGTCTTGTTGGAGACAAATACGAGCAAATAAGTCTACAGTACATTTGGTTTCACTATTTGAACACTTTTTCTTCTTCGGCTATAGGAATAAAACTAAACCCTGAGTTGTTTTCAGGGCCTTGCAACACACGTATAGGTGCCATCCAATCAAAGGTCTGAAAGAGTTTTGATTGGCTTCTCACTATGAGTACTGATCAACAAAACAAAACTCTGCAAGTATTGGTTTAAGTGATAGATTTAAAAAAAAAAAAAAAAAAAACTACTTCGTTTCTCTTCCGCATACACACTACTATCTCAGACTGCCTCAACCTGATTGGTTGAGCTGGTTTCTGACTGGACTAAAATGACGTCGCCACCTCAGACCAACATCACTTCTTCATTTGCACCATCAGGAGTTAGAAGCGTCTGTACCTGCAAAATACAAAAGAGGATGCAATCTCTGAAAAATGACAAGGTGAGAATATGGGAATTTTTAGTATTTTGTGTTGCTGGTGAATTTGATAATTAACTTTTATCGACTTTTTATTAACTGAAACAATACTTGTTTTTCTCTGAAGTGCACTAAGGTATGCGTGCCATTTTGGGAGCCATAGTAAATTCATATCAAATATTTAGTCTTGCAATGTAGCACTTAGAGGAAAGACAAACTGCATGTTGTGTGGCTCTCTGACATAATTTTGATTGGTCAATTGTTGTGTTCTACCCAAATATTTTACTAGGTTTCATTACTACATAGTTAACATGAACTAACATTTTATTTATACCAAAAGTTGTATCTGTTAACATTTAATGTACTGTTAGCTAACATTTACATTTTTATAACATTAACAAAGGTTAATAAATGCTGTAAATAAATGTATTGCCCATTGTTAGTTAATGTTAGCTAATGCATGATATTTAGAAATTAGACCTCATGGATTTTCACGGATGATTTCCAAAATAATTAACATTGTAAATCTATTTTTATATATTTTGTACATCGACAACACTGTTATTGTCACAATCACAAGTGAGAGTGCCCCTGATTACCACCTGAGGGCACTCCACTTCAGACTGTCACTCCACCCCGGACTGTCACTCCATCACAAACTACATTATCCATAATCCTTTGCCCGGACTCATCATCACTCATTGTTTGCACCTGTGTTTCATCACCTCATTACCCCAGCCTATATAAACCATGTTCACTCTGTCATTAACTGCGAAGTCTTGTTTGTTGTAAACTGCATTTCTGAGCGTTTCCCTGGTTTCATGTCTCTGGTTTTGGATTTCTTGCCTGTTCCGTGGATTGCCTGTCTCTCCTGCCTTGTTTGCCTGTTTGGATTGCTTGCCTGTGTATGACCTTTTGCCTGTTTTTGACTACGATTGTGGATTACCCCTTACAAATAAAGCTGCATTTGGATTCTCAACCTCTGTCTCTGAGCAGTACGTTACAGTTATATTATATTACACAAACATTCAATTATAAAAGAATAAAGAGCATAACTGATCTTTTTCTCTTAAAATATCATCAATAAGTCAGGACAAGATGTTTTCATTACTTTAACTCATCAAAATAAATTTTAAGTTAAAGGTTTCAACTAGGCAAATATATATGTATTGTGTATGTGATTATACTTAAATATTTACAGCAGGAACTGAACTCAAGTTTTTAAGTTGAATTTTGGGGGGGGTTTGTACAGTGATTCTTTCGGAACGTTTTGGAAACAATAGATTTCTTTCTTTTGCTCTGTCACCCCCCCTTTTTCTGCAGTTGGGACAAATGGAAATGCAAAATTAATATTTGATATTTGATATGGTCTCCCATTCTACATTTAGCCTGTAGAGCCTTACTTCTGCGTTCAACACGCGGAAATGTGAAAATGATCAGTAATACAAATATGTATTGCAATATTTCTCTTTCTGTTTTCTCTAGATATCATCAAAGTGTAACTCTGTGACCACATGTGTATGGATGCTTCTGTCTGGTATTTTAATTAGATTTTTTTTTTTATTATTAGATTTATATATTTATATTTAATTTAAATATTTATTTATTATATAATTATTTTTTTATCAATAGTATTTTAAATTAAATCTAGTTAACTGATTAGTGATAACTAAAGTTTAAAACATTATGAATAATAATAATAATAATAATAATAATAATAATAATGCAGCCCTGTCTTTTTCAGTTATATCTGGACATCCAGAATTAAATGGCACCTCAGTTCATTCTGTTCATCGAGGACAGTCAGTCAATATCAGCTGTAACTACAAACCATCAAATGACACTGAAGGATTCATAGTGGAACTGGAAACTAATAATAAACTGTGCTCAATGATATATTATAACAAATCATGGACACGTCAAACATCTAGTAAAGATCATGTTAGATTTATCTGGATTCCAAAGACTGAGGAAATGTTATTTGAAGTATCAAATCTGCAGATAAATGATACTGGCACTTACAAATGTGTTGTGACAAGAAATATACCACCTCCTCCTGGGCTTTTGAGTGAAGAAAGAACATTTGTTCAAGTGATTGGTACGTTTATTATGAGTATCAGAAATTATAGTGCCCTGAGTGTAGATGTAACAGTGTAACAAATATCTGCTCCTAATAAATGAGCTTCTTACTCATAATTCTTATATTTCCTAGCACACCCCAGTGTGTCCGTGTCACGTGTAAGAGCATGGGATGGATTTCACAGGATTCTTTGTCGCTCTGAGGGGTTTTTCCCTTCTGCTCTAGAGCTGGTGTGGATGAGAAATGGAGGATTTCAGAACGTCTCTCTCACACACAACATTAACAAAGCCAACCCAGATGGATCATTCACCCTCCATTCATATTTGAACGTGTTCGACTGTACAAACTACTCGTGTTGGGTAAATCACTCATCCCTGAGCCGACCGATGATTCTCCACCTGCCTCCTGCTGACTGTTATGACAACACAGAGACGTTTAAAGGTATTACACATTACATACATCTTTTTATCATGTATAGAAACATCAGAATACAGAATGACCCTTTAGTAATCATCTTTTAGGCTTTATATGGATAGGTTTGTTCATCACTGCACTGCTAACTTCTGTCCTCCTGATCATCGTAGTAAAGTGTGAGTATGTCACCAAGTTTAAAATATGATCTTATCTCCAAAACAATGTCTTCCTCATGTTTTCATCAATTGATCAGGTTTTTTTTTTTTGCATCAATAATCTCCTCTCAAGGTTGTCCATGGAGATCCTGTAAAGAGCCTGTAGAGGTCAGTGTCCCGTCTGAGTGTTTCCTACACCCTGAACTGAAGACTGAGGTGCTGCTGGATTCAGTACTGGGTGATCATCATCCAGCTAACAAACACCTCCACAAAACTGATTATTCTTGTATATTATTCCAGTGAGCCATGTATAGCGTGTGCAAATACAGTTTAAACCCTCATTTGTGTCATTTTTTTTTCAAGCAATATAGGTCATGCAGTCAGTTTTTAGCCACATGCCTGAGAACCCATAAATCTCCAGGACCACCCTTCTTTTTTACATTTACATTTTCATGGTGTTTCATGGAGTAAATTCACTGCAATCCAGGTTGCAATATTATTTTGTCCTTGTGATAATAAATATATGAAGTGAGGTGAAAGTAGCTACACTGCAAAAATGCTTTTCTTACTTAATATTTTTGTCTCGTTTCCAGTCCAAATATCTAGGCATTTTTGAAATGTTTGCTTAAAACAGAACTTTGGGACAGAAGCAAGATTTTAATCAGAATCAATATTATTTTTCTTACCCCATTGGCAGATATTTTTGTTTGTTTTAAGCAAAAACGCACTATATTTTGAAGTGTATTTTATGTAAGATCTAGTAAATTCATCTTATTTTAAGAATTTTTAGATATTAAGACTGGAAACAAGACAAAAATACTACATAAGAAAAGCATTTGTTTTGCATTTTTCCCCCTGTTGACGTGCCACCAAAGTTTATCACTTTTTTATGACTGCAGTTGATACCCTGATATAGATACATATGCTCATGTTGAAATAAATTAAAGGTAACAATAGTCATTCTGAGTGGATAGGTCAATTTTTCACAACACAAGTTCACGAGTTTATCAGTTCACCAAACACCACTTTGCAAGCTAGAGGGCGCCATTGTCCAATTTATAAAACTGCGCACCGTCCTCATTGTCAAATGTGACAGGACCATAGGACACCAGTCCGTTATCATTTCTGTTCCCATTTCTGTTATTTTAGTTCATTTGATTACTTCGTTCGATTGGTAAACTCTGCAGAGCACAACACTTCCACCCTGCATCTATTTATGTGTTTTATATCAGCTCTTCTTCTCCACACTCTGCCAAGTGCCAATCTCTCGTTTCATGAATCAAAAGAATCGACTCATGAATCATTTCCTCTGAGCATGCGCACAAGACAAAGTCACGTCACCCGTGTTCGCGCGGAGCAGATCTGGAAGTGTGTTGTGCGCCAGGCGGGCAGCAGGAGTTGTCCACATGTGGATGAAAGGAAAACACGGTCAGTAAATCTGTTTGTAGGGATGTAGAGAACTCGCATATAAGTCAAATGTTTATAAGCTCAAAATATTATATTAAAAATGATTTGAAAAATTAGTGTTTTAAAGGAAAATGTTAGAAAAGCCAACTGAAAATGAGGCCACGTTAACTTCGGCTAGGCTACAGTTAGCTAGTTTAAATTTTTTATAATTAATTCAATATTTATTAAAAATGGAAATGTATAGTTTAAATATGCTATTTAAATAAGATCGCTGCCGTTAGCTCGTGGTGTCCAGTTGGGAAACTAAAACACATTTTTCTTCTGTGACTAACGGTCTACCAAATAAGTTTTTTGACATATAATGAGCAATAATCATTAATACATTTTTTAGTAAATATATTCGAATGAAAAAACTGATAACGGAATTTATAGGTTTTTAATATGACGTTTATTGTCCGCTAGATAATATTTGGTAAGTTAAGCTACAACTCGGGAATTAATAAAAAATTACAATAATTATGAAAATGTAATTGTTTTTAAAAAAAAAAAAAAAAAAAAATAAGATGGAGGATTATTTTGTATGTTGGTGCCAGGTTGGTGCTAAGGCCCATATAGACTGTTGGTCATTTCTGCCGTGATCTTGTTTTTCAAACGGTCGTGCTGTATTAGCGCGCCATCCCGCTGTTCTGTCCCGCGCGCGCGCGCCGTCTGACCGCCCAGCTGTGTGCTAATCACTTGCTCTAGTGCTCTCTCTAGGGCTGCGTCTTAATCAGCTCCCTAGTTCAGTATTCAGGGAGTCAGCACATTGACTCATTCCCTGATCAGTGCCCTGAATACTGAACTAGGGAGCTGATTAAAAGCTAGGCTTAGTGTCCATAGACAGCCAAGATCTTTAAGAGCTTATGTTTCTGCTACATGCGTAGATTGATGTGTATGATGTCGAGGGATTGATGATTCAGATAGAAACCTGATCTCAAAAAGTTAATTTTCATCCCTTTATTTATTTATTTTTTCCATTCATGTATTATTTAATGTATTATTATTATTAGTAGTAATAGTAATAAAATGCTTCATGTTGATTTAAATATCTAATTGTTTTATTTAATGAATAATTTACTAAATAAATAAAAAATACATTAATATTCAAAAGTTGGGGGTCAATTTTTTGAAAGCTATCAGGCTTCATTTATTTGAAAATCTAGTAAAATAGTGTTATTGCCAAATATCATAATTTAAAATAACTTATCTTTTAAAGGCACGATATGTAACATTTTTTAGATTAAAATATCCAAAAACCACTAGAACAACGTTATATATTTTATTGACTTATGTACTAAAACATTTTACACTTTCACATTCTTTCTGGGAAAAGAAATGTTAAAAAATTAATGAATAGTAATCTCAAAATTAATATCACAAATCTGACAATATAATTAACATCAATGTAAACAAACAAAAAATGTAATACCACTTGGTAATATATAGTTATATCAACCTAAAACTTAACATCAAGAACATCCAGGTAAACAGACACCTGAACTAGGGGTGGATGATTATTTTTGTTATTTTAATTTATCTAAAAACAGTAGTCTTCACATGAATTAAATATACACTGATACATAATAAAGCTACAAAGGTTATTCAGCCAAGAGCACAGTGATTTTCTCTTGTTCTTTTGTTGTTTGACAGACAGCGGCAGGTTTACTGTTTTAGCAGGTTTACTGTTTTAGCAGGTTTACTGTTTTAGCAGGTTTACTGTATTAGCAGGTTTATATTAGCAGGCTGTCACTTTAAGACCTAGTGCAAGGATCCTATAGAGTGCCGAAGTAATGACGTCACTTTGTAGGCCAACCCGGAAGTTAGCGGCGCATGGGTTCCCTCGATCAAAAAGCCATTCATTTTCCCCATAGACTTTTGGAAAATCGCAAAAAATAAGATCTGTGTTAAACAAAGAGTAATGACCCTTACACGTTTTGTCTACCAAAATAATCTTTACAAGTTAATCCAAAATGTATACATTTTGAAGCCCAAATAAAGCCGTCAGATATAAAATGCTAACGGTAGGCTATAAACGGACTACAGCACACCATGGTCGCGGATCAACGTCATCATCAAGCTTCTCAAACTTTATTTAAAAGCACGCTCGCTCATTATGATCTGCGCTGTGTATGAACACTTATCCACTTTTTCATGAGAAATATTGCCCATTCGTTTTTTCCAAAAATGTTAGAAACTAATTTTGTTTATGCGTGCCTCTCTGAGATTTATCTTTTGTTAATGTTTTTTCAGACAATATGATTATCACTGTGATAACATTAAATGACATGAAACACAACCCAGTCTCTTTTTGTTAAATGCAAGTTTATGTATGATCAATAATACAAAACGTATAATAAGCTACACATGAAATAAAGCAAACAATTCAGTCAAACATTCAAAGTCAGTGCTAGTCGGCTAACTTACAACGGTAACGTACAGTTATAGCCTAAAAATAAACAAGTAATGAAACTTATCTTTGCACTCAGCCTAAACGATTTGCCAGGGAACAAATTATAGATCCATGAGAGCAAATATGGGCCGTTAAATCTCCACAAGACGAATTATAGCTGGAGACGCCACAGAGACATCAGAGCCAGCGGCAGACGGCAGAAGGACTAGCCGAGGAAAGTCTACTCTCGCCGGCTAAACAAGCGCTGACCGCCGCTGACTCACTGGAGCTCACAACTCCGATAACACCAGATAAAATGTTTAAATAGGCACTCTTCTTATAAATAAACCACAGATTTGAGCTTTAAACAACTACATTATCTACATTATCAAGTTTTGTCACACATTAACAGTAGATTTTAACACAAAAAGACTTGTAAACACAGCCCATATCAGCCATTTCTCAACGAGACAAACATGTGAAGAGAGTAAACTCCAAATGTTCAAGCATCAACTTTGCACGAATAGCGCGATTTATTCACGCCACATAAGTACTTCATTCTTAGGCTGAAACGCGGGCTAGTGAGAGATTGCCTGTTTGTCACGATGACGTCTAAAGACCCCGCCAAAGGATGTAGTCCCTTTTAGCAACTTGTTAGCAACCATCGTTTTTAAGACACAATAAAGTCTTAAAAAATCACAAGCAGGTTATAACTAGTGTGTTTTATGTCATAGATTAAAACGTGAAAATATATAGAGGCTTTGTTAACCACAGACCTTATTTCAGGCGATTTAGCAAAAACCCATTCAAAAAACCCATAGACTTTAGGGCGAGGGAACCCATAGGGCTAAAATGCTAACTCACTTCCGCGTTTTGGCCTACAAAGTGACGTCATTACTTCGGCACTCTATTGACACGCATTCGGTTTCTTTCCTCGACTGATATCGTTCACTTAAAGCATAACCGGCTGTGTTTATATGAATACTCAAGACAGCCATTTTGACATAACTGTGTGTGTAACGTTCGAGTGTGTAACAAGACACGAAACAGAACTGAAGGGATCTTTCAGAGAGGTGGTGTGTGTCAGACAGCGTGATACTGCAAGGAGTTGTTTTTCGCAAGTTCATGTTGTCATCAAGCTACGCCTTTGTTTTGAATAAGCAACCTCTATCAACTGCAAAAATTACATATTGTGCCTTTTAATATATTTTGAGCTGTATTTATTCCTGTAAATTTTCAGCATCATAACTCCAGTCTTCTGTGTCACATGATCCTAATTAATATGCTAATTCACTGCTCAAAAAACATTTCTTATAATCAATGATTAAAACGGTTGTGCTCCTTAGTACTTGTTATTTTTGATAAAATTTTAATAGTTTTTTTTTTAGGGATTCTTTGATGAATAATGTTCGGAGGAACAGCATTTATTTGAAGTGGAAAACTTTTGTAACACAGAAATGTCTGTACTGTCACTTTTGATCAATGTAATGCATTCTTACTAAATAAAATATTTTTATTATTATTAATTATCATTTGTATTATTTTTTTTTAAATATTCTTACAGACCCCAAAATTTAAAATAGTAGTGGATTATTTAATTATATTGATTTATTTCATAAAATAATTTAAAAAAATGGATGCATTTCTTTAATTGAAAGTTGTTTTGATTAAAAATGTATTTTATATTCATTAGAAAGCATTATTATCACGGGGTGTTGTTGTGGTATTTATAAGTCTGTATTTGCATTCACAGAAGTTGGACCTGAATTTCAGCTCAACAGCTAACGATGAAGAAAGAAATAGCAGCGGTGGTATTTTTCCTGAAGCGGTTGATAAAGAAGGCTGAGAAGTTGGACGCAGACAAGGTGGACCTGTTTGTGGAGCGGTTAACTGTAGCACTACAGGAGAAGTACAAGGGTCATTGGTATCCAGACAACCCCAGCAAGGGCCAAGCATTCAGGTACATCCTAGATCTCATGTTCTATAGAGTCACATGACAGGATGCATTTGATGTTTCACGTGTTAAAATGAGCTATAAATGTATCCTGCGCAGGTGCATCAGAGTGAACCGCTTCAATAAAGAGGATGCTGAATTGCTCAGAGCATGTGCTGAGAGTGGAGTGCAGTACAAAGACCTTGGTCTGCCTAAGGAACTCACGCTTTGGGTAGACCCTGGAGAGGTGTGCTGTAGGTGAGTTTATCTACTCATTTACAACTGTGTGTTGCTCAAATACAAAAGAGAAATTTACTTCTGAAATGGCTGCAGCAGGGATGGAAATTAGCACCCGCCACCAGCCAAATCCGGGTGATTTTGTGTTGTAGCGGGTAAACTCGCTTCACCTACCGGCCACCGTGGCGGGTAAATAAAAATAGCACAGCCTACTGTTTAACCTGGACGGCGGACACTTTTAGAGGAGACACACCTTCAAAAAAATGTGGCGTTACAAATCAAATTCACAATAACTAGTAGAGAAGTTTATTTGCGCGTAGTTGCGTTTTAGCGGCTTTATTGCCATAGCGGCTGAGTCTCGAGAACATGCGCTGGAAACTTGCGCGTTTTTTTAAAAACATATCGAGCTCGTGTCATGTCCACCGTTTGAACGCAAGAGGATCTCCAGATATAGGGCTGAAAAGAAAAAAAGGTATCAATGGGTCTGACCAGTAACTCGTGATGAACCTCAGGCGAACTGCACACTTTGCAGAGAAGCATTTCAGTTGCTCAGACTGACTGACTTAAAGCAGCAGCGCTGACACCCATCCGTGCTTATGGATAATATATTTATATAATATTCCGTACATTATCAGAACTTGGCAGACAGAATTATTATATATTTTTAGTAGGGATGGGCAACAGTGGTCGAGTAATCGAGTACTCGAACGTGACAGCGATCATCGATCATGAGAACGATGATCGCCCTGAAAAAAAAAATATTTGTCTCTTTTTTATTGGTTATTGCGTCGTTTTGCGCGGTACCGGAGGTCTGATTGGTTAGCGTTATACAGCCTCCAGACCGCGGCGAAATAAAGTGAAACTGAGGCGTGCACTGCAGTGATGTCTGGAATCACTGATCATTAAATGGTTAGTGCAAGATGTGCAGCGCCAATCTGTCATTAGCCTACATAGCATTATAATGAGAACACCGTGGAAAATGCTGTAAATGATCTGTGTTTAGTTCCCCGTGTATCAGCTGATCCACAGAGAAACTAGCGAGAACACTCAGACTAGCGCGAGAAGTTCATGTGCGCATTCGCGTCCTTTTCTGCAGATGCACGTTGTAAGATTACTTTTATGTTGTCTATATCTGATTAATCTAATATAAAACGCGTTTGGTTGAGCTTAATAAGCTAGCAAAGCGCTGCCGTTATACCGGCTGTTGTTCATTCTCTTCAGTTTCAGCTCAAATGCATTAATGCTCGAGCTCGACATGGTTTAGAGACAGATATTCTTTTCAGATAGGCTATTTCTTTCTTAGAATCATTGACATTAGTAATGCAGCACTGCTATACTGTTCTCGTATTTTTTAACAGTAGACTAGTTTATTTAAAGCTGTTTTTCGTTATGAGTTTGAAAACGCGCAGTGATGTCTGTAAACACTTCGATCATGAATAATAAAATTAAGTGCATGATGTGCAGAGTCAATCTGTCATAGCATTATAATGAGAACAGGATTTTAATAAAATGTTGTTTCTGTGTGCTTTCGTTGTCCGTGTATCAGCGTTGTTAAGGGAAGAGCGCATTCAAAATGTTCCGTTTCAAACCATAGCCTGTAAAATCTAGCACGCAGAAGTTCACGTGCGCATTCACGTCCTTTTGTGTTGATTTATGTCATAATAGGTTAATAATAATCTTCATATTAATATTGATATAGGGTGCGTTTGGTTGAGTTTATTAACCAGATAGCAAGGTCTGCAGGGTGGTGTTATTTCACAGTTTCAGCTCAAAGGCAATGCTCGATATTATTGACTTGGTTATTTGAGGCGGTCATTTTATAAAGATGTTTCTTTTTCAAAGACATTTATGCATCATAATCTAGCAGTTATTTTTTGTTTTATATGTTCATGTTTTCATATACCTGTTTTCATGTCACGTTTGTATTTGTCAACAACCATTTTCATAACAGTTTTCATTATATCAATGACGGACATGCCCCGCCCCCTGCACATGCCCCGCCCCCGAGCACTCGTTTTTGAGACCTATCGATGATCGAAATGAGAAATTGACAAAAATGCCCATCCCTAATTTTTAGACAGGTTAATTAATAGATTATAGCCTATTTAATGTTATTATTAATGTATCATTTTAATCATACATAATAAATAATCCTGCCATATAAAGTTTGACATTTATTAAAAGAATATTTAGATAAAAATGGGACAAATAATGACATGATAATATAGTCATACTTTAAGTAAATTAATAAAAAAAAAAAAATTTGAATTTCAGAATTGTCAAAAAAGTGATTACTGGTTCAGAATGACTGCTTAAAGGGACAGATCACCCAAAAATGAAAATTCTGTCATTTTCTCACCCTCAAGTTGTTCCAAACATGTATACATTTCTTTATGTTGAACACATTGGAAGATTCATTCCTACTATGGAAGTCAATGGTGCCCCCAAAGCAGCCTGGGTACAAACTTTCTTCAAAATATCTTTTGTGTTCAGCAGAACAAAGAAACTCATACAGGTTTGGAACAACATGAGGAAGAGTAAATGATGACAGAATGTTTTAGTTTTGGGTGAACTATCCCTTTAAAGTGCACCAAATAGGCTACTAAAGAGTTCTTTAGAAATAAATTAAATAATCAAATGTACAATAATATAAAATGTTATATTTTATATTGTTGTGAATGGGTGTCCCTTATTTTGCCACACTGAAGGTGGCAACCCTAGTATGTCATCAACACGCTTCAGAAGATGCCAAAACTAATAGTTTCATTGTTGGGACTAAAAACCTAAAACTGGAAGCCATAAAAGACCACGAATCATCCAAATGCCACCATTAATCTGCTCTACTCATTTAATGAAATGTATATCAGTTCATGGTTTGTGTGTGTATAAGAGAGAAAGAGAAAATGTCAGTATTTCATTGAGACTTGAGATTAAATAAACTGCTTAAGTATTGTAGAGCATGTAGTATTAATTTTCACATGCAGTTACTCATTGTCGGTTAAAAACAAGAAAGTGGCTGGTAAAAACATTGAGTGGCTGGTAGATTTTGAAATCCACCAGCCACAGTGGCCAGTGGACAAAAAAGTGAATTTCCATCCCTGGGCTGCAGGTATGGCGAGAGGAATCATGGTTTCACTGTGGCCACCTTCTCAAGTGATGACGATGATGATAAAGAGGATGTGACAAAGAAAGTGACGAGCGCTGTGGAGAGGGTCACGTCGGATTACCACTCCGGATCTTCCTCGGATGAGGACACCAGCTGCAGAGAGCCCCAGTACACCCCACCTCTCCACAACCACTCTCCATACCAGGTACAGTCTCTTAAATGAAATTGTATTGTCTTGATTGCCATAGGCACAATACTATTCAAAAGTTTGGGGTTGGTACATTTTTTTTTCTTCTGTTTTTGAAAGAATCGTCGTCTTCTTACCATGTGATATTTATTTGATCAAAAATGAATAAGTAAAAAAGTAATACTGTGAAATATTATCATCATCTAAAATGTTCAGCATCATTATTCCAGTCTTCATTGTGACATGATCCTTCAGATATCCTTAGCCGCTTTTCCTCTGCCAAATGGTAGAATGGTAAGGAACGGTTCCAGTTGTGTTTCCACTTGAGCCTGGTACGGCACGGTTGGCTAACCGTGCGGAAGTGTGCTGGTAGAATTCGTAAGGTGACGTCGCCACTCAGGATTGGTCACTTGTCTGTTGCCTGGCTGCCAGTTTCTCTGTAGCTGGCTAAGTGCTCTATTTGAGCAACGTAAACACAAATTAATAATAAAATTGAAAGAAATATCTGATCATCCTTCATAACGTGGTCGCTGTTTACATCTCATATCGTCTGTTACCAAGACTGATGCTTTTGTATGACATTCCAAAGAGCGGCCGTTATCAGCCTCACAGTGGAAATGAAACCGGAACTGGACCTGCTGGATCGGTACGGAATGGAACGGTTACGCAATGAGAACCGTTCGGCCCGACGGTGGAAAAGCGGCTATTTAATATATTTATTTGGTGCTCAAGAACATTTCTTCTTATTTTCAGTATTAAAAACAGTTGTGCTTTAATATTTTGATGGAAAACATTTTTAATTCACAAAAGAACAGCAGTTATTTGAAATGGAAATCTTTTGTAACATTATCAATTGAATGTGTCCTTGCAGAGTAGAAGTATTAATTAAAAAAAACTCACTTATCCCAAACTTTAACGGTATTGTAGGTTATTATTCATATTTATGTATATGGACTGTCTTACACAATCCCAAACGTAGAAACGTTCGGACATTTTGTAAATTTGTTAATTCCTTTAATAACTGACAAAAGTACATAGGAAAAATTTCCAATGTTTTCACTGAACAAGATAATTGTATTTTGTAAATGTGAAGAAATGTAAATTTTGTTGGCTGCAACACACTCCAAAAAAGTTGGGAAGGAGGCAAAAAAAGGTGAAAAATCAAATATAGAATTTAAGTTAAACTCTTTTGAAACAATAAGCAGGTGAACTGGTAATAGGTGAGGGTATAGTGATTGAGTGTCAAAGGAGCATCTCAGTCTTGCACTCAAAGATGGGTCATGGCTCATCACTTTGTGCTAAATATCATGAGAGAATTGTCAAACAATTAAAAAATCACATTTATCAAGGCATCATTGGTCCATCTATCATACACAATATTGTGAAAAGATTCAGGGAATCTATATATTGTATGTAGTGTAAGGCAGGAAACTTCTGTTGAATGTGTGTGATCTTTGAGCCCTCAGATGGCATTGCATGAGAAATAGTCATGCTACTCTGTTAATATAAACATGTGCTTGGGAGTACTTTGCCACTTGAATCTCTGTTATGCAAGGAGAAAGCTATACATCTGTTCAATGCAGAGATGCTGCCGAACTCTGGGCAATGTGTGCTGTGGTCAGATGAGTCCATATTTCAACTTGTTTGAGAAAAACGGACATTGAGTTCTGAGTTCTCAGTCCCAAAGACGAAATGGACCATCCAGACTTTCATCAGTGACGTGTGTGTGTATGTGTGACGGTACCACTGAGTTGGTGGCATATATTAGGATTGTAGAGACACATTTAATGGCATCAAGATGACATCTCTCCTGGGAAGCAACACAATACCAGGCCTCATTCTGCATGTGGTATAACAAACAGAGTGGTTTCATAGACTCTACACTGTAGAGTGGGTGTGCTTGACTGCCTGCAGTCCAGATCTCCTACTGGAAATTTCTGACAATCAGACAATGATGACCACAGAGCACAGACTGTTGAGCAGCTGTCTTGTGTCAGGCGAGATTGGGCAAAAAATCCACTTGCAAAACTTCAACAATTAGTATCCTCAATTGACCATTCGCAACGACCCGCCCCCTTTAGTTACTGTTGCTATGTCTGACAAGCCATGGGCCTCACGTCACATACACACGTTCTCACGTAGAGAAAACACACCGCGGAGTAAAGAGGACACTGACAACACGCCGACAAACAGGAGAGAGCAAGTTATTTTTATATGAAACAAAGTCTCAACTTTAAAATGTTGTCTTTTTTTAATAAATGTAAACTACAAATAGCGTTTTGTGGCTCTTTAATGTGTTGTGATCGCTGTAGCGCCTCAGTTAAAGCTGCTCGTGAACCGATCATCTCTTCCTTCTAGTTCATTGATAAGCATCAAATTAACATGAAAGGACACTAAAAGAAATGAAAGACGTCAGTAAACACCGTTTTTCAAGTTCAAGTCCACCAACGTTAATCTACAAAGGGCGTTTTCACACCTGAAAGTCTGCACCAAGGTCCGAACCAAAGTTCATGTTTTGATACTTTTTATATATTCGGTTAGTTTTGGTTTGGTTTCACATTGCAATCATGCGAGCGGACTAAAGAACTTTACATGACGCACTTGCGTCCACTCGTCAGCATCTATGTGGGCGGCATCTGGACATTGATTGGTTTGTAAACGGACGTGCGTCTGACGTCAGTGTCTTTGACAAGTTGAATGAACAGACGCATATCGCTGCCACTATTGAACAGTGCGCATTGCTTGACTCTTTTTTTTATTCGTTACGCTTAAAAGTGGGCATTTCTAGCTTTATATACACATATTTCTCATGTTTGTGAGGCAAGTTGCCTGCTGAGTTTCGGTTTATTTGAGACCCGCTCCAGTTCATGTGTAAAGCATGTGATCGCTCCCGTGAGTATTGTCTGCTATAGACTATTTGCTTCTTATTTATTAAATCCAGGCAATTATCTGATTAAACGTTGATTATTGGACCGAGACTACCTCTTTTCGTCGGACCAAATTTCGTCTGTTTGGTCCGGACCGTGGTACGGGGAGGTTTCACATCTGTAATTTTGATTCGGACCAAACTGAAAAGTCCGAAAATCCGGACCAAACAAGTTAGGTGTGAAAACGCCCTAACTCTCCTGACTGCTTTGTCGGACAAACCGGCAGATTCGGTCAATCAAACTCACGGCGAAGGGTGAATTCCCAAACATTTAAAAAGTGTCATTAAAAGGAAAGGTGATGTGACACAGTTGTAAACATGCCTTTGTCCCAACTTTTGGAGTGTGTTGCAGCCATCAACATCAAATTGTGTTTATATTTACAATTAGGTTGCTCACTGAAAACATTGGAAATCTTTTCCAATAAATTAAAAAGAGGTTTAACAAAGCATAGTTTCTTGATTTTTTTTTTATTTTTTTATTGCATTTTACAAAACGTCAGTTATTGCATTTGGGGTTGTAATGTTACTAGGCAACAGTTTTATTTAGAAATGCCATTTTTATTAAATATCGAACTGAAAGAGAGCTCTATAAATGTTTTTCAATGTTGTTAAATACATTTTCTTCTGTCATCCCTTTCTTTTGTAAAGCTTATTTATCCCAGTGCCCCGGTATGGAATCCTCTACCAAGAAAGAAGTTCGTCCCAGGGAAAGGGCATTACCCTCAGCGGCCACACTACATGATCCGCCCCCCTTGCAGACCCAACCATTCCTTTAAACCGCACAGCTGGGTCCAGCAGGGTTACCGCAGCAAGCACAGCTACTGGGGCAGCCCTTCCAACTTTGTGCACCAGCTTCAGTGACCACTGTTACTATAGTATGTTAGTTCATTGGTGTCAATGTGAGGGGTGTTTTTTGAAGTTACCACTAAGATGACTGACCAAATTTTTTTTAAAGTGTATTTTTGTAGTTCTGTCACTGTTTTTTGAATTTGTGACTGGTCTATTTTTTAAAGAAAGATAACAGTAACTGTTTGCACTTTAGATTATTTGTAATAGAACATGTATAAGGTAAACCTAGTACATATTGGATTAGGAATATTTCAAGTATTTTAATGGTATTGGAAATATGTGCTGTATTTATGTTATATGGGATCATTTGATAACACTTTACATCATGTTTTTGTCATAGTTTCGGTGACCAAATGTATTATTTATTCACATTAAAGTATTATGTATTGCATAGACCACTTAAATTATGGATAACATTAAAAACATTTTCAAGTAATATAAAATGGTTTTGATTATTTGATGTAACTGTTGTTTTTGTAGTTTTGTTAGAAAAACACTAGGTGGCAGTACGACATAGTATTCCACTTTTTCTTTAAATAGGGCACAGCCAGGAAGATCTAGGTGTACAATATCTTTGTCTTGTTTTCCAAATAGCATAACTGCAGTTTTGTTTTATAGGACAGTTTTATTAAGCTCGTTCTCTCAAGCAGTGCTGCTTTATTTTGAGGTGTATGTCATTTTACATGGGGAAAAACAGAAGTAGTACAGTGTTTTTTACAACTCGGATCATCAAGTTCACTATGCTGGCCACACCTTCCTCTGAGCAGAGCAAACTGTTCACATGACGAAGTCAAAGAGGAAATGACTATAATTTATGGTTATCAGCCCCACCATTACAGACTCGAGAGGAATTAACTAACAAATTCACTTTGCTTGTTTCCCACACCCTTGTCTGTTACAAGTGTGCCTCCAATATGCACCAGGTGCTTGGGAAAACAAGTTGCTGTCACAGTATATCGTTCATAATTATTTGGGCTACATTACAATTATTATTGCATTACACTCCTTAAATTCATATTAAAGTGTTTTGTAATGCACCAATCCATTTTCTGGAATTGCATAGATGAAGAATTAATTGCTTGTACTGTTTACAATTGCACATTTTATATGCAAATTTGTGGTAGATTAATTAACAATTGTGTGTTTTATATATATATATATACATACACACACGTTTTCAATTAATTTATTAAGTATTTGACCTAACATGGTGTTTTTATATGCTTAGACTTGCAAAAATAGATGCACATATTACAAATAAATCTAATCTTAGAAGTCAAGTAAATACAAGATAAATGTTCTCCAACCTATGTAAATGTACGGTTGTTTTTCCAAATGAATCATTCTTTTGAGTCGGTTCTGTTCGGAAACAGATCGCGATTCAGTTTGAATGATTCGGACATCTCTCATTGACTCATTTCAGAGCGGATTTTTACTCAGTAAAACATGAGCTACGTTGCGTTCAACACAACGAACAAAAATAGCGATTTATTTACAATCAATTGAGACCAAACCTGCAAATGAATCATATCGATACATTTCCTGCGATGAAGAATATCTTTAAGTTCAACATCTGTATTGAAAACGACGCTGGCATGTTCCTACCAAAAGACTAGCAAAACATTACCGAATACACGCAGGCATTTTAAGTAGGCTACCGTTCCAGTACTGAACTGATGAAAGCCTAGAAACGCCCCTGCCTGTAATATACAAATAAAACATCAGAAATAATATCGGAACTGACGTCAATTCACGAGGACGAATGATGTGGCAAAAAGCAAAGGGCGAATCGCAAAGAACTAGTACCCTCTGCCTTTACGCTCAAACGTATTTTATTAAATCATCCCATGTTAAGAAAAATACTTATAACACAATCACAATATCCCTACGTGTATCTTAGTAACATTTGATTGTCAAACAGACTTAAAACCCCTCTTCCCCGCAATGTACGTATCCCTCCGCCTCCATTGAGATCTACGTCTCTTTCCGGTGCGTTTCTCCACCGGACGGGTTCCGCCGCCATTGCAGGTTTCTAGAGTTCCTCTCAGCGGCGGTTGACATTCTGGAGTTGAAGCGCCTCATTTACATTCAACGGGCGACTAGAGAAACCTAACACATTCCCGGTTCATCTGCCCCCCAAAAATACACAAGACCACCTCCATTCATTCCCGGCTCTGGGGTAGTTTAGATTAGGCAGAAATAATAGCAGGAATTAGAGAGGAAAGCGAAGAGGAACCACCATCATCATGGCTCAAATCCTGCCCATCAGATTCCAGGAGCACCTGCAGGTAAGGACTTTCAAACATCTTCAAATGAGGGCCTCGTTTATTGTATTATGCGTTTGTAGTGAAAACGTCAGTGTTTTTATTTTTAAATAAACAGACGTAGTATCCCATTCCCTGATGAATATATGACCTCCCACCGGTAGCTGTAGTAAGTAGCAGGGGAGCTAGCTTAGCTACTGTCGGTGTTAACCAGCTGAATATTAAATACTGGTTGTGACACACACACAATCTAGTGATCTGCCTTCACAGACAGCCTTTTTGGGCATGATTGTTGTTTGATGTATTAATATTTCTGAGGGCTTTGGCTAAGTAATTCGAATGTATTGTATTGAAACTATAATGTAGCTTGGGAAAGATTTATGGCAGGAAGATTAAAGTGATTGTATTGAGAAGAATATATTGAGATTTGCAGTCACAGGCCTTATCTACACTAGTCAGCTGTCTTGGCCTCTGGTTGTGTCCTTGTATGTATTAAAAAAAACTAGAATAAACGCACTCTTTTATTTGTTGAAATGAATCACTGTATATGATCGAATAGATCCAGTCTTGTTTTAGGCCTACATCCTATTCCCTGGCCTATTATAATGTAATAAGACTTATTGTTTGAGGTGTCGAGATTACCTGCTTCAGGTAGCAGGTGTAAAATGCCCCACCTATAGACGTGTGTGTGGTCCCATGATGCCTCTGCAACCGTTCATTATTTGCACTGAACTCATACATTGCTTTTCTGTCACTTCTTATCTGTTTATACTAGATCAGTTGAGGCTCTCAGTCACCTTAAGTGTAACCAATTGTACTTGTAATGCAACTTAACACATTGTCTCGTTTTGGGTGTTTTGTGTGTGTGTGTATTGTGTCCTTGACATAGGTCATATTATGACCAACATACCTACTGCTGGATCTATTAGGTATTGTTTGACATCATATTTGCACATTGTCAGGCCTGTAACTGTCTGTATTTGTCATCGTTTTGTGTAGGTCTGGTCCACATCACAGATTAGATTATTTTGGAGAACCACCCGATTAGACACGATTAGATGTCATTAATGTGGCAAACTTTGGCTATTGTCTGATTATTTCATTTTTGAACTGTCATCAAACAGGATATTGATTCCAGGCTGACCGATTTAAAATTTTAGCCATTCATGGTTGTTATTGCTGTTACTTTAGCTAAAACTATTAAAATGGCTTTAGGTAATTGAAATAAAGATGGAATAAAGTTAAATATTAAATATTAGGCTAGAAACTAAAATAATTTCCTTGGCTCTAACTTAAATAATTACTAAAAGTATATAAGAAATGCATAAAAAATAGCTAAAGCTGACATTAAAATATAAATTCAAAATTAATAAATACTGTAATAGTACCTCCATATTAAAATAACATTGCAGCCAATCAGAATAGTGCAGATGGTCTATGTACATTACATTTGTCTTTTTTACTGAACATTCAGGATTACCATATTATCAGTGGCAGGAATTTATGTGTGTTTTTAGTTTAGGAATGACATACTATATATATCCTGTCAGATTTTGGGATACTGTAAAAAAACTAAGAGCATAATGGTCCAAAAAGAGCCTGAAGGCCTCAGGTGGTATTTTCGCTTCATGAAATGCAAATGTGGAACAGCACTTTTCCAGTGAAGTGCCAGCTAACAGTAAGAGTACAACAGGAGTCAGTAGGAATAGGATAAAGACACAACCTGCTCATGTAGTCCGAATCGTATCGTAGAGCTGCTTATTTTGGTTTGCTGAAATCTCACAGCAGTCAGATGCCAATTGAATAGTATAATGATTGGTAGGGGTGTAACGATTCAAATTACTTTTTTTGTTTTATGTTTATGGTTTCGGGACAGTTTATGTTCTATGTTCAGGGAAAAAAAGACTACTGTCAAATAAAAATAAAGGAAATAAGAACAAATAATCAAACTACAAGCAACAGCACAAATAAAATAAACAGTGCTTTTCTGTTTTTTCAGGAATCTAACAGTAGTTTTCAGGTACACAAATTGAATAAAGTAATCAAATCAACATTGTGTATGATCTTCACTTTATAAATTAAATAGAGATTAACCATTATTAAAGTTACAAACGCTATTCGGTTAAGAGCCGGGAGTGATTTACTTTTCTTTAGTTGTTTGATTAACATTCAAAACACAGACAGCATGAATATTAGGCTGCTGTCACTTTAAGATATAATGCACAGATCCAGTACACTGATACTGTACACACGCGTTGTCTTTCTCGTCTGTTTACGTTTACTTAAGACATAACCTACTATGTTTGCTAGCATACTCGCCAAAACGGGCATGTTGACAATTTTTCTGTGAATTTGTCCATTCAAGGGCAAGGCTTGAAAGAGAACTCAATATTAGGCCTGTCGCAATAATCAATATATCGATATATCGCACAATATATGTACATGACCTCAATCATTTTTTGTGATGCGATATATCGCCCCTTATGTTTACATGATAATGAATCTCACCAACATTTTATTCGATTGTGCCGTCATCTTGTATGTTTTCCGTGACGGAGGTGAAAGTGGTTCTCGGGCAGTTCCTTCATACACAGAGCGATTATCGACAGGTGAAAAAAAGCACCATTTGAGGCGTTATAGTATTTTCCTGACCACTACTGACATTTTGGAAGAATAAGCCCAAATGGACTCGATTTCAAAGCCGCGATCCCCTGTTCTGGTGCACATATAAATGTCAACGCAGAATGACGAGTGTTAAAGCCGTTTCACAGGGGAAAATGTTTATTTACTATTTATTCAATTTTTTTTATTTTGTATTTAGGATAATATATTCTTTACCCTTAATTTCCATGATCTAAAGAATTAAAAGGTTGTAATTTCAAAGTGTGTAGGTCTACTTGCATTATTATGCTGTTATATTAGGATTATATATTCAGTGGCATAAAATAGTCTTAAAATGACAATAATATTGTTTATCGCAATTACTTCTGGGACGGTATATCGGGAAACAAAAAGTAGTTATCGTGACAGGCCTACTCAATATTTGTGCGTTCTCATTCACGTCTCCTTGCTCTTCAATGTTAAAATTGCAAGGCTTAAATGAGTTTAGTTTAAACACAGAAATCAACGTGTGTTGCTTAGGTCTCACCTGCACTCGGGCGCTATCAACACCCGGGTGATGACGGCGTAAATGACTGGTCCTGTTAGAGCACTTGCATTGAACAAAGTTTAGGGGAAGCCAGAATGCGTATCCATCGACAGAAAAATACATTAGTCTAACTCTGTCTGTTTTATGCGTTATTTTCAACAAACCATGTTCTAGATGCGTTGTCATATTTGAGATAAACCGCGATGCAAGTGCATGCCAAGCAGTGGGTGGAGAACTATACGGTTCAAATTTAAATGATTATGTTAATGTTTACAAAACTGGTGTCTAGTCACCGAAACTGACTGTTTCCGTATAAATCATTGAGGCTGTGACCCAATTCAGATTTTTCCCCCCTCCAATGTGGCACAGATCGGATATGACCCATGAACTTGTAAACAGTAAAAAAGCACATTGATTCCGATATTCTCATATCGGTTTCAGGCCTAAATCTGATATGAATCGGATATGTGCGTTTGTGTCTTCCATGTAAGTGGATAGATCGGATATTCCCCTGTCAATGCGAGTCGTGCATCAGGTGGACACCAACCGCAGTCACATGACTCTTTTCAAGGCCCAGGCTGCAACAAGGGCTCTCCTCTTCTTCTTCTTTTCCCCTCTGCATTAAGAGACCGATGTTTTGCTGACCTTTAAAGATGGTGGGGACAGCAAAAGCTTTTATTATCATTTCGTCTGTGTCCATTGCAAATCGTGCCATTTTTACTTCCTTTCTGGCCTAAGATATTCTGGGTCAGGCTTAGTACATCTACCTTGGGTTGATTTGCCGAGTGTATAGTGTAAATGCAGAAATGGGATGTAGTCAACTAATTGGAATTGGGCATCAAGATCTGCAGTTTAAATGCGACCTTGGTGTACAATATACTAGATGATTTCAGGTATACAAGGGCAGTCGGTCTATATGGAAGATGTTCTCTGTCTTATCACTTTGCAATTGCCTTACCTTAGCAATGCAAATTAAAAACCAGGCAATGACCGTTTCAATCGAATGCAGTTTCTTCATTCATTGAATGCTGGAAGCATTGCTGCACTGTGCAGTAAGTTGGATGTTTCTTATAACCTGTAGTGCATTGATTTTAATGCAGATCACTTGAGTGAATTACTCTGTTTTTTAAGAGTAAGCATTATACAGCGGCAAGTCAGATGATCTTCAGATGGATTTTGTGTGTTTTATGTGATGCTGTTTAATACGTTACCTTAAAGCCCCGTGAATGCATTTGATCTTTGAACTCTACCCTGCTGATCACACATGACTGTCTCATGTAGCTGGAGATCCATTATCCATTTTGAACTGCTCCGCACCGGCTGAACTCGGATTTCATTGCGGAGAGGGTTCATTCCTCCTTTTCCCTTTCCCGTTCGCTTCCCGCTCTGCTGTCCACACTGAACCTGCTAGGCTGGTCACATGTCACCTATGGTCATATGGTTACAGCTCTTAACATGTTGATTTAGCTTTCTACACAATGGTCCCAGCTTCCTGTTATGGAGGACGATGGCAGTGCGGTGCAAGCCTCAGCATATTGCGTATCCTTCCCCGAGAATCCTGCTATCATAAGGCGCAAGGGGTTTGTGCTGAGCAAGGTGCCGTATTTCCCTAGACAGAAGGAAAGGGGTTAAATGGGCACAGGAGGTTGGAGGGAAAAAATGTGCTGACAGCTTTTGAAAGTCACAAATTTAAATCACGTGCTGCATTTCTCTGCTCAAACCCAGAGAAGCTCTTGACACTTCAAGTATTGCACGTTTCTCTCACTCGCCCTGATTTGTGAAACCAAAGCTCGGCCATCAAAATGTGCTAAAAGCATGAACACTTCAAAGATAGTCTAGGTCAGCATAACCGAACAACCGCTCAAGTTAACCCAGTAAAGTCAAGTGTCCGTGGTTGTTCTTAAGGTTTAATGTGGAATGCCACACTGGTGTAATGGTCAGTGAAAGTGCCAGCAGGGAGGCAAGTTTAATGTCCTAATGTTATGCAAGTTATCTCAATGTTGGTGTAGCTGCTTGCACATGTTACTCTGAGTAAGCAGGCAAATATATTTCTACATGCATGTGATCTTGCCTCTATAAAGTAAAGGCTTGTTCACACTAAGAACGATAACTATAAAGATAACTATATTAGCGTCCACATCAGCGGATTATATTTTTATTCTAAGCACTTGCTTAAAATGCTTCAGCTCGTTACAGCAGGATGGATTCTAATTGGCTGTCAATGTTTTTATTGTTCATCAGCTGGATAAAATCGTTCTGAAAGTGATACCAACGATATCGTTGCTCTATCTTTATCGCTGTGGTGTCAACTCTGCTATTCATTAAAGCTACACTGTGTGATATTTTCCCCCATCTAGCGGTTAAAAGGTATATGACCATCCAGTGAATATTAGTTTCTCTTCCTCTCAATTCCGATTTCGTTTTAACTCCTACGGTGGCCGATTTAGTCCAAGATTAATATGGCTTCCAGTTCGACCTAGTCCACATTCGACACGGTGCCATCGAGTGTTAAAACGCGAAAGGCGAAGCTTGAATTCACGGGTATGTCCCTCTTTGGCTGATGTACTTTCAAGATGGAGGGGCAACATGGCGACCCGTATTTGAACCACTCATCCGTATGTATTTTCAATGGCATATTATAAACTTACGAGAATACTTTATTACTAAGAAGTAAATATACATTAATGAGCACATATATTTTTGAAAGAACTAAGTGTTTTTAGCTAAGAATAAACAAAAAAAGTTACGCAGTGTAGCTTTAATATTGAGGACGATTTTACTAGCCCATATTTTTGTTATCTTTATAGTTATCATTCTTGGTGTGAACGGGCCTTAAAGGGGCTATATGCGTTTTTCTGAAATTTAAACTCGCAACTGACACCTGTGGCCAAAAAACAGAACTGCTCTCATTTTCTGCTCGCTCTCGCAGCGGTGGTGACGTCACATCCGCAGACAGCGCGGGAAAAGACGACCCGCCAGAAAATAGGAAAAATAGGATACAGGCTTATAGGTGCACCCACTGTGAGCGGACAAGGTGTCAGTATGCTCATCAGGAGATGTTTGAGTCATAAATGGTAAAATAAAAAGGCTATTGTTACGTTTATTTTGGGGAAAAAGTTGCATATAGCCCCTTTAAGTTAGGTACAGTACCGTTTGGGGAAGATAACATTTTAAAACTCTTTTGCTCTGCAAGGTTGCATTTATTTGATCCACAATACTGTAAAAACAGTAATATAGTAAAATATTTCAATTTAAAATGGCTGTTTTCTATTTTAACATGTTTTAATTTTATTTCTTCGATAGTAAAGCTGAATTTTCAGCATCATTACTCCAGTCTTCAGTGTCACATGATCCTTCAGAAATGATATTGCTGATTTGGTGCTCAAAAAGCATTTCTTATTAATATTAATGTTAAAAACATTTGTGCCGTTTAATAATGTATTTCTGATGAATAGAAAGTTAAAAAAACGACAGCATTTATTTGAAATCGAAGTCTTTTGTAACATCATACGTGTATTTACTGTCATTTTTTGATCAATTTAATGCATCCTTGCTGAATAAAACACGTAAAGGTGGGGTAAGTGCTTTCTGGTTACCGATGTTGATTTCAAATCACCAAAACAAACACGCTCCGCCCCACACATACGTACCCCAGGCAATGACTATGGTGGAATCTGCTGTGCCAGCCGGCCGAGGGTATGATGTCATCAATAAGTGAAAGCAATGTGTGTTACTATGGTAATCCAGGTCGAATGTTCAGTGAAAAAGTCATCCCTTACATCCCAAAAACACAAACACAGTTCTCATGAAGAACTCGATAGCACGAGCACGACAGTCCAACTAACAAACACATTACAATTATGACAATATTAGAGGGTTTTATCGATCACGAAAAGAGGAACCAAAGGAAACAAACATGTATTAAGAGTATATTATCTTACGTTTCGGACACACTTTGGGAGCTGAAAACAGACAGTGAGGAGGTTCAGACGCTCCAGGCTTATACGGTGTGGAAATTAATGGGTAATTATCGTCGCTGAAGTGAACGACAATACGATTGCAAAAATGGACAAGCAAGTGAACATGACACATGATGAGCATATTCCAGCAAAATCCTGCATATATTAGTTCTGTGAAACAAAACAAAACCAATGTTACTCGCCTATGGAGAAGAAATAAAGCAACCTCGGCCTTCGCTCCTTGAGTTCTCTCCAGCGCTGGAAAGCTGATACTTCTTGCCTGATCGTAAGCCTTCTTTTGTTCCACATCTTCCACATTAGTTTTTTTATCTGCCATCTCTCTCTTTTTGTCGTCGCTCTGCTAATGTCCGCCCTGTGTCGTGTCTTTTAAATATTGACGTGCACTGAGCACTTTCTCACCACCATCATTTGTAGACACGCCCCTTACTGCTGATTGGCTATAAATTTGTTTTGGTACTCGGCCCAAGACACTTTTCTAAAGCAGTTTTGAAATGCCACTTACCCCACCTTTAAGTGTAGGGTCCAATTCTGACTATAGTTTCTTATTAGCATGCATATTGGGCTATTGGCTGTTTGTTAGTACTTATAAAGCACATATTAATGCCTTATTCTGCATGCCCATATTCCACATCTCTTAATCCTACCCAATAACTTAACTACCTTACTAACTATTAATAAGCCGTTATTAGGAGTTTGAGGCAAAAGTCGTAGCTAATAGTGAGAATTGGACCCTATAATCTAAAGTGCTAATTAATAAATAAAATGTGTATAAAAGAATCACATTGCCCCCTCTTAAGGCCCTTTCACACCGGACGCGTAACGGAAAAACTAATATTTTGTGTGCGAATAGTTCTCGTCAAAACCATTCACATCAGTCTGAAACATCACAGACTTTTGTGACGTTTCAGAGCTCCGACATTCCAAAACATTGGTGGCGACAGCTGAGAAAACACGGACACTTCATCATTCACTGAAGACGAGCTTTTCATTTGATTTAAAAGACGAAAAGAAGGTTTTGGGTGCACCGTGGGACAATTTGAGGAGAGACAGTAGCACCGCATCTGACGAGACAAACACACACTTCAGGAACCAATCGATCCGGAGCTGCTGTGTTTCCAGTTCAGTCACAATGTAAACCTTTAAAGGCCACAGACGTACTGGCGGAAACGCATTCACTTTCCATAGTCGCGGACACAAGGTTTAGAAAAAAAATCTACGTGATGTTATTGTTGTCTGTAGCCTACAGTGGGCAAACACAGCTGCATCTGTACAGCTGTAAACACGACTACAGCTGTAATCTCGTGAGAAATGCGATACCTGGCAAAGGTTAATGTTGATTTGAATAGCTAATGACATCAACTGGACAATTCGTGACCTTTATTTCCTTGTATGTGATTAGTTTAAGCCTTTTCTGTCACTGCAAGTGTTAAAAAAAATCGTCATCGAAACATTGTTTTTTCGCCGCAGAACATTCGCGTTCGGTGTGGAAGCACTCATTACACAAACAGCTGATCAAAAAATAAAACCATTGCACAAATTATTTGCGCGTCAAAATCGTGTCCAGTGTGAAAGGATATTTACTCTGCATCGGAATCTTTTGTTTGAAGAAATCTATATTCAATTCAATCTACATTTATTTGTGTAGCAAGCCTTTTCACAAGACGTTTCAAAGCAGCTTTACAGAAAATGCATGCGTCTACAGTACAATTTAGAGTGATTTGTTATCAGTGGTGACTGTGTCCAAGTTATGCATTTCACAAATGTACATATACAAATCACACAATGTATTAATTGAAGGCAGAAAGTAAAGAATACATGTTGTTGTTAAATGATTAGGATATAGAGAAAAGTTTAGCATTGGTGCATGTTGATTCAGAGTTTGTGCCATCTCTATACAAGCACTGTTAGGAAGCATGATTCGGCTAACATCCGTCTCTTTCTTCATCTGATGTTCATACCATCATCTCTTGTATGTTGTCTTTAGTTTGCTAACTCACTGGTAAAGTTCACAGCACTGATCTTTATCTAACCACTGTAAAATAAACAGTCTAAAATGGGAAGTGAAGTATACACCAGCAGAGAGGGGACAGATTGTATGATATTTCCATTTTGTTTGCTACGGTGTCTGTCAATGAACACATGCCATTGCCAACTATTTGAGTTTCCCAAGCTGAACAAACGGCGTAGTACAACTGAAAAGTTTGGACACACTTGATTAGAAATTTCATCTCATCATTTTAAAAGTTTATGCTCAAATGCCTTAAATGATTTATTTTGAATTGCCTAGTTGGATGCAAGATCAAAGAATAGTCTGTTCTAGTTATTAATAAACAATGAGTATGCATGTCCAAACTTTTGATCTTGCTCATATCTAACTTAATATATTTTAAAATGAATAGTCCTCTTCAATATCTTCCTCTTGATTGTTTCTGGTACTAAAGAGCAGCATTCCTTGTACCACCTAGCAATTATTGATTCAAATTCCTTGCCAGGATAAAATCAATATCACATCCTCCTTTGCACACACCAGAGATGTCCACAAAGATCCAGGAAGGGACTGGCCAGCTCTTTCCGAATAGATGTTTCTTGAGCTATGCAGCGTGTTCTTGGAGCCTGGACAGTGATGAACTGCCTAATGGGAAAGCGGGTTAGTTTCTGGGCATGTCTGTGACGAGACTGACGCAAGCAGCAGGTACATGCTGTGGATGAATCACGCTTGGCCCGAGGCTGACGCTACAGCAGCGAGTGCTCTTTCACTTACGTTTGCTTCACAGTCACTTGCGTTATGAGAGCTTGCAGGGGCAGAGTTTCCCCTCAGCCAATCAGAACTGCCTGTGATGTCAGCGATGTCATCATGTGTGACGTCATCTTTGAGATGCAGCAAGAAAGGTCACAGAAATGTGTGTGAGCAGGCTTCAGTTCTCTCAGTAGCAATGTTTTTTTATTATATAATTTATATAATAATAATTTTTTATGTTTTCTGATTTTACATGTGAATTAATTTAATATTTCTAGAAATTATTTATTCTGTCTGTTTATCCCTTATCTCCTTTTTTAAATGTATGTAATACTTTTTTACCTCACAACTGCCAATTTTTTTTTAATATAATTTGGTTTTATTTATTTTTTCATTTCATAATTCTTGCTTAGTAGCTAGTGATGATGTGGCTGTCTATGCCGCATGACAAAGGAATGTGGGTGTGGCTTCGGGTGTGCCGGGTCCGTTCCACATTGATAAAAGGTGCTGCTAATTCCGTTGAGCTCTTCCTAGAAAATATGTTTCCTGTTCCTTCCTGTTCTTTGATTAGGCCGGAGAACTGCAGCATGAGACGTACAGCATTTCATTGCTGGCTAAAGACAACTGGCTCTCTAGTGTTAGTTAATATTTAGTTTCTTAGTTTAGTAATTCAGTATTTTAGCAATTTGAAGAAACTCCACGACTTTGCCATCAGTGATGTTTATTATTTAACCTACAACCTCTGTATTAGATATCCAAGTCCCTTGTAATTTGGGTTAGTTCACCCAAAAATGAAAAAAGTCATATTTACTTAGCCTCGTATATCTTCTCAAACCCGTATGACGTTCTTTCTTCTGTAGAAGACAAAAGGAGAAGTTCTGATTTAGCTTTTTTTTTTTTTCATACAATTAAAAAGTGGGTTGGGACCAGGGGCTGTCAAAGCTCCAAAAAATACTAAAAAATCATCATAAAACCATCTTAAATGTAGGTCAACCGATTCATCGACGAATAGACTTCGTCACAACTTTTTGTAGATAATATAATAACATTTAACCTTAAAATGTCATCTTTAATTCAGTTATGCTCTTTGAAATGGTTATCAGCCCGAATGCAAAGCAAAACCATAAGTGGATTTTAGACAAAACAAGTCTTTGGAGCATAGCTTGGCGCTATTGTCAAATAACTGCTAAACATTGAAAGCTTTGTGAATGTCACAGAGGACTCTCCTCCTGTACAGCATCACGGTTTATTTGTGTTTCCTTGAATGCTGTAAGTGATGTTACATAAGACCACGGCTTCTCATCCCTGTGTGTCCAGCTGTCAGCTCTGATCTCTTTAATTCAACGTGCGGCAGCTGGTGCACGGTTTCCTAACATTAGAATGGAGATTGCCGCTACATCTGTGTCACAAACTCAACCGCCACCTCTGTTTGAGTTTAAGATCTGTCTGGCGGCTGATAACCAAGGCTGGGCTTTGGCTGCTCATCAGAAACAAAGTTACAACTTCACCCTTTTGGCCATCTGACTTGGTATTAGAAGAGTCTTTTCAGACGCAGTTGTCAGTTTGGTTGAAAATGCCTGAAATCAAGATGTCTCCTACACTAAATCCTCTGCTCGTCTCTGAACCCATATCAAACGTAAGTCTCTTTTCAGATTTGATGTCTCTGCATTTTCTCGTCTACATGTGGTGCTTAGTCATATGGTGTGAATCATGCTGTCTAAGACACAAAAGTCAGAATTAGACTAATTTACTGTACAAGAAAAGATCAGCATTTATTAGTGTGCAGTCTCTGTGTGCGAGTGCAGATCTTATTCTCTGTCTCAGGGTCAGTCTTTCTGACCGAGTCTTTGGTGACTCAGACTTCTAAGGCATCTGGTGTGGTGCTGCTAAGCTGGCGTCCCACTGACTTTTATTTTTGTCTCTATTTGACTGATATCGAAGTCTCGTCATGGTTGGTTTAGTTCTAATAGTTAAGACCGGAATAGTGTCTCTTTAATAGCGTGAAACCCGCTGGATTTCATTAGTGGATTTGAGGTCAGTGTTGATGTTGAGTATTACCTGTATGTTCCCGACGTGGCCCTACAGGAAAAGTTATTGGCTAGAGATGACACTGATACTGATACCGCTTGATAGTCTCAGCCTCGAACCGTTGGCTGAACGTCTGATGCATATGGCACACTTTTCTGGAGTTGTCATTTGATTGGTTGAATTCTACACACGTGTGTCATGTTCTTTATCAGTCCGCCTGGAAACAAATGCTGTGACGCCAAACTCCCTCGTGGAAGACGAACGCTGTAGTATTTACAAATGTGACAGTGAGTGCTTACCAGGATCAACGAAACGCTGGATTTTCAAAAGTATGTGAGGTTCGCGGCTCCATTGTTGCAGTAAACTTGCACAATGTTCTTGAATGAGTCATTTATAGATGCACGCCGGTCTGTTATTGCATAAACATCGACTTTTTCACACCCCTAAACATGACATGGCACCCTAACTGTCCTCTTGGGCGGTCCTTGACCAATGAAAGCTGCGAAAAACTCCAGACCTTCTGCCGTCAGTATGAAGGTCTGGCTACTTGGGTTGGGTACCGAACTCTACTTTTAAGGCCACCGACCGAATTACGTCGGTACTACCGAGTACCGATTCACATTAAATCAATCAATCAATCAGTACCAAATTTCGGTACCTGAGAACGCATCTGGTGATATAGACTAGTGTCTGTGAATAATAAACCGCAAAAAGACTATTTAAATACGAGTCCTGCGTGTCTCTGTGCGAATGAACGCCATAGAAGCGTGGTTTACACACACACACACACACTCGCTCACTATCGCGCTCACTATCACTATGAAGGTCGCATGTTTCCATCTCTGTCGTCTCATTTGAGGACATGAACGCAGGAACATCATCTCCAGAGCCACTGTGAGTCACTTCATGAGCATTTTACCGTTTCATTTGAGAAAAACTACCATCATATCATAAACACAGAAACTCAAAGGAACGGCAACCCGTCAAAATAAAAGTCCGGTTTATCTTGACAAATACATCACTGTTGTACAGTAGAATTTAGATACGTCTCAATTAATAATACTAACACAAATGTAATTAATAATAATCAAAACCTTTTTTTTAAAGTAATAAATTAAAAAAAATTCTGTTTTAATTTTAACCATATAAAGCTCAGTTGTGAAGCACTTTGTTTGACAAAAAAGTTTAATTAAATTAAAAGATAAATTAAATGAATGTCATGTCTTCATTTGATTACCAGAAAATACACTGCACATAATTTGTGGGAAATCTTTTCATAGAAATGAAAATAAAAAGAAACAAATAATATGGTTGTTTTTATTAATTAAATTGAAGTACCTAGTAGCCTACTATCTAGTAAATATTACAGTAATCAAACATCACAGACAATGCCAGACAGAGAGCAGGGCAGCTCTGGCATAATGTCAAGAACACTTCTATAAATGACTTGCAGGTTATTTAGAGTTATTGATGTAAATCCCTAAAGTACCGAAAAAAGGTACCGTTGGGTACCGGTACTGAATTTCCGGTACCGATACCGGTTAAAATGTGAACGGTACCCAACCCTACTGGCTACGTGAGACTAATCGCTTGATAACTGATCAAATTAAAACCATCAGCCGTAAGCGCTAAAAGGCATATATTAAAAAGTGATTGCTTAATTATGTGTGTTTATTTTGCGTGAGGTCTATAATCAGCAAGATGAGCCGGTGTGTTGATGTTATTTGCTGTTGTCTTGCTGTATCTGTTGAGTGGCTTATGCTAAGAAAAAAACTCTGACCTGCGGTTTTTGAGGTAATTGAGGATGTTCAAGTGCTCTCCTAAATAATTGAAGTGTTTTTCTCTCCTCCTCTGATCTTTTCAGATGCGTAGCTTTTGTGTGCTTGTAACAAGGTTAGCCTGTTAGTGACTCTTGTGATTCGCACCAGCCTTCTAATAAATGAAGGGACTTCTCGGAATGTCCTTTTACTGTTCTTCTCTGTAAATTATAAAGCAAAAACCAATAATTGGACTGTTTTACAGTAATTTTTCACCGCATATGGTAACTTAAGGTAACTTCAAGTTAACCAATGTATCTGTTTCTTGTATCTGTTCTTTGTGTTCCCTGAGATAAATTCCTCAAGGCCTTTTCAGACAGTAAATCCATGTGTTTGGCTTAGTGGAGTGGGGAAAGGGAGGTTTTGCTGGTCCTATGCCTTTTTTTCCCCCCGAAAAATTCTCATAAGCTACAAAAGACACCACTACTGCTGAAATTTTATGATTACAAAAGCACTTTTATATTGGAACAAAGTTCCTTCTTGTTACTATTTGATATGGTTGTGCCACTTGAATCCATTTTAATTTCAGAAGTTTGAAGTACTCATTGATTTTTTTTTTCCTTAAAGTCAATTCTTATAATAATTCACAGGGTCAGAGTGAAATCTGATATCAGTAAACATTAATGGTGTGTAACAGTATATCGTGTTAGAATATACAAAACTGCAACATTATGTATCTTGGATAGTGACAATGTGTATTGTGTATCTAGTTAACCCAAAATAAAAATTACTGTATGAGGGGAAAAAAATTCAAGTTCAGAGTTTTTGTTTCAGTACTACATTAAACTACTATATATAATGTTGAATATAATGTATAATAATGCAATGGTCCTGATAATGCCAAATGTCTTATGTAACCAGTAAAAAAGTGTCCTATATTATTTTAAATATATCTAGTCAAGCATGCTCTAAAATAATTCTGTGTTTTCTGCCTCAGAATCATGAATATTTTTATTCTGGTGTCACCATTGTTCTGTGCATTGGGTTCCCAGTAGGGATGGGCGATATCTTATCGTTTGCGATATACCGGTAAAAATTCTCCCCACGATAAGAATTTGTCTTCCCGCGATAATAACGATAAAGCCTAGTTGATGGCGCGACCCATCCGCACAGTGCCGTCGCTGGCCGTGTTGATGCCCTAAGCGTTATTCATTTATGATGGCCGTGGTGGCTGCGTTCGTCACTTAGTATATATGAACTTTTGTTGTGGTGCTCCCCGCAGCACTTGGTGCCCTACGCGGAGCGCGTGATGGGAGCGGCGGCACTGAATCCGCATCTCACGTGCAGAGCTGCGGAAGAGTTCATAGCTAAACGAGGGGCTACCTGAGGGCAATCTGAACTTGTACATACAGATGTATTTTCACTCGCTGAGCACTTGGACTGAGCGCTTAAGAGATTCACTCCGTCTCAATCGATCGGTAAAGCACACTATTTCAGTTCATCTCAATGAATGCGCGCAGTGTATTTGACGCACATTAAACACTAGTGTGAGGCGCGCGACTGAGAGCGCTCAGTGTTACACACACACTCAAAGAGAGAGCGAGAGAGTCTTACACAACACAGAATTGACGTGCTACATGTAAACAATATCCTTTGTTGTATTTTCCTGTAAAATAAAGGTGTTTATTTGGAATTATTCAGCCTTTCGTGAACAGGAAGAGACGAATGCACAAACCAAACGGGAATCTCATAGGCTGTGCCTGTTTTGATTTCAGCAAATCAGTTCGAATGAGCGCTGACAACGTGATTAATATTCATGAACCCAGAAGCTCATTAATCCTTAGTGCAGTTTATTTTTATTAGTTGAAGAATTCGTGGTATTATTTTATCAACTCAAATGACTGAAGTTCTATCATTAAATCCTTATTTGTAACTTTTTTGTAATCTGAAGACATGGTTGGGATAATTACTTTTGCTGTTTCTGCTATTTTTACTACTGTTTGCACCATGAGTGTATGAATACAGAATCGGTTTACATTTAAAACTTGTCATTGATTTGAATTATTATTGTTTGTATTGTGTGATGTTTTTCAGCACAGTTGCACTATTTAAACATTACCTGCACTTTTACAGAAGACAATTATATCTGCAACTTTTCCATTTCTGAAAAGGCTGGTGTGGAATTTTACATAAAAAAAATAAATGTATATATATTATGTATAGGGCTGTAATCTCCCAGTCGATTAGTCGATTATTGGTCGATACGTTCTGGCTCGACCAAAATTTTGATTGGTCGATTTTTTTCAGCGTTCATTTCATTAGTTTTTGCCGCGTTCATTTCATCAGTTTTGCTGCGCCGCGTTCATTTAATCAGGTGGAAAGCACTAATTGCTAATGGGGGTGTTTTCAGAGCACCCCTGTTTCACAGGTATCAGTCTGCCTTCAGAACACCCCCATTGTTTTCACTTCTTTTGGATTGGCCCAACCAACTGACGAAGAGAAGTCTCTCGCCGGTCCTTTGTTTTTCATTCCCGCTGGCTCAAACGCACACCCATAGCGGTAAACTTGAGGAACGCCCATCAACATACACATGAGGGGAAGCGTCACAACACCACGCTTCAGTCGTGCCGCAAAAGTGGATCTGTACTGTCCGTTTTGCCGCGTTCATTTAATCAGTTTTGCCGCGCCGCGTTCATTTCAACAGGTGGAAAACACTAATTGCTAATGGGGGTGTTTTCAGAGCACCCCTGTTTCACAGGTAACAGTCTGCCTTCAGAACACCCCCATTGTTTTCACTTTTGGATTAGCCCAACCCACTGGAGAAGAGAGACAGATTGAAGAAGGCTAGTTTTCTGTAACTTATATTATTTATTTAATTGTGAGAGCGTTTTTTCTGCTCTTGATCTGGCTTGTTTAATAAATATTCATTTTTTATTAAAGTGGACGTGCCTTTTGTGTTTAAGAGTAAAAGCTTTAAGTTAATAGTCTATTCGTGTCTCAGCCGCGAAGCTGAGCTCAGCTGAGCTCCTAACGTTCGAGCTGCACAGAGCGGCTGAAATTATACTGTCTGTCAGTTATTATAATACATATGACAAAAACAATTGTCTAAATTATGTTGCATATTCCTCAAAAGTTCTTGTGATGATATCTAGTTGACAATAGTACTATATTTTGGGAAGTCATAGGCTATGATATTGCGCAGGTGCACTTGATGCGACGCTGTCAGAGCCGACAGACTCGTGTGTCAGACTCATTTCAGTGCAAAATAATCAGCTCAAAAACGATTTAATATACTGCAAATAGCCTACTAGTTTTTTATGTTTATTTATAATTAATTTATGCAGACAACAAGGCTACCAAGTACTGCGCACAGTCCGCAGCTAATTAATTTAACTTTTTTTTTTCTAACGTCATTTTTAGTCGAAAATTTCAGGACTTCAGTCGACCAAGATTTTCTTTGGTTGATTACAGCCCTAATTATGTATTATAGGAGCCTATTTGATGACAGGTACGTTTTAAGTAAGATCATTTGTTTTTCTGAGTCTGCATGCAGCTCTCACTTGTATCCAAAAACATGGGGAATGATACTACATTTATCGTCATTGATATCGTTATCGCAATAAATACTAGAAAATATCGGGATACATTTTTAAGTCCATATCGCCCATCCCTAGTTCCCAGCACCATTTCCACCCCCAATGTAATACCAAATTTAGCATTTTAATCAACTCTACATTTTTTGTTAACCTTTTACCATATGTCTTGGAGTTTTGCAGCAATATCGCATTGTGAGTTCAGTATTGAATCGTGACATGAGGGTATTGTTACACCCCTAGTAAACAAAATTCCCATGTGTATTGATTTCATTCTTGGCTCTTCAAAAGGACATGCTCTTGTTTGTATACACTTTTAAAATGGGAATTATTTTCAGTGTTGGTTTAAAAAAAATATATATATTATATTATAGGGGTGTAACGGTACACAAAACTGACGGTTCGGTACGTACCTCGGTTTTGAAGTCACGGTTCAGTACGAGTTCGGTACAGCCTTTTTACAAAATTGCTTATTTATTTTTATTAAACAGTGGTTTACTTAAGAAAAAAAGTGTCTGTCCTTAAATGAATTAAATTATAACTAAAAGTTTATTGAAGATATTGCTGTAAACATAGGGAGCCCTTACTTGCACATTAATATTAAAGGTTAACAACAGAGCCCAAACTATTAGCCTAAATTCAGTGGCTATTTATTTTTAGGTATAATAATCAACACTCAAATAATAGTACGCATACATGTAAACTTCACATAAGGCTGTTTTTGCAATAACTTCTAAATCTAATTGTAAAATAGTTTTTCTCCAATTCGTTGTTGAAATATAATCATTTATACACAGTGTCTGTCATTTTCATGACAGGTTTATTTAAACATACATGAAATAATCAAGACATCACTAACAGGTTAAGTAGAATATAATGCATATATAGGCTTATATAGAGCATATATTTAGTGAAAGAGTTGTTTTCTCTAGTGAATAAAATTCTGTGGACACTGAATGACTGCCTGAGGTAAATGTGATGCTACATGACATTGTTTACAGCAGTTATTTTGAGGTGTTTCCGCCGTTGAAACACTGATTGAGCGATTACACCACATATGATACGTGACAGTAAGTTGTAATGTATCCTCAACATACCTTCAGATGTTTATTCATGTTTATTCTTTAGAAAGAGATGATCGATCACGTTCACAGATGGCCGCTTGAACTGTGATCAGTGTTCAGTGATCAGTCTCGCCACATTAAAGAGCGTCAAAACGGCAATTTATCGTTTGAATGTCGTGATAAAATGGACTGAATACTTAATATGTTCGTGTGGGATCTCGGATTGAAGTGTGTTCCGCGCTTAAAAAAAGCCTACCGTTAACTGTTAAAGACTATTCGGAAACCGTTTGGTACACGCGTGCACCGAACCGAAAGCCCTCTTCCGAAACGGATCGGTACGAATACGTGTACCGTTACACCCCTAATATATTATTTCAACCGAATTTAAATTAATTAAAAACATATCTGTTCTTCCTAGCTCCAAAATTTGGGGATCAACCCAGCCAACATCGGGTTCAGCACCCTGACGATGGAGTCGGATAAGTTCATCTGTGTCCGGGAGAAGGTCGGAGAACAGGCACAGGTGGTGATCATCGATATGGCGGACCCAAACACCCCCATCCGCAGGCCCATCTCTGCAGACAGCGCCATCATGAACCCTGCGAGCAAAGTCATTGCACTTAAAGGTAGGAGATTTACATTATTAGAGATAGATACCTATATTAACCTAATTGTAATGTCTACTGCATTTTTAGCTGAATTGAATCATAAAACCAGATCCAAACCAATTGTTGTTTTAAACTAGAACTTGTGTGTTGTTTTCTTAGTTTCATTCATTAAATCAGAGTTCTTTTTTAGTTTAAATTAAACTATTTCTAGAGTAAATGTTTTTGTATTTTCCTCATTATAGTCTACATCTTAGCCTACAGTAACATGATATGTTGTGTATTTTTGTCATGCAGCCATAATTGCTTTGTCTTTTTGTTTTGTTTCCTTTTTTGTTGCTGCTTTCTCATGTGTATGCAGACGGTGAGTTAATATTTTAGTACAATGATTTGTGAAAGTTATAATCCTGTTTCTAAAATGAACATCATGTAGAGTTGTTTGACCTCATTGCTTGTGTTGGTGTTTCTAGAGCCTCCACTTCAAGCAAGAAAATGTATTGAATAATGTTTTAGGATGCACATACACATTGTTCCTGTCCATTTCGCAAAGAAATGCTTACATTATTATGACATGAAACTTTAAAAGTTAAAGTATGTAGATGTTGTGAATGTGTTATGAGAACAACGGTAGTTTGATAATCAGCAATATTGCCGTTGTACATATAGGAGAGGTGTGCCTCAAAGTTCGGACTTGGGCCCCACGCAAATGCAAGCCATGATAGGCAATGTAAAGCAAACATGTCGTGGCATCTCTCTGATATTGTTTACATAGATAAAGACTGTTTAGCCAACAATATACCACGTAATTAGCCCAATTCGGCTAAACAGGATTCGACTTTCACAAAATTCATAGCTTGAATTTTCACATGTTGATTTCTGTAGACATAAGTAATCCAGTTTCTCTTTCTGGGGTCTGAAATATTGTTGGGCATACATGTGCTTTCCTGTTTTGTTTAATTCCAACTATTATATTTTTTTTAAATGCTTGCCATATTGAATCCTTTCCTTCACCCTCACTATGTAATCTTAACATCAAATGTCTCAAGTCCATGTAAATGAACCTGGGTAAAGGTAGCCTCGTAGTTTTATGGTTCTTGTGGTAGTTCATAGTCCAGTAGGTTTTAATCGCTATGCAGCTTGTGTTTAGGTTATGTGACTAACACTGTATCAGTGTCATGGTTGATGTTTGAGGAAATATATCAATAGTTTTTAGCACTTAGCTTAGTGCTTCTGTATAGTTGAGAGTTTTGTCATGCTGTGCAAATGGCTCTTTCATAGTCATCTTTCAAATTCTTAGCATGTTATTGATACATTAGGTGAAGTTAGTGTGAAACGGCATGAAAAATAAAATTTTCTGCTTTAACAAAGTTTATTTGTATCATCAAACCTGTTTGCTTTGCCTTTTCAGTAGAGGAAAAAAGAGCAGTGAATGGCTTGCATTTGAGAGCCAAAACAGTCAGTCGCAGTTTAAAATTAGATTAGCTTTAAATCGATTGCTTGTTTGTGGCTACAGACCATTTTATTAGGCTATCTTGGATTCACAATATCCTGTATGAATCCACCAGCACATTTCCTGAGCAATATTTAACCTGAAGTGATCTAGATTTGCACAGTTTTGCTTTTGGCCATTGTTCACACAGCATATAATCTTCATGACTGACTGTCCAAATTTGAAATATTATTAAGTCAGATTTGTTTATATCAACCATATGAACCAATTAATTAAGGCTTTCATGTTAGATCTAGGTTGGAACGAAACTCTGTATTGAGTTCTGAGCTCCTTGACATGTATTTGTTTCGTTGAGACGACGATGTTGTTGTCGTCTTCTGTTTAGGGTGTTTAGTAACCATAGTTAGTGCTGTTTCCTGCTCCCTTATTATGTTGAGACAGTCTTAAATGTGATTTAAATCCCTTCTATCCCTTTCTCACTCTGTAATGCTCACGCTACCACCCTTGCCATGTGATTTGAGTGTTAGCTTGTATTATGGGAATCATATCCACACAGGCCTGAAACATGTTAATTTGCTTCCGTCTATGCATATAGACTAAATTCTGACCTCTGCAGCAATCAGCTTCACAGCACCCTGCAATCTCACACTAGTTCTACTGAACATTTAAAGTCGGCATGAAATCAATCTATTTTCAAAATCCATTGATCTTAGTATGAATGAATCATTTGTGCATGTTTTTTTAATCTTGATTTGACTTCGATCTTTCTGTGAAAATGAGACATCTCTGAGGATGTAAGCCTGATGATGTAAAACTTTTCTCTTTCGATAATCTGTTTCACTTGGATGTGGAAGAAAAGATCTGTCACTGCTTCCATTGCATCGCAACTTAAGGCCCCGATATATTACCGGCAAAGTTCTTTTTCGTTCTTCATTTCGGGGTAAAATGAAGTTTGAAATGCATGAGCAGCGATATACTGTTATCGAACATCCAACGCCGCCCACTCTGCGGAGAGCAAAGTTTTGATGAATATGTAAATATGTGCTTCACGCTTTCCTCTCAATAACAAAATTGAGAAAACGGCAAGCATTTTAATAAAGCATAAGAAAAGCATCAGATCATAGCAATGTGGATGTTTGCACGAGCTCTACGGCACTCCAGTAAAGTCACGTTTATTTATATATCGCTTTATACAATAGATTGCTTAAATCAAACAGCTTTACTGTATTAAACATGAAAAACAGCAGCCTGGATGCCAGCCGAAGTTAGCCCCGCCCACAACATTTGAATGCAGGAAGTTCGGTCTGAACTTGATCCGTTGTGGAGCAACTATGACCGAACCAGAGCTGTTTAGACCAATCAAATTTTCAGGACGGGCTTTATACTATAATGGACAGATGATCATCAGTAACGTAATCATCCACGTCACCAAAGAGCGCTTGGGTTGAATTAGTTTACTAAACGGAGAACTTGTTCGTATATGCATTCACCTTTCTCAAATTATGATCGTATTGGTGTGTTCCTTGTATCCTTAAATTCTTTTTAACAACACCGGCAAAGATTGTTTACACTTCTTCTAGTGTGCATGTAGTTGAGTTCTGTTGACAACTATGCGTCGCTCAACATACGTCACTCACTCCGTTGCTCTGATTGGTTGTAGGTCTATCCAATTGAGTGCAGAGGCATTTTCCTTCCTGGTTCGGTTGAAACACGATCCAATAATCACAGCCCAATGGAGCAGCATCAGACTCATATTTTGACTAGAATCTGAGGATGACGACGTCAGGCTAGAAAAACATTGTCAATGTCTCGTTTCATCAGAAGTACAACTTAATTTTCTACTATAAAGCAGCTCTCCAGTAGCCTGACAAGCCAGACCCATGTCAAGATGTTGGGTCTGGGAACTCACCATTGGCAGGGCTCAATCCGAAGGGCGGGATAAACGGTTGTCTTTCAAATTCCCTCTGCAGGCAATAGGATAGCGCTACAACCAACCAGAGCAACGAAGAAGGTGAAGCGGAGCTAGTTGATAGATTAAACTTTCGCCGTGTCCGGTCGGCAAAACTCTGAACACATCTTCCTTTTTTAAGAATGACTTCAGTGCCGTTCTTTGTTCTTTTCTCAAAGAAAAGCTTAACTCTAAATCTTCCAGAGTCGCGGCCAAAGCCGATTCGAAAGGCCGCTGTTCGCCAGCTTCTTTGTTTACGAGTAGCACGCGGAACCGCCCGCAACTCTGCCGTCATTATGTTAAGCCCGCCCACCGACTCTATACACGATGTGATTGCCCTGACCAGAGTTTGTTTTTTCAAGCTCGCAAGCCAACAGAGAGTTGCTAGACGCCCTAGCTGCAAATGATATTTGCTGCCGCTAGGGTGCGTCTAGATTTCTAGGCTAGTTCTCCAGTGAGTTCATGTTTTCACTCCTGAACGTCTAACCTCGACCGACTGAACAGCCCAAATGAACACTCATACCTACCTATTATGTAATTGCCATTTACCAATGGTTGTGCGAAGGTTTTTCGGAAAGTTTGCTTTGGCAAGCTTCGTTTTGGCCTTATTTTGTTTTAAATGACGTCACATCAGTTCGTTCTTCGATTTCGTACGAAGTATATCGGGGCCTTTATAGTAATGCCAGCACAGAAAATTTGATCTGACCAGCAAGCCGTTTGAGGTCAAGATGAACTTCAAATTTACCTTTTTTAGTTATTAATTTGTATATATTTTATTTAATAAAAAATAAATACATAAAATGTCTTTGAAACATTAATATTCTGCTGACATCACCTAAGTCACAGAGGCTGGGAAAATGTTAACCAGTCCCAAATATTTAGGCATAATTTTGGGTTACTGTTGTGTATAACTTTCCCGTAGTTAATGCAATCATTTTACATTGGTTTGCATTAATGTTTATTGTTAAAATAATGATACATTTTGGAAAAAAAAACATCCTCCACATCCCGGTCAAATGGCTGCCTCAAAATCAAAACCACATTGCAAAAGTAAAACATTTCATGTTGACTTTAGAAATCATTTTACTGCTATCCTTGTCTTAATTGTATCGGTACACAAAGATCAGTTTAACTGGAACCTGAAGGAAGTAATTCATCACATAGATTAGTGTTTGTTTTTATGAATAATCGGTTGGAAGTTAATCAGGTGAGTTGCCGCCAAGTTTTCCTTTCCCATAACACACATTATTTCGCCAGTCACAATGTGTGTGCAGTAAGTCTTGTGCTAAGATGAAATCAGTCTCTGGTGTTTAATTTGAGTTGTCTAAATCCGTTCACAAATTCTCTCCACACTCGCTTTTTGATTGCTTGGCTTCATTTGTCTAACTGCTGAATGAGCTGTCATGGTGGGCTTGCCTGATGCACTTCCAGCCATGACTGACAATATTTCTACCCTGATGGTTTTGTAATCTAATACAAAAAAAATTATTAATGTGTGTAAAAAAGTGAAAATGTTGTCTACATGACGTGTCTCCTTTATTCCTCTCAGCTGCCAAAACCCTTCAGATCTTTAACATCGAGATGAAGAGCAAGATGAAAGCCCACACCATGACCGATGATGTCACTTTCTGGAAGTGGATCTCTCTTAACACGGTTGCCCTGGTGACCGATAACGCCGTCTATCATTGGAGCATGGAGGGAGACTCTCAGCCGGTCAAAGTGTTTGATAGACATTCCAGCCTGGCAGGCTGTCAAATCATCAACTACCGCACCGATGCCAAGCAGAAGTGGCTGCTGCTCATTGGCATTTCTGCTCAGGTGTCATAATCATTTTAAATAATCATTCAGGATTTCTGGTCTAGAATTATGTACACAATTATTGTTGTTCTTTACACACACATGCTCACATTGAGATAATGTTTTCTTGCATTATTTCTTTTTCATTTAAATTATTTGAGTTTCATTCATTATTTGAGTCAATTATTTCTTTGTTTTTCTTTCAGTCAGATGTTGGATATTAGATCAAAGGCATATTTCCAAATCTCTCAAGTATTCTGTTTCTGGTTACAGCAAAACAGAGTTGTTGGTGCCATGCAGCTGTACTCCGTTGACAGGAAGGTGTCACAGCCTATCGAGGGTCATGCCGCAGCCTTTGGCCAGTTCAAAATGGAGGGAAATGCAGAAGAGTCCACTCTTTTCTGTTTCGCTGTGCGGGGTCAGGCAGGAGGAAAAGTGCGTTTTTCCCGAAATCTTTATCACATTCAATTGCGTTAACTCTGCAAAGATGCATAAATGACCAAATTACCAGCATTTCTAACACAGTTGTCTAAGAAAAATATAGGAAGTGGTCTGGACAGTTTTTTGGGTGTTAACTGACGTTTTTGAGGAAGAGGTCATGCAGCTTGCTAGTTTTAGTTTCAGATGTTCATTTTACTACTATTATTGAATAACATTCACCTAATTTAATTTAATCTGTTGCATCATTTTTGAAGCACGTTGAGATGTGTGTATTGCTTCACAACATGAAATTGACTAAATTGATTCACTGTGCAGCTTCACATTATTGAAGTGGGGACACCACCGACCGGCAACCAGCCATTCCCAAAGAAAGCTGTGGATGTATTTTTCCCTCCAGAAGCGCAAAATGACTTCCCTGTGGCCATGCAGGTATGTGGGTTCTTGGTCTTTCCCAGGTAAATGAGAACTTATTTCCTTCCTTCCATCTTTCCATCTTTCCATCTTTCCTTCCTTCCTTCCTTCCTTCCTTCCTTCCTTCCTTCCTTCCTTCCTTCCTTCCTTCCTTCCTTCCTTCCTTCCTTCCTTCCTTCCTTCCTTCCTTCCTTCCTTCCTTCCTTCCTTCCTTCCTTCCTTCCTTCCTTCCTTCCTTCCTTCCTTCCTTCCTTCCTTCCTTCCTTCCTTCCTTCCTTCCTTCCTTCCTTCCTTCCTTCCTTCCTTCCTTCCTTCCTTCCTTCCTTCCTTCCTTCCTTCCTTCCTTCCTTCCTTCCTTCCTTCCTTCCTTCCTTCCTTCCTTCCTTCCTTCCTTCCTTCCTTCCTTCCTTCCTTCCTTCCTTCCTTCCTTCCTTCCTTCCTTCCTTCCTTCCTTCCTTCCTTCCTTCCTTCCTTCCTTCCTTCCTTCCTTCCTTCCTTCCTTCCTTCCTTCCTTCCTTCCTTCCTTCCTTCCTTCCTTCCTTCCTTCCTTCCTTCCTTCCTTCCTTCCTTCCTTCCTTCCTTCCTTCCTTCCTTCCTTCCTTCCTTCCTTCCTTCCTTCCTTCCTTCCTTCCTTCCTTCCTTCCTTCCTTCCTTCCTTCCTTCCTTCCTTCCTTCCTTCCTTCCTTCCTTCCTTCCTTCCTTCCTTCCTTCCTTCCTTCCTTCCTTCCTTCCTTCCTTCCTTCCTTCCTTCCTTCCTTCCTTCCTTCCTTCCTTCCTTCCTTCTTTTTCTTCCTTCCTAAAGGAACACTCCACTTTTTTGGAAAATAGGCTCATTTTACAAGTCCCCTAGAGTTAAATAGTTGAGTTTTACCGTTTTTGAATCCATTCAGCCGATTTTGTATCTGGCGGTAGCACTTTTAGCATAGCTTAGCATACATCATTGATTCTGATCAGTCCATTAGCATCTCATTCAAAAAATGACCAAAGACACTTTCAATATTTTTCCTATTTAAAACTTGACTCTTCTACATTTACATGGTGTGCCTAGACCAACTGAAAATTAAAAGTTGCGATTTTCTACACCTATATGGCTAGGAACTACTTTCTCATTCCTGCGTAATAGTCGCGGATCTTCGCGTCCGTACCATGGCTGCAGCAGCGCAATGATATTACAGCGCCTGAAAGTAGCCCCAGCTAGGTAACTTTCAATGTGACCGGCACTAAGTTTGTGTAGTTGCAAAGAAAGTTTCAGGCTTGCAGCCGACAAATTACGTGTGGATTTACCTGTGTGATTAGCCATGGTTCTGTGTGTTGTAAAGGGCTGTGATAGTAAGTCGAAGGTGTAACTACCACCATGTTTCAAAGAATACCAACGAATCATTGCACTGCTGCAGCCATGGTACGGCCGCGAAGATCCGCGACTATTACGCAGGAATGAGAAAGTAGTTCCTAGCCATATAGGTGTAGAAAATCACAACTTTTCATTTTCAGTTGGTCTAGGCACACCATGTAACTGTAGAAGAGTCAAGTTTTGAAATAGGAAAAATATTGAAAGTGTCTTTGGTCATTTTTTGAATGAGATGCTAATGGACTGATCAGAATCAATGATGTATGCTAAGCTATGCTAAAAATGCTACCGCCAGATACAAAGATCGGCTGAATGGATTCAAAAACGGTAAAACTCTTGTTCCTTTAACTGGTTGTCCCACAGTTTGTGGTTGAATATCACAATATGATTTTAAAAATTAAGTTATAAAATGAGTAAACCTTTGATTTATATGGTACAAATATGGTACACCGCTGTTTAAAAGCTCACTGCAATTTTAATAATTGCTTTTATTCAGCATAGATGTAGTAAATTGCTCAAAATTGACTTTTACATTTTTAAATAAATGCTGTTCTTTTGAACTTTTCATCACCACGAAAATATTAAGCTGCACAGCTGTTTTAAATTGTACTAATATTTCAAGTGTTTTTGTGTGCAGACATGGTGATCATAAGAGCCTTTTTTCCCTTAAAAAATATTCTCATCTTACTGACCCCAAGGTTTTGAATGCTAATGTTAATGCAATGCAACCTATTTCTCATCACACAGATCAGCTCCAAACAGGACGTCGTATTCCTCATCACTAAATATGGTTACATTCATCTGTACGACCTGGAAACGGGCACCTGCATCTACATGAACCGAATCAGCGGAGAGACCATTTTTGTGACTGCACCCCACGAAGCTACCGCTGGAATCATCGGCGTCAACAGGAAAGGACAGGTATGTGCTGAACCTTGAAATCAGATTAACCCAAGTGGGAATGAAATTTATGCATAGCAGGATATCCTTCAAGCAAATTAAGCCAAGCAGTGATAAAAGTGCCGTAATGTTTACAATTTTCAGGGAAATCAACCTTCAAATGGCTTAGTTAAAGTTGTCTCTGCATATTAAACTGGGTTAGGAGGAAGTATATTAACACTGAAAAAAATGACACGCTTCAGCTGTAATTAGTGTCAGTATTTCAAATTTCTAGCAGCTGTGTCACTTTGATCCTGCGCTGTGTGCGTTTGGTCGGATCTCCGCTCTGTCAGACGGAATCTAAGGAGGACACAACTCAGCTGATTACCCCAGAGGCAGAACATTTAATACCCCGTCTTACTGAGACACGGAAACCACCCATCCTCCCTCTACACGTTTCCCTCTATCTTTTTTCGTTTCCTAGCTCGAAGCATTTCTCATTCTTCTCCATCCTGAAATGTTCTCTCAACTTGTAGATCGAGGACACCGCAGTTATTAGAAGCATCATGATGTCATAAATGAGGTCAAAACGATAAATTTCTCCCCCCGCTCCAAATCCCAGAACGTTAATAAATACTCGGGTGTTCAGTATCTCAGGTGAGTCGACGCTCCTGTCCAAAGGCTCTCCTTGTTCACAATGCTCCATTATGAGCTTGTTAATGGATCCCGCGAGCGGGTAAATAATTTTCCAGCCATGCCGGAGAAAGTCTTAAATTATGCAGCAGGTGACAGAAAGCCAATCCAAACTGTGTCACGCTGAACCTGAAGAGCACTGTTACCTTTTTCAATAATACAGAACCTCCGCCTGGGTCGACCAACAATGCCATGCACAACATAACAAAGGTGAACGGCATAGAGTTAATGCATTGTTACACAAACAGACTAAAGGGTTAAATGGTGTTTTAGCTTACAGTTGTTATTTTGTAGAGCGTTACGTAATTGGGTTACAATACGTTTATCTATTATTTAAGGGTTAGAGATCTAGTACATTATGGATGCATTCGTTATAGAGTGAATTTCACACTGGAATAATTGTCTGAATATGATTTATTTAAGTTTAGTTAAAGGAAAAGGTATGCAGATCTCTCTTCCTGTCTCTGTTTCCCCTGCTCATACTGGCATTCTCCATCTTCCTGTCCTCTGCACCTCTCAGCACTGCTGGGTGATGAAAAGTCAGGTTGTAACCAGCTGCGTCTGCACTCATGAGCGGAGTGACCTTGAGAGAGAGCCTTCACTGAAAATAGCTGCAGAGAATTCAAGAGGGAGACAGGCTGAGGGAGAGAGAAAAAAGTGGCAGTTATCATGTGATCTTGCCGTGGGAGGCATTGACTGGCGTCCTAAATCCTTTTGCGTTAACAGAGGCGGAACCTGACCGCCAATAACTGCGTGCGTAGGGAGAATGCATCAGCTTCTGTGACATCACGTGTTGCCCTCCCTTTTCTTTCAATTATGCCTACTACACTGTAGTACTGAATTGGACTATTGTAACATGACTCTCAATAAGCCAAATGTCTGGTCTGTCTACTTCAGCTGCTAGACAGCTCCTATGGTCTGGAAAATAAAAAATGTATTATGTAATAGAAATATTTTTTGCGACCACTACACATTTTCCTGCGTTATAGCATAATACAATTTATAACTGTAATATTTATTTGTTTATTAATGGTATGAGCAATAATAATGAATAATACGGGTTTCTTCATTTTGGCATAATAAATGCACAAAATGATAGTTGTTGTTGTTGTTGTTGTTAATTTATCCATTTGTTTATTATGCCAAAAAATAGAAGCCCTTTTTTTAAGAAATTAGTAATAATCATTCATTCATTCATTCATTCATTCATTCATTCATTCATTCATTCATAATAAACAACAACAATAATATTAATAATCCTCATCATAAAGCAATAATAACTATATTATTTATGTATATATTTATTATTTTAATATTTAATATTTTATTTGTTTATCAATAGTATGTATAATAATAATAATAATAATTAATCAAATGGGTTTCTTCATATTGGCATAAATACACAAAATGATAGTTGTTGTTGTTAATTTATCGATTTGTTTATTATGCCAAAAAGTAGAAGCCCATTTTTTATTAATAATACATTAATTAATAAATTAATAATAAACAACAATGATGATAATAATAATAACCTTCATCATAAAGTAAAAACTATATTATGATTTTTAATGTATATATTTGTTGTTAATTTAATATTGCTATTGTTATTATTCATAATAATAATAATACAATTAAAGTATTGTCATAAATTAGCAATAATTATTATTATTATTATTACTACTATTTTAGCTGTTAATAAAAGTAATTGAAAAATAGACTGATTATGCTTAAATATAAAGTGCGTTACAAATAAAATGTATTATTAATAATATTTTTATATTAAATAATTCAAAACAATGTAACGTGGGCTGTTTGGTAAATTGTGTAAATTTTTAAGCAAACTGAAATAGATATGTCCATTTGAGGACCGAGATACTGGGATGTGCTCTATGCAGATGTTTGAGTTTGGGGTCCTCATCAGGAATGACTCATTATTACTATCATCTTCTCCTCAGGCCTTGGGCTTTTATTGACGTCAATGCAGCGTTCTTCCCTGTTGGCCACTGCAGCCTCTGTCTATCACACACACACGCAAATGTAATCTCTCATTCACTTGCCCTCTCCTTTTCTTTCTCTCTCACTGCCTCTTTGTGGAGGAAAGCTGATAGACACAATGAGATGCTCTATTTTTACTCCTCTCTTTAGTGTCTCTGCCTCCCTCCATCTCTGGGTGAGCTGACCCATATTGTTGGGGGTGGACCGTGCGGGTTTAAGTGGAGAGTGATGTGCATCCATGCAGAATAACGGCTGTGACTTTGACCTGCTGATGCCGATCTAGAACACACAGTAGCGTACAAAAACTTACGACATGCAGCAGATATACAGTGCGCGCTTGTCCACCTTTTTGGTCGCAAGGAATTATAATAGTCCTGGACTGATTTATTTCAAATAACTTGCCTTCACTTGTCTAGTCTAATCCGTGTTCATGCAAGTAATAGTATGCATTAAACACCATAAATCTGTTTTACTGGCGTGTGCGTCACTGTTTCAACCGAGTACAGTAGCTGAAGAAATTGTCCTTCTAGGCTTCCATATGTACTATACTGAAATATGGCTGAACGATGGGCTTTTAGCAACTTTAACTTGTCTCTTGGCCAAACATCTACAGTAATTATGTCAAACTTTATAGGCGTCTCTCAAACGACCACTTGGTCGGGCAGTAATTCATTAAGTAGCAGCACGTTTTATTGGAAATAAAGATAAAAGATCAAAGCAGTGACTTCTTGGTTGAAAGAAGACTCCCTCCACGTCTCACTGCACTCCTGCATCTGATCACGTTACATACTCGAGACGAGCATCAGTATGCACCTTAGCTTCAGTGTGAGGAGGTCAGCTGATACGAGGTGTTATGTTTTCTCATTAAGGGTCATTGAAAGGGGATATTGCACAACAGATCAGTTGTGCTCTGTGTGTGATGGATTTTCCAGCTGCTTTTATGCAGGTAAACATGACCTGAATAAAAATTCTCAAGTTTGCAATATCGCAGTGTGTGTGATAACTGTCAAAAATCAGCTCACTATAGAAGCCTGATGTAATTCAACTAACCATTTATAAGTCTTAAAATATTATAGTTGTTAAATATTAGAAATTAAATGTTTAGTTACATACGGTTTGGGCACTGGGAACGTCCCTGAACTTCCTGTCCTTCCTTCCTGGTGCTGAATTAAGAGCTCTGTTGAGAAAATTTGACAAATAATATTTAAAATAGAGAAATAGACATTTTGTTGTTGTTATTAAAGAAATCAAAAGTGGATTTAAGCTTTTTGGCATAAACAAATAGATAAATTATTAACACTTATAATGCTTATTATTATTATTAATAATAATAAATTATCTGTTAACAAATAGATAAATTACAGAATAGTAATACAGCAATACAGTAGTAATAATAATGATAACAGAGCATTTCTCAGTATTACATGTGTTTGCGTTGTTCATTCTCCTCGTTTCCTGGTCTGATTCTCTATATATACCAGAAATGTGGTCTGAAAGATAAAATGTCTCCTCTTACTGTACATCAGTGCAAGTGAAAATGACTAATTGCTAATATAAATAACAAACTGTGACTTTGTGTTCTATGTTTTTTAGGTGTTGTCAGTGTGTGTTGAGGAGGAGAACATCATCCAGTACATCACCAATGTGCTGCAGAATCCAGACCTGGCTTTGCGGATGGCGGTCCGGAATAATCTGGCAGGAGCAGAAGAGCTGTTCGCCCGCAAGTTTAACAACCTTTTTGCCGCAGGGAGCTACTCGGAGGCAGCTAAAGTGGCCGCTAACGCTCCAAAGGTGAGGAGAGCTGAATATTCTTGTAAAATATTATTTAGTAATAATAGCATAATTTTATAAATTAAATGTATGTATTATTATTGAATGTTACTTTTTATTCTTCTTAATAATATTAATTTATTAAACAACTATATTATAATTAAATAATAAATATTATGTTAAATAATATTCGCTTGATTCAACAATTGTAACGGTTGGGTTCTAATATATGCATGCATTTGTCATATTTGCTTGCTTATAATATTTTATTATTATATAATATAAATAAAATTAAAATGTATTATTTGTGTATATTTTTTATTATTTAATATATACTTTATTATTATTATTATTATTATATAAATGATTAATTATATGATATATTATATCATACAACAATTTAATAATTATATGATTAATATTATATTAAATATATTTGCTTGATTCAACTATTGTAATGGTTGGGCTCTAATATATGCATGAATTTGTCATATTAGCTTGCTTATAATATAATATAATATTATAGACTATTATTTATGATTTATTTATTTATTAGTATTTATTAGTATAGTGCTAAATATATACGTTGTTGTATAAATTATATAAAAATGATATAATAATGATATTATAAATATGTAGCGCCCCCTGCCCTCTTAGGATGTCACCACTCCTAAGTTTTATTAGGGTGGAGCACCGGATTCAGTTAATATGTCTCTCGACAAGTTATTTAAATGATTTCCCACCTCTGGTATTAAAATAGTTGTGAGCTGCTCCTTAAACTTCTCTGTTGTAGTAGGATAGATGTTGTAAAATATGTTAAGACTTCACAATACAGGTATATCACACTATATGGTTTTATTATCACAGAGAGTAGATCATCAAATTGTTAAATTGAAAATAAATAGAAAAATAAGTAAATAAATAAAGCAATAAATAGATGGAGTATAAAGAGTAATAAAATATACAATATTACAATATCACCTGTAACTGTAACACCCCAATAAAGGAAACTGTACACTTTAAATTGTCTACTGAGTGGTTTATTTCAACTGCAACCCTCTATAAATATTTCTCAGTATGTAGATGACTAAACCTGTTATAAGTAAAATACACACAAACCTATAGCCTTATATAGGCAGGGAAATGAGTCCCTCAGACTATGAAGGGCTTTTTGTAGCCATAACTAGACAATTACAAACGTGGGCACACACACACATTCACCAACCCCACCGCTGCAAGCCTGAGTCGTTGCTAGAGTGCGTTATGGCCCTTTAAAACACAAATGGCCTCTTCACTCCAATGAGCAATATAAAACAATACAAAGTACCTCAATCCAGGTATAGGTAACGTTAATTCAATCACGTAGGGTGAATTCAGGGTGATTGGGACACTTTTTCCAAGTCATCTAAATGGCAAAAAGTGTCCTAATCACCCTGAATTCATCCTATGTCAAGCGGTCCGCTCGGGTTCTCACTTGCTCTGACGCCGGCTGCAAATCTTAAACAAATGATTAAAAATCTTTATTTATTTGTTTATTTATGAATTATTAATAAATATATACTTATATTATTTTTATATAAATTCTATAACTATATAATAATTATATAATGAATATTATATTAAATAATATTCCCTTGATTCAACATTTATAATGACTGGGCTCTAATATATGCATGCATTTGCCATATTTGCTCGCTGACCCACTTCTCTTCATATCTTGTTGATCTCAGGGTATCCTGCGCACCCCTGACACCATCCGCCGGTTCCAGAGCGTCCCGGCCCAGCCTGGCCAGACGTCCCCACTGCTGCAGTATTTCGGAATCCTGCTGGACCAGGGCCAACTCAACAAGTTTGAGTCTCTGGAGCTGTGCAGACCTGTCCTTCAGCAGGGCCGCAAACAACTGCTGGAGAAATGGCTAAAGGAGGACAAGGTATGTGGAAGAGGTCGCAGGGGAGATGGGTTATCTCCACACACACCCACACCCACCCTCTTCCTCTGTACACATGTGTTTGTGTGAGAGGCGCAGGGAACAGGGTGTGCTCTTCACATGTTTTTTTTTCCCCCACAAACAGAAAGAATGCCTCCATATTTTTGTGACAAAGAAGGAGTCTGTGTGAAAACAAACTGTGTTGATTGTGAGAGTGACCGTTTGTGTGTGAATGTGTGTCTGTTATCTAAGATGTTTGCTTTAGATGTGATGTCATGTGTTTGTTATGTGGGGCGAAGGGTGTTTGGGTTTTTTCCTTCTAAAGCACAGAAGAGGAAAGTCTTGGGATTCATTCCAGTTTGTTTTTTACAATCCACACTCAAAATAACTAAAAGTGTTCTTTCTCATAGTCTCAACAAGTAACATCTCTCGGTTTATTGATTGTACTGACGTGATTTGTTGTTCCACGACCATGATTTATTTGGAGAGTTGAGGACCATGATCCTTTGCTCAGTCCTGAAATGCATTTGAATGGAATAAATGCACACACAGAACACTATACCTTACAATTGAACCTTATATGTCACCGTTTAAAAATTAGGGGTCAGTAAGATTTTTTTTAAATAGAAATGGATACATTTTATTCAGCAAGGACACATTAAATTGACCTGAAGTGACATTAAAAGACTAGTATAATGTTACAAATGATTTATATCAGAAATGCTGTGCTTGTGAACTGTCCATATGACACACAAACTGTACCACAAACAGACATATTAAGCAACTCAACTGTTTTCAACACTAATAATAATAAGAAATGTTGCTTGAGCAGTAAATCAGAAGAATTATTTCTGTAGGGTCATGTGACCCTGAAGACGGGAGTAATGATGCTGAAAATGTTCAGCTTTCCCATCACAAGAATAAATTACATTTTAAAATGTATTAAAACAGTACTAAACAATAATATTGTTTTTACTGTATTTTTGAAACGCAGCCAACATTAAAAAAAAATCTTACCAACCCCAAACTTGCAAAACAGTTGTGTATGCTAAACGATATAAATTTATTCTATAGAGAAATATAATTGATTATGTATATTTCACACATTCACATTGTCATATAAACGAGCAATCATTAAATAGACTCATGTAAGTGTTAAAAACCTAGAATATACATATCCGTTTCATTTCCATTCAGACATAACTGTAAAACTCCATCCATTAGCCCAAAAAACGAAAACTAATGACGTGGTCAAAAGGAATTCTGCGTGTAAGCCTTTTCAGCCTTTCGGTGAAGTTCTTTTAATTTATTGATATCTCATTTTAAATCTGACTCCATTAATAATTTTATCTGACTCCAATTCTAAGTGACTCCATAAAGTGTGCTACATTTAGAGTTTATCAGCTGATTTTATGATTAGTTGCGATTTAATTTAGATCGTTGATTTTCTTTATATCTTCCTAGTTTTTATATTCGTTCATCGAGAGACCCTAAATCGCTTAGAGACATGACGCGTCCGGATATCGCGCGCTCACGGGCACAAAACGGTTACTTCTGTGATTAGTCAGAGGATGCAGGGTGAATATTTTACCTTTAAGTGGTTGCACATGCTCACTCAACAAAAAGTGTAATTTTAGTAATATTCACGGACTACAACGTGCTAACCCAGCGATAGTCAGAAATCGGAATATCGCGTACGCTGCGCTCCATGCTTCAGTCGTACCGTCATCGGTGTGATCTATCATAACCCTAGATTTTGCGGTAATAAAGGACTCTACATCGATCCATACTAGAATAACGATTTCGGAACCATACAAGAGAAATCAAGGTTAACATTTATTTTGGCCAGACAGGAAAAGTAAATATCGTAAACAAGAATCCATGGCACACAACTGATCAGCGTAAAAACATAAAACACAATTGCAAAGCAATATGAAAATAATTTAAAAGAGTCATCATGTCTGGCACATCTACATGCAGTTTGCACGGGGGGTCTGATTGCAGAATATTCCCCCAGAGAGTTAGAACATCCAGCCTTAAATACTCCAACTAGAACAAAAGGTTTGTAAATATTTGCATCACCCCCACCTGGTTTTGGGGGAGTGGATCAGATATCTTTGAAGAGACTACTCAAAGGAGAACTGAATTCTCATTAGTTTTCCAATCTTTCTAATACTACCAGTGACTGCAGTGAAACTGAGACCATTTTACCATTCGCACTGAGACCTTTAAAAAGACATCAAACATGAAAAGGATAAAACAATAAATTTACAAATAACATCATCACTGATATATCTGCATTTGGTGACTTGAAACCAGGACAAGGAGAGGGCAAAATGGGGAGGGGGGAGGAATGTTTGTCAGGGTGTTGTCACAGTTTCTGTGAGATCTTTTCCTCAAGATTAGTGACTTTTATTGTTCAATTACTGAGGTGTGTAGCTCAGCTTTTGTCTTAGCACCAAAACCGACTCTTACATAACTGAAAAATTATTTGTGAGTGAGGTTAAAACGAGGTTATTCACACAAAAAGAATCGGTGCATGTGAATCGAACAACACTGCACTCTAAAATTGTGCTTTTAATGTGTTTTTAACCTTTGTGAAATTCTGTTGTTCTCTTCAGCTTGAATGTTCAGAGGAGTTGGGCGACCTGGTGAAGTCTGTGGACCCCACTCTCGCTCTCAGCGTCTATCTGAGGGCCAACGTACCCAACAAAGTCATTCAGTGTTTCGCAGAAACCGGACAGTTCCCCAAGATCGTTCTGTACGCCAAAAAGGTATGATGACAGATCAGTCTATTTTAAGCGTAAATAGAATCGAATGAATTGAAATATGGGCTCAAATTAAATAGGTTTGAAAACACACTAATACTTCACTTGGTGATTATAGGTGGGCTACACTCCAGACTGGATCTTCCTGCTGAGGAATGTGATGCGGATCAGTCCGGATCAGGGTCTGCAGTTCGCTCAGATGCTTGTTCAGGACGAGGAACCGCTGGCTGACATCACACAGGTCAGGAACGAAGGAGGAGAGGAGATGAAAGTGGGAGGTTGAGAAGAAAGGAACAAAAGGAGGAGAATTTGAAATGATTTAGAGAGAAACCATGTGACCCCCCTGTTTGTTACGAACTCAGAAGGATATTCACTGACAATTTTGACACGTTTTTCTCCCAGATCGTTGACGTGTTTATGGAGTATAACCTGGTCCAGCAGTGCACGTCCTTCCTTTTGGATGCTCTGAAAAACAACCGCCCATCAGAAGGACCTCTGCAGACCCGTCTGCTGGAGATGAACCTGATGCATGCACCACAGGTACACAATGCAGAAGAACATACTGAAAAGCATCTTGACACACTTATTGTCATTTGCATTAGACTCTTTTCAAGCACAATGGTCCCTTGCAGGTTGCAGATGCCATCCTAGGAAACCAGATGTTCACGAACTACGATCGTGCCCATATTGCCCAGCTGTGTGAGAAGGCGGGGCTTCTGCAGAGGGCTTTGGAGCACTATACTGACCTGTACGACATCAAACGAGCTGTCGTACACACACACCTGCTCAACCCGGAGGTACCCAACAAGTGTTGACTTTTTATTCATGCCGAATAGGGGTGTGAACTGTCACTGGTCTCACGATTCAATTCGATTACGGTTATCTCGTCAATGGTTTGATTCGATATCACTATTCGTTGCATCCTCAATTTAGAACTAATAAAAGTAAATAGGATACTAAAAGCGCATTAAACTGTCAAGTAATGTACTTAAGTTACAATAACACTCACACATACTCGCACACACTCGTAAGAACAAACACACACGCGCACACACATACCCGCACGCACACTCACAAGCACATCCTGTAAATGTTAAAATAGTGGGTGCATTTTTTATTAATTACTTTTGTGTTTCGCCTCCCGCCGAGAAGTACGTATGCGACGAATGACGTCATAGAAATGTCAGTAGGCTATAATCAATTATGGTCTATTACGTCATCAATGCCTAATCGTCCAGGTCTGCATCACGATGCAACGATTAATTTCAATACCCCCTAATGCCGAATAAAAGTATGACCATCTTTTTTAATTCCGTCTCTCTTCATTTTGCTCTGTTAATGTCTGCAGTGGCTGGTGAACTACTTTGGCTCTCTGTCAGTGGAGGACTCTGTGGAGTGTCTGAGAGCCATGCTATCTGCTAACATCAGGCAGAACCTGCAGATCTGTGTCCAGGTGGCCTCCAAGTATCACGAGCAGTTGACTACCCAGTCCCTCACCGAGCTTTTCGAGTCTTTCAAGAGTTTTGAGGGTAAGAACATCCTTTCATTCCTTCTTTTTTATTATCTGGTGTCACAGGAAAGTTCACACACTTTGACATTTGACACTTTGACGCTTCCACAGTCATGGACAACCAGGAAATATCAGGGAATATTAAAGTTTATGAAATTATTCTTTTTTTTTATCTGTTGTATTTAAAGGAATAGTTCATCCAAAAATTTTAAATTTCCCATAATTTACTCACCCTCAAGCCATCCTAGGTGTATATGACTTTCTTCTTTCAGCCGAACACAATCAGAGTTATATTAAAAAATATCCTGGCTCTTCCCAGCTTTTTAATGGCATTGAATAGTGCCCAAGTTTTTGAAGCTCCAAAAAGCCCATCCATCCATCCATCCATCCATCAAAGTAACTTTAAAGCACTGCTACTACAGCAATTCACATTTAGTTCACATTCACATTGTTTTTAAGGCAGCATGTCAAGCTAAAAACAAATCACATAAAAAAATTTTTTTTAAAAAGATAATAATTTTGACCTTGACCTTTTGAGTCGGTTTGATTAAATCTTTTCAATGCACAAATCTGTTAGCGAATGATATCTAAAAAATGATCCTTATCCAATAATCAAAAACAACTGTAAGGTTCATAAAGTTCATTCAAAAGCAATAAGACTGAAAGGAAGTGTTGGATAAACCGAACATTTTTCCTGCAAATTTGAATCCCACCTAGAGTTTACATTGCCCATGTAGTTTAATTCGATACATCTGGCTGGCCTAACACTTCTGTTGGCAGACGGTGCCAGAAAATCCCTCTCGAGTGTCTTTGAACTTGTATCTAAACACTCGTGGTCACTCTGCTGGCTGGTTTTCATAGTGCAGACACAATTTGACTGGTATCTTAGCCGTATAATGGCTCTGTTCTGTGCGTGGAGCAGCATGTAGCCTTCCGTTCTGGGCTAAGTAGGACAAAAGGTTTGGCAATCAGCAGACAGCAGCACAGGGCCTACGGCCACCCACAATCCCTCAGGCTTTTCACATGACAGCAAGAGAAGAGTGCTTTTGACAAGAAGCTAAATTTTAATGGAAATGCAATGCTCATGCAAATGTAGCGGTCTGATAAGTAATTTAAAGGGTTAGTGCACCCTGTCATCATTTACTCGCCCTCATGTCATTCCAAACCCGTTTGACTTTCCTCTGTGGAACATATAATATTTTAAAAGGACAAAAAGGCACTATAAAAATATCACACAAAATCTGCATATAGAAAATGTGTAGATCAAACCGCAACCGCAAGCAGACGTCTGTCCAGTAAAAGTCAAGCGTCATTTATTGTTCTGTGCTGGGTGCAGGTCTGTTCTACTTCCTTGGCTCGATTGTGAACTTCAGCCAGGACCCAGAGGTGCATTTCAAATACATCCAGGCCGCATGCAAGACGGGCCAAATCAAAGAGGTGGAGCGGATCTGTCGGGAAAGCAACTGCTACGACCCTGAACGTGTCAAGAACTTTCTCAAGGTACTGCCAAGAGTCTGTCAGTAAAACCCGTCTAGAAATGATCCATAGCCGACCGCAAAAAGCACATTATATTCTCTAGTTTCTCATCTGTTAAAACTTTCCATCTTTTCCCCTCATTACATTTCCTGTTTTGTTCTCTTCTACTGATCTGTCTTTTATCATTTACGTGCAAGCCATTTGCAATTTCATTTCAGTTTATATTTTCGGACAAATTAACTTTTTTGGTTGTTTTTTGGAATTTATGGTAAAGGAATGTTGTGGGTTTAATGCAAGTTCTATTAATTCTATTAACAGCATTTGTGACATAATGTCAGTTACCACAGAATTAAACAAAAATTGTGGTTACAGTAAGTGGCTTATAATATAAATAGTATTAAAGTAACTGTTAGATATACACGATTTTACACGCTGTATGTGTGTATATGTATATATATATTATGTTGAAATTATTTTGTGGTAATCCACATTATGCCACAAATGCTGTTGAAAGCACTTACTTTATATTGGATTTAGTACATTGACAAAGCAATGTCGTGAAGTTAAATAAACATAAGCACAATAAAACTGAGCATTAATATCTTGCAAATTTGGGGGGGTCGTATTCTCTTTTCAATAAAAAATAAACCCCATTTAGGTCAGGCAGCCATGTTCCTGTAGTTTTCTAGTTGATCTCACTCTTTAATCCTCACGGTGGCTGTTGTTATCTCCTGTGCTTTACCCTGTACTTTTGGGATGGTCAGGACTTGAATCAGGTAAATTCATCCTAAGTATTACAAGACTCCCTTTACTTTATTCCCTACTCTTTTTTTCTTTTGTCATCCCTTCTTTTCTCCTAATGGTCAGTTGAAGGATTAATACTGGGATTGGTGTGTGCGACGCACATACAGGGAGGTTTCGTAAAGCATTGACTGCTGGGAACAACCCTTTCTCGGCCTGAACTCGAGCCCTCCCCTGATGATCACAGCGAGTGACCGGGCTGAGATTGAGCTTGTGGTTTTGTGGTAGTGTGTTGATGTGTGTTTGGCTGTGGTTGATTTGTGGTGACCATGTTCTGCAGAAATGGAAGCCTTGGGTCTTTTTCAGAATCTATTCCACCAGAGTCAGACCATATAAATTTGACCTCACAGTTGGACTCTGCCATGCCAGCTTCAGAGGGGGGATCCGGAGAGCCACGTTTTGTGGAATGATTTTGAGACTTGCTTCAGTTTAAAATTAGTCTTGTTTAAGGCTTCACTGCAAGTCTTCAGTCTCTGTAAATGTTTGTAGACAAGCTTCATGTTCTGAAGGTTGTGGAGGTCGATTGTGATGTTTCTGTGGAGTGACGTGTACAATCCCAGTTCATTAATCCTGTATGTGTTGTAAACTGCACGGTGTGGCAGAAGAATAGTTACATGTTTATAGCCAGCAGGGGGAGCAAAGCTGCCACATCAAAACCTGAGATGATTCAAGTCCTTGTGTTCAGTTATAGACCTTCTTTTTACCACTAACCACTTAATTCTTTAAAAAAACATATTTTGTGGACTACTCCGTTACCTTCTAATCTTGTTTATAACATGTTTTTATTGCTTAAATTGTGAATTATTTGGTAGGTTTTTATATAACTAGTTTTTATTAATTAAATATTACTTTTTTACTTGGTAGATTTTATAGAGATATTTATTATTGCTTTTTTTAAATGATGTATTACATTATTAAATAAAATTTTACTGGGTAGGGTTTTGTAGTACTAATCATTTTCAGCCATTTTAGTATTATTTGTTAACAAATACAGTCAAATCTGTTTCATAAGCTGCTTTGTCATCCATATACATTTTGAAGTTATGTCAAATTAAGTCTTTGAATGAATGAATGTTTTGCATTAAATTTTATTCTATTGATACAAAGTAACTCTTAAACTTTAATACCTGGAGTTATTTGCAGATTTGACTGTATTACTGAACACATGCCTTCTGTCTGTCTGACATCTGATGTTATCTTCTCGTTTCCCCATCGTTTGACTGACAGGAAGCTAAACTCACTGACCAGCTGCCCCTCATCATCGTGTGCGATCGTTTCGACTTTGTCCATGACCTCGTACTCTACCTGTACCGAAACAGCCTGCAGAAGTACATCGAAATCTACGTGCAGAAGGTGAGAAACCTCACTCGTCATAGCCTCTGTAGTCAAGCAATGAACAAAAACTAAATGATCATTTGCACACGTAGGTGAACCCAAGCCGTCTGCCTGTGGTGATTGGAGGGCTCCTCGATGTTGACTGCTCTGAGGACGTCATCAAGAACCTGATCCTGGTTGTGCGGGGCCAATTTTCCACCGATGAGCTGGTGGCAGAGGTTGAGAAGAGAAACAGGTATGAACAATATCGAACCGTAAGTTCTCAAAACGAAGCAATTGAGAGCATGATGTTATGCTATCTTGGATTCAGAACTATTCCAGGATGCTTCTGTTTATTTTTGGTGATGTTTAATCATTTGTTTGTGTACATCATAAGAGTTTCCAGATGAAATTTTGATTGCACAAGTAAACAAAGAAAACAAACAGCAGTAGCTGTTCTGATTGTTTAACAATAGCGCCTGCAGTTTCAATATGGTGTTTATAGTCATTTTGTGAGAGGGAAAAAATGACTTAAACATTGTAAGTGGATGTCTGGGGGAGAGAAGAAATTATATGATAGCTTAGAACTTTTCTTTCTTTTGCAGACTGAAGCTGTTGTTGCCATGGCTGGAGTCTCGTATCCACGAGGGCTGTGAGGAGCCAGCTACCCACAATGCCCTGGCCAAGATCTACATCGACAGCAACAACAACCCAGAACGCTTCCTGCGAGAGAACCCATACTACGACAGCCGTGTGGTGGGGAAATACTGCGAGAAAAGAGACCCTCACCTGGCCTGTGTGGCCTATGAGAGAGGACAGTGCGACCAGGAGCTCATAAACGTTAGTAATGCTCGACCATAAATCACTAAGTTCATACCAAGTTCCGTGCAACCAAACAACCTGAAGTATAAAATATGTGTCTTTATACTTTTCTCCACAGGTCTGCAATGAGAACTCGCTGTTCAAGAGTTTGTCCCGGTACTTGGTGCGCCGCAGAGACCCGGAGCTCTGGGCCAGTGTGCTTCTGGAGACCAACCCCTTTAGGAGGCCTCTTATTGACCAGGTACACACATGTGTGGCATTCATCTCTCACAATACATAAACATTAGCCTGACGTCATCGTCCTCAGATTCTAGTCAGAATATGAGTCTGATGCTGCTTCATTGGTCAGTGATTTATTGGGGCGTGTTTCAACCGAACCAGGAAAGAAAATGCCTCTGCACTCAATTGGATAGCCCTACAACCAATAGCAACGGAGTGAGTGACGTATGTTGGGCGACACATGGTTGTCAACAGAACTCAGCTGCTCGCACGCTAGAAGAAGATGAGTGTAAACGATCTTTCCCGGTGTTGTTAAAATAATTTAAGGATACACGGAGTACACCAACCTGAACGTCATTTTTGAGAGAAATAGTAAAGGTGAATGCATATACGAACAAGTTTTCCATTTAGAATTAGAACGAATTCAACCCAAGCGCTCTTTGGTGACGTGGATGATTACGTTACTGTTGATCATCTGTCCATCATCGTATAAAGCCCGTCCTGACAATTTGATTGGTCCGAACAGCTCTGGTTCGAGCATAGTTGCTCCACAACGGATCAAGTCCAGACCGAACTTCCCGACCTCAAATGTTGTGGGTGGGGCTAAGTTTGGCTGGCATCCAGGCTACAGAAACATGGTTCGTACAGGAACTGGAAGTGCATGACTGTTATATTTTATTAATTTCACATTAATATTGGGTGAAATTGTCTATTTTAAATAAAATTAATGTTATCAAAACTTTGCTGTATTGAATGCATTTTAAAAAATAATCACCATTCAACTCTACCATCTGGAAAAATGTTTCCCCCTCTTAGTTTATTGCAATGCCTTCTGGGATTCCTAATTATAATTATGCTACTTTCTGCTTGTCTTTACTTTTAGAAGCATACCTTACTTTTATAAGGGCGCATTAAATTGATCAATATTGACAGTAAAGACATTAAAAAAAATATTTTAAATAAATGCTGTTTTTAACTTTCTCTTCATCATATAATTCTTTAAAAAAAATTACAATTAAACAGCACAACTGTTTTCAACATTGATAATACATGTTTCTTGAGCACCAAATCATCATATTAGAATGATTTCTGAAGGATCATGTGACACTGAAAGCTGAAAATTCAGCTTTTCCATCACAGAAATAAATGATATTTTAAAATATATTCAAATACAAAAGTAATTGTAATAAGATTTCACAATATTACCGTTTTTATTGTATTGTTGATCAAATAAATGCAACCTTCTTTCAAAAACATTTAAAACACATTACCCTCCATAAACTTAGTGTAGCTAATGTTTCAGATGTGTGGTTTATACTTGTTATCAACTCAAATTATGAGCAATGCATGTCTTAAAATCTCTGATTCTCTTTTGACCTTGTATGTTTTTGGAATGTGCTGGGGTTCAAGTTGTTATTTGTGTCTTCAGGTGGTGCAGACAGCCCTGTCAGAGACTCAGGACCCAGAGGAGGTGTCGGTCACAGTGAAGGCCTTCATGACTGCTGACCTGCCCAATGAACTCATTGAGCTGCTGGAAAAGATCGTCCTGGACAACTCGGTCTTCAGTGAACACAGGTGCATAAGCCTAAAAATATTCCAACATATAAACAACTAGAACAGGGCTTTTTTGTGCATTTTCTGACTTTTACAGACATCAAGTTCCTTGCCCAAACAGTCTTTCGCAAATTTTGCATGCGAATGAATATTTAATTCTGATCTCATTTAAATAATCCTAGAAACCTGCAGAACCTGCTCATCCTAACAGCCATCAAAGCGGACCGCACCCGCGTCATGGAATACATCAACCGCCTGGACAATTATGACGCTCCAGACATTGCTAACATTGCCATCAGCAGCGAGCTGTTCGAGGAGGCCTTTGCTATCTTTAGGAAGTTTGATGTCAACACCTCTGCAGTGCAGGTATATGGTTGAGCCATACTCAGTAAATCTCTCAGCGGCCCTCGTCCTTCACTTTCAAGTAGGCTTGCTAATGTGATCTATTGAATAGCAGATATGTAAAGAGCTGATGATTCCTGTCCTCCTCAGGTTCTGATTGAGCACATCAGTAATCTGGACCGGGCGTATGAGTTTGCAGAGCGCTGTAATGAACCTGCCGTGTGGAGTCAGCTGGCTAAGGCTCAGCTGCAAAAGGGTCTCGTCAAGGAGTCCATTGACTCCTACATCAAGGCTGATGACCCCTCGGCTTACATGGAAGTTGTTCAGGCTGCTGACCAGAGTGGTACGGCCTCTTCAGTTCTAGTTCTGGATAATAAATCATTTTTCCTCTGATTCTATATTCACAACTGTTTTTCCTGGCAAAGGTAACTGGGAGGACCTGGTGAAGTTTTTGCAGATGGCCAGAAAGAAGGCCAGAGAGTCATACGTGGAGACAGAGCTGATCTTCGCACTGGCCAAAACCAACCGTCTCGCTGAACTGGAGGAGTTTATAAATGGACCAAATAATGCACACATCCAGCAGGTAATGCACAATTGCTTTTTATGAATTGCTAATTCAATTTTATGTGTAACAGTGTTATTACATGTATTAGTATTATTGGTTACACTTTATTTTAAGGTGTCATTTGTGAGGGTTAGTTGCATGTAATTATGCATAATTTACTGTTGGTTACTATGGTAAGTACATGTAACATATGTAAGAAGGACACTGTAAAATAAAGTGTTACCATATTATTTATATACTATTATATAGGGATCGACCAATACAGATTTTTTTAGTACCTACACGCCAAACTCACTCATCCATATCTTTGTGGAGCGACGCTTTGTGCACTGGTGCGCAGTCATGCTGGGACAGGAAGGGGCCGTCCACAAACTGTTCCCACAACGTTGGGAGCATGAAATTGTCCAAATTTTCTTGGTGAAGCATTAAGAGTTCCTTTCACTGGAACTAAGGGGCCAAGCCCAACCCCTGAAAAACATCCCCCCTCCACCAAACTTTACACTTGGCACGATGCAGTCAGGCAAGTCCTGATCCCCTGGCAACCGTCAAACCCAGACTCGTCCATGGGATTGGCAGACAGAGAAGCGTGATTGGTCACTCCAGAGAACACGTCTCCACTGCTCTAGAGTCCAGTGGCGGCGTGCTTTACCCCACGCTTTGCATGTAAGACTTGGATGAGCTGCTCAGCCATGGAAATGGTGGATTCACGGTACCACGCTTGAGTTCACCGAGCTCCTGAGAGCGACACATTCTTTCACAAATGTGTGTAGAAGCATCTGCATGCCTAGTGCTGGATTTATACACCTGTGAAGTGAAGGGATTGATCACCTGAACTCAGTGATTTGAGGGGCGGCACAATACTTCTGGCAATATAGTGTATATCATCATTCATTTATATTGGCCGGCCGATATATCGGTCGAACACTACTATTGTTTTATTTATTAATATTTTGAATTAGCTTTTATTTTGTATATTTTTCATTTTAGTGCACATTTGTCATTTTTATTCGTTTTCTAAATATTTTTATTTAGCTTTAATTTATTTTAGTTTTAGTAATTTCAGTTAGTTGCCAGGGTAGCATTTCTAATTTAAGTTTTTCCATAGTTTTTAAAAAAAAAGATAGTTTTAATTTTATTTCACGATAACAAAAGTGGTTAAGAGAGATGATTGATAAAGCATGTCTATATTTTTAGCTAAGACAAACGAAGCATCACATTTGAAGTTCACTTGCTTTATTATCGCTCACAGGTTGGAGATCGCTGCTACGATGAGAAGATGTACGAGGCGGCCAAACTTCTGTACAACAATGTCTCCAATTTCGGCCGCTTGGCTTCTACACTGGTCCACTTGGGCGAGTATCAGGCCGCCGTGGACGGTGCCCGTAAGGCTAACAGCACTCGCACTTGGAAGGAGGTGTGCTTCGCTTGTGTGGACGGGAAGGAGTTCCGATTGGCTCAGATGTGTGGCCTTCACATCGTGGTCCATGCCGATGAACTAGAAGAGCTCATCAACTATTACCAGGCAAGTTTTGATCCTACAAAAAAGAATATTCCGCAACTAACAGAGCTGATCACGTTGAGTGATATTGTTTTAAAATGCTCTCTGTAGGACCGTGGCTACTTCGAGGAGCTGATCACCATGCTGGAGGCGGCGCTGGGGTTGGAGCGCGCTCACATGGGCATGTTCACAGAGCTGGCCATCCTCTACTCTAAATTCAAACCTCAGAAGATGAGGGAGCACCTGGAACTCTTCTGGTCCAGAGTCAACATCCCCAAGGTACACAGCAGTACTAAAGATGATTGTTATTGCAGATGTTGGTTTGTAACGCTCGTCTTTTTTTGTTTTAAGTGTGCATCGCTCAGTTCTGTTAAACAGCAGGAGTTCTTTGATTTCTTCTCCCATCATCCCCCTCCAGCTATAATTTAATTCAGCGCGCAATCTGATATTCTCTAAAGGGATGATCTTGGTGTCATCATCTGCAATGCACAGATGTTACAAAGTCTGTCTCCTTCACCACTTGACATCTTTCTCTTTCAGGTCCTGAGGGCCGCAGAGCAAGCTCACCTGTGGGCGGAGCTTGTTTTCCTCTATGACAAGTATGAAGAGTTTGACAACGCCATCATCACCATGATGAGCCATCCCTCAGATGCCTGGAAAGAGGGACAATTCAAGGACATCATCACCAAGGTAAAATTCAACTGCTTTCACATATAGATAAATACACTTCCAATTAACATCTTCTGCATTCAAATTCAGTTAAACCTACTAAATATAAAGCTATTACATTTGATTTTGTTAATTGAAATAAAGCTGTAATCAAATGAAATATAAACATGAATTTAATATGTATTTGTCAATTTAAAAAGTGATTTCTTTTAACATTTAAATATAGTACATTTATATAATTATAAATAAAATTAAGACAATTACCAATATATCAACAAAAAAGTGAGTAACATTTAAAAAACAATTTAAAGTAAATAAAACTAAATATGTAAATGTCAATAAATACCTTCAAATTTACATATTTAAAAGGGTTTACTTTTATTTACTTAAATTGTTTCTGTTTTTTGATTGATATATTGGTAAATTATGTCTTGTGTAAATTAATAAAAAATTACACTCATACAAATATTATTTACTATGTGTAAATGTCAATAAATCCCTTCAATTTGACAAAAATTTTAAATTGTTTATAGTAAATAATATTTGTGTATGAGTGTAATTTTTTATAAAAATTATTCTAATTATTAGTATAACATTTAAATAAAATGAAGACATAATTTACCAATATATCAACAAAAAGTGAGTTACATTTAAATAAACAATTTAAAGTAAATAAAGTTTTAAATCTGTCAATTTGAAGGGATTTATTGACATTTACATATTTACTTTTATTTACCTTTTTTTAAATGTTACTCACTTTTTTGTTGATATATTGGTAAATTATGTCTTAATTTTATTTCTGTCATTAATTATAATTAATAATTATATAATGTACTATATTTAAAATGAAATAGTTAAAATGAAGACATCAATTTTGAATGCATTAATTAAAAAAACATGTATGAATATTCATAACTTAATATTCATTAAACATTTATTAGAAATGTTGCCTTGGCAGCTAATTTAAATAAAATTATATATTTGAAGTACTAAAATGATTACAACTAAAATAAAAATGAATTAAAGCTAAATAGAAAATGACAAAAGCACATAAAATGACTAAAAATGTAAACCTAAAATAAAAGCTAATTAAAAGTATACTAAACTAGTATATAAATAATACTAAAATAATAATGAAATAACATGTTTCTTGTCTTGTTTAGGTGGCCAACGTTGAACTATACTACAAAGCAATCCAGTTTTACCTGGAGTTCAAGCCCTTGTTACTGAACGACCTGCTCATAGTTCTTTCCCCAAGACTGGATCACTCACGAGCCGTCAACTTCTTCAACAAGGTAAAGCAATCAACCCCCTATTCTATGTGGTCGACTTTAATGCCTCTTATAGATCAGGTAAAACAAGAGTTTTTTTATTTCTTCAGGTTAAGCAGCTTCCTCTCGTTAAGCCTTACCTGCGATCAGTACAAAACCACAACAACAAGTCTGTCAATGAAGCACTTAACAACCTCTTCATCTCAGAGGAAGACTATCAGGTACAAACAACTCCTAAAGCATTTTTCTGAAAAACAGTTATAATAGCGTATTGCAGTACCTCATCTGCTGTTGAACTATCCCGTCCGCAGGCGCTCAGGACATCAATAGATGCATACGATAACTTCGACAACATCTCACTGGCCCAGCGTCTGGAGAAGCACGAGCTGATCGAGTTCAGGAGAATCGCTGCTTACCTGTTCAAAGGCAACAACAGATGGAAGCAGAGCGTGGAGCTGTGCAAGAAAGACAAACTCTACAAGGTGAGGCGGACGACAGGGTTGTCATCTCAGTCGTGCTGTTTGTAAATCTGATTCATAACAGCTACGCGTGTTCTTCTACCCAGGATGCCATGCAGTATGCATCCGAGTCGAAGGACACAGAGCTGGCCGAGGAGCTGCTGCAGTGGTTCCTTCTGGAGGATAAGAAGGAGTGTTTCGCCGCCTGCCTCTTTACCTGCTACGACTTGCTCAGGCCTGATGTGGTGCTGGAGACGGCGTGGAGGCACAACATCATGGACTTTGCCATGCCTTACTTCATCCAGGTGATGAGGGAATACCTCAGCAAGGTAAGGCCGGGCTTCTACTCTCAAATGGGCTATAAATGTGTGGAGAAGTGCCATTTAAAACTAAAATGGAGGTCAATTATTGTGATTTATTGTTAGAAATTTGACTAGCATTTTTAAATAAATTTGTCATTTTAAAAACTTGAACATTTACATGCAGTAAATTATATTAGTATAATTTATAATTATTAGTATAATATAAAGGCATCAGTTATCAACGCATCACAAATAAAACGTGAATAGCTTTGATTTTAATCTTAAACAAATATATTTTTTTAATATCTATTTGAAATGTGATTTTGTTAACATTTACATACTTTATATTAGTATAATTATAATTATTAGTATAATATAAAGACATCAGTTATCAATGTATCAAAAATAAAAAAACGTGAATTGCTTTGATTTTAATCTTAAACACATATATATATTTTTTATGTCTATTTGAAATGTGATTTTATTAACATTTACATACTTTATATTAGTATAATTATTAAATAATTATTAGTATAACATAAATGGACACATCAATTATTAGTATAATATTTTAAAAATAAAAATGAATAAATTTGGCTTCTACTCTAAAGTGAGGTATACATGTGTGGAGCACTACAAGTGCCACTTACCTAAAAGCAAGATCAATTATTGTTATAAATTTGACTCCATTTAAACCAAGCATTTAAAATACATGTTTCATTTTGAAAAGGGATTTATTAACATTTTGCATGCAGTAAATTATATTAGTATAATATAAGGACATCAATTATCAATGTATCAAATAAAAATGTGAATAATTGTACTTGTATTGTTCAACTGGTAATAATTGTAATCTTAAAATGTTTAATATTTGAAATGTGTTTTATTAACATTTATACTTTTATATTACTATAATTATTAAATAGTTATTAGTATAACATAAATGAACAGATCAATTATCAGTATATTATAAAAAAAAAATAAAAAAAAACATTTGGCCAGCAATTTAAACCAATTAAACATCCATTTGTCACTTTGAAATGTAATTTATTAACATCTACATACTTTAAATTATATTATAATTAAATAATTATTAGTATGGCATAAAATGAAGACCTCACTAATCACTATATTAATTTAAAAACAAAAATGTGAATACATTTGACTAACTTTTTTAACATTAATTAAATTATCAATTTGTAGTCCCTATTTGTCATTTAAAAAATATTTATTAAGATTTACATATTTAATAATTATACTACTGTTACCATAAGTATAATTATCAGTGTAACTATATTTGTAAATTATATAATATTTGCATTATTTGACTGATTTAAAATTAATTAGGTCCTGCTTTATATCATGTTCACACTTTTTCTACTGTTGAGGTGGAATACGGGTAAGGTTAGGGACGGGTTTGGTTGTGTGGGTTAAGGTGTGAGGGAAGGATCAACTGTGTAATTATAGATGTAATTACAGTACAATGTTAAATCATGTATGTACACACTAAGTGCATTGTTAGTACAGAGTAGTTAAAGCCACACACAGACTGAACTTATATCTCTAATGTCCTTAGGTGGACAAGCTGGAGACCTCCGAGTCCTTGAGGAAAGAGGAGGAGCAGGCGACGGAGACTCAACCCATTGTTTATGGTAAAGCAATGAAAGCGCATTGCAATGGAAACTGACTTTCTATATTTTTGTTTTAAATACATTTGAATGAATTGTCACGTGTCCCGTTCCACAGGCACACCTCAGCTCATGCTGACAGCAGGCCCCAGTGTGGCCGTCCCCCCGCAGCAGCCCTACGGCTACGGGTACACAGCAGCGCCCGGCTACCCCCAGGCTCCTCAGGCCCAGCCAGGTTTCGGTTACGGCATGTAAGGACCTCCCCGTCTCCCGCTCGCCCCTCGGTTGGGTCCAGCATCCCCATGGATCTCTCTCCCTCAGTCCTCCACCAGTCCGACCCCATTACTTTGCGCTCACAACGGGGGATTCGAGCAAATGTTATTCTTTTACTTTACCTTTTTTTAAAAAGATCGTTTTTGTTTATTGTGTTTTCTTTATACCATCATGAAGGACTTTATTTCTATATTGTCAAAGATTTCATCGAGAATTATTTTTTTTCACATTCCAAATATCTACTAGATTTAATTTCCTGTCAATTTTATCTGTCAATTTAAAGGGGAATGGTGTCTACAATGAGGAGACTTGTGGGAGAAGCAAGTCAGTTTAATTAAAAGAAGACAGAAAAATCTGATTTGCACTCCGTAGTCAGAGAAAAAACAACTAATGTATCATTTTGATGTGTGTGAGCAGCTTGTTCGGTCTGTCTGCATTTAACTATTGTATATTCCAGGAAAGAAAATAAAAATCGAGGAAAATGTGCGACTACCGCCTCCACAAACAAACACTACTCAACACCAGTAATTCAGTGCGGGTGTGTAGCTCTCGATATATCTATAAAAAAAGGTTGTTTTAAATGCGTAAAGACACGTTCATACAGCAACTGTAAACCTTTTCCCTGACCTATGCAGGTTCTCCAGTATCTTTTTGTTTTCCATATGAAAAACAAACTTCTGTTGTGCAGTAACACGTGCTCATTGTGTGGGACCATCCATTTGAGGAGGGATAATGATTAAAATATATATAAATATATATGCGGCTCTCCACACCTGTGTGTATTTTACTAACCTTACCTCTCTTGTGCTGCAGCGTGTGTGTGTGTGTGTGTGCGTGCGTATGTGTGTATGCTATTGTTGTGATGTTTAGGCACCGAAGTGAGACTAGAAAGCCAGTTTATCCTGCCAGTTATTCCAAAAGTCAGTTTACCCTTTATTTGTAAAGAAGAGAAATCACAAATGGGTCATTTGGTTTAAGAAAGATTTAAACTAACTCCCTGTGTGTGTGTGTGTGTGTGTGTCCTGTACTCAGTTCTCACTGAGTTGAGATTAATCATACATAATATACACGTATATTGTAGAGATCTGATTGTGCACAAAGAGAATGAGATTTCCCCTTCCCCTCCAGATTACCGTATAAATAAAGGCTTCTTGTTTATCAAGAAAAATCTGGTCTATCCACGGTTTCATGTGCCATGTATTCTTTTTGTAACTCCTCCCCCTTCATACTCACTGGACGGTTTGATTCAGACGGAAATGCTGCTTTAAGGTGGGAACTTGGTCACACATGTAAATAGAAATGTTAATACTCGCGTCTGATTTAATAAGCAGCCAGTTTGACATAAATCCAGTGTTTGAAATCGAAATGCTTGCAGATCATTTTAGCATCAAAGTTTAACAAACAAAAGTCCTTTGTGGGTATGAGGGGAGGGGGTTAATATGATTTAAAAAAAAGAGATTCCCAAATAACAAATTTTCTGTACATAAACTTATGACGAAACAAATGTACTCGTATGTTCAATGATGGAACGGGTGAACTGTTTACTTAAAATAAATGGTTAAACCTATAAATCAATGTGTCATTAGGTTCTCCACTCATTCTGATCGTAAAAAAAAATGGTCAAAACTATCCCATCTTATTTTAATAGTGTTATTCAGTATAGTTTCAAGTGTCCTGTCACTTTGTCAACAAGATCAGCCGGTCCAGGTCCCACGCCAAGAACCGTCCGGGACCCCGGTGCGATTTGGGTTCTTCCAGCATCTTGGATTAAGCTGACCGGAAGTCCGACCTCTTTGGCGTGGGTCAGCAGCTCCAGCAGACAGTCCTCGTCTGGGGCCTTGACCACCACTTTGGGCTGGCCGCAGTACTCCCACTGTTTCAGGAGCTCTGGGTTTCTGCGCTGGACCTGCTTGTAGGCGGACACGGCAGCGTGAGAGCACTGTGCCGCCGCTTTACCTTTGCCCATCTTCAGATCGGTTCGGACCACCAGGATCATTTTGAACTCTCCGCTCTCGCCCATCACACTGGCCTCGCTTCCAGCACCTGTGCTGTTCCCTAAAGCCGCCGCCATCATGCCGCGGGACGACCTGGCGAAGCGGCCACTGAGGTGCCATCCGAGGCAGAGCCCACAGCCCACACCTGCCAGTATACCCAGAGCGACAGGCCCGTACAGAGAATCCATCGTCATACCTGACGAAAAATACAAACTGATTAGCAGGGTTGGGTAAGTTATTAAAAATAAAGGATGTAATTAGATTGCTTTCATCCTTCCCTCGGGTCATTTTGACCCGAAACTAATTTTTTCATCTGAGAGGTCCGCTACCCTAGGACTTTTGTCGCACTTGAACCACGAATACACACACACACACACACAAAAATGATTCGAAGAGTTGTGGTTGAATGTGAGGAATGCTTCAGTACACATTAAAAAACCTAAAAATGCTCAAACTTTCCAAATTATGGGTTACGTGTGTATCTGAATGCATTCTGAAGAGAAACTTACTTTAGGACCCAGCGGAACAGCTCACTCGCACCATCTAGTGGTAAGAGCAAGCGGCAACCGCCTGCAGTTTCTCTTGAAGCCAATACGGAAGTGACTTAAACTGCAATTCCTCAACTGACCGCTAGGGACAGGCTCCAGAAGGGAGCAGAATCTCATTGAGCCCCATGTTAAAATGCCCAACTTTACACCAGAATAAAACATGTTTACGGTCTGGTACAAATTGTGCTTTTGGTCTATACGGCTAATTTTGCCCTTCATGACGACTGTGAGGGGGGTGAATTTTTTTTATAACTCATTTGTTTACATTATATAAAGCTTTAAAGTCCTGCATAATTAAGGGCGTGGCCACTTTGAGTGACAGGTGGATTGCCGTTTATCTGCTGTCTGTTAGTCATCACGTCACCTCAGCTCCGCCCACATCCCGCCTCTTTGCCCATTTTCTATTATCCTGGAGTGACGCTGACAAGATGGCAACGGCCAGCTCCACCCTACTTTACACTTCAAAACTTCTCTTCAGAATCCTATGGGTGACGGACACTACATCCATAGTTTTTTTCAATCTATGGGTAAGAGTTATAAAAAATCATGTCATTTTTTTCCACAAGAGGTCAGCAAAGACACCCAATGTAAGATATTTTGAGCTGAATTAAAAGGGTAATGCATGAAATTGTGTTTAAATGACTATTTTATTGATAAAATCTAGTAATTTAAAAGGTAAATAAAAGAAAAACTTCCAAAAAGAATTGCATTATAAATAGAACACATCAATATAAAATGAAATAAGCTTTCTGGACAAAAAAGGGCTTCGGGTCATTTTGACCCGCGAGGGAAGGACGAGGGTTAAAAATATTGCATTACTTATTACTCTCTAAATCTCACATCGACCTCACCCAGTTGAACAACACAAGAATACACATGAAACTGCTCTTTTAATTATTACAAATAAATATGAAAATCGCATAAATTATTCTTGAACTGACCAAAGTATTTAAAGAGAGGTTACATTAAAAACATACATTTTAACATTAGATGATAAATACACTATTGTTTTATACTATTGTTCTACACTCTACTACAGTATTGAATGCAACATCAGAAGTAACTGTAATCCCTTACTTTACTTTATTAAATTACAGTAATTAATTACTATGTCTTTGTGCTTAGTTACACCCAACACTGATGATTAGTGATGTAACATCAATGCAGGTCTCTACCCTTAGATTCAGAAAACACCGTATGGATGAAAATACATTAATTAATTATGTATGGCAATGTAATAATAATCGCATGAATAATTCATGGCTCGCTCGAAAAACACATAATATACTAAATATAAGTCACACATGACGTAATAAAGGCCAGTGTATAAATCAGAATTTTTAAAGAATTAAGCATATTAGCAATTGCAAACGTAAAAAGAGCAAAATTAAATTAAACTATATGAAAACAGTGTATGGAGGAAATCCATGTCTTATGCTGCCTTCACGTGCTATCGAAATTATACGAGTTTCCTAGGTAAAAATTCCACATGAACGCCCTCTGATGTCGTGTTTACCACTGGGAAGTTCGGAAATAATTTTGATACCCCAATTCCCGAGATGGGCGTGTCATAAACTTTAAACATGGTGGCGGGGAGAACTGGACTGCTGTGACAAGTGTGGTTTTAATTAGTTTTTTCCCCAAAAACAGCTAGGTCGTCTTGTCTTGACATTAATGTAGTGCATATTTACATGTACGAGTAATCATTTGAAGCGTATTATATGTTTGATAAACAGCGGAAATAGCCTGCATTTGACTGAAATTACAGAATGTTTATATGGTTGTCAGTGCATATGATGTTGGTTTTAATAAGATTTTCACAATAAATAGGCAAGAATAACCTGGTGTCCACCATGATTCCTGTTCATTCCAACACCAAAGCACTTGAATGCAACAAGCTCGTAATTACGACTTCTAAAATGGGAATTAAGACATTTCCGATAGCACGTGAAGGCAGCATAAGTAACACTGTTACGCTATTTTAGAGGAAACTATATGGTAACCATGGTAATTTTGGTAAAGATATGTTATAACACGCGCTGAATCAAATGAACATTAATATTTGTGTTACTAATATTATATAAATCGAATCACTTTGTGCACATATAAATCAATGTATCCAATGCCATTCGTCCATGGCAACTCATGCTGGCAATCTAGCCGGCTGACATAATCTAAACGGGTTCATTTAAACGGCCCTCTAAATTATACTCACTAGTGCTGGTGAGACTATTCAGATTAAATGTATTCAGGACCATTTAAAATCGGACTCACCAGCAAATCAAAGGCTGTTTCCGAAATCGCCCCCTATACCCTCATTCACTATTCCCTACATTAGTCCACTGATATAGTCCACTTCGAAAACGAGTGAGTGATTTCGGACACTAAGTCGCCGGAAAGGCAGCCGTTTTTGCAGTTTGTGCTTGCTGTTTGGCAGCTCCAGTAATAATGAAAAGATTTATCCTGAACTCTGCTACGGAAACTAGCATGTAACCTTAATCAAACAATATAATAATCATCTTAAAAAGGATCATTTATACCTGTATGCATGATATTGGGCTGGACCAGTGCGGTTCGGAAGATGGATGGATGATTGATTCAGCTGTGGGCACTATTTGAGGGAACAGCCATTTAGTGGTGTCCGAAACCATAGTGGACGTTATTAAGTGCACTCATACAATCCCACAATGCACCACAATAACGAGTTTGCAACCGATGTATGCTCGACGGCTAGAGAATACCCATAATGCACTGTGAGAGTCGCGCCGTGCATTGAATGAATTCCCGCGTTTCGCCAGGAGATGGCATTGACCCACACACTTTTTAAGACCAATGATATTGGGCCCACTCACTTATCGCCTCTAATTGAGCACGTCTGTTTACATACCCTGATAAACACTGATTAAACGCGTTAGTAGCTTTATTTTCACTTTTCTAATATTTTCTTCATATTCATAGAAAATAAAATCCTTTCCGATCTGATATATGATGGAAAAAAGGATCAGTGCGAGTTTGGCAAAAGGCGAATTCGAACCTCTGATCGATTTGCGTCAAATCTTATCGTCAAGCCTCTTACCCCTACACTATTGCTGCTGATGAAGATTGTGTATTCCGTAGGTATGTCTTCCTCAACCAGACGTTTAAACAAGCCGATATATTTAAATATATTTTTTGTAAATTGCATCTACTCCAGTAAAATGTTTCTGTTAAAGGACCCACCGACATTTTTTTTGCTTCTGACGCCCATAATATTAATAGTAGCCTACTATAAAGTATGAAATATATAGGCCTACTACACATATTATTATTATTATTTTTTTTAATTAAATGCTTATTAGTTACTTTATTATTCCCCTTTCCAAGTAAGTTCAGTGCCACACAAGTAAAGAGTTATAGGGTTAACTTTAAGCTTGTTGGCTCGTTTTTGGAGTAATGGAGAATGAGGGTACATAGGGCGAAACGGACAGCGGTAAGTTCATTCATTCAGTGCGCGACTCTCAGTGCGTTGAGAGTACACCGTCTGGTTGAGTGAGAGAACGTTTCAAACGCATAAGGAGTTGTTTCTCGTTTGCTCTCGAAATGCTCTCGCGGGACTTTGCTGTCATACGCCGATCGGGCATCGAACAAGCATATTCTCCAGCGCGTACATCTAATGTACACTCGTTATTGCGGTGCATGGTGGGATTGAATAAGTGCACTCAAAGACGTCCACTATTGTTTCGGACACCATTAAAAATGGATGTTCACTCAAATAGTGCCCTATTTAAGGGTATAGGGGGCGATTTCGAACACAGCCAAAATGATTCAGCAAACCGAAGTTTCCTGCTAAACTCCACGAACCGCTTCTCTCAATCCGACGCTGGTTGATGACGTCACGAGTTTAAAGAAACCGCGGAAAACAGAAACATTCAGTCAGGTTTTATAATATGTATTTTATCATTTTCAATGAATATTATAGGGCGGGTGACTTCATTTCACACATCTTTTTCAGTGACTTTTGATTTTTCTGGATTGTTAGAAAGGAAATATTCATCCTCTCATAGGCTAAATGTGTTTTGTCTTGTTTCCCTATTAAACCCATGACATTGTAAGTGTGATAATGCAACACAATCTAGTAACCTACCTACCTAGATAGCATTTTTGAGCATCATGGGTTACTTAAGGCATAGTTGCACTGATCTGGCATAACATTATGACCACTTTCCTAATATGTGTCCCGCTTTAGCTGCCAAAACAGCCCTGACCCGTCAAGGCATGGACTCCACTAGACCCTTGAAGGTGTGCTGTGGTGTCTGGCACCAATATGTTAGCAGTAGATGATCTACTGTAGATCATTGTGTCTTGTAAGTTGCGAGGTGGGGCCTCCATAGATCAGACTTGTTTGTTCAGCACATCCCACAGATGCTCGATTGGATTGAGATCTGGGGAATTTGGAGGCCAAGTCAACACCTCAAACTTGTGCTCCTCAAACCATTCCTGGACCATTTTTGCTTTGTGCAAGGTGCATTATCTGCTGAAAGAGCCACAGCCACCAGGAATACCATTCCATGAAAGGGTGTTCATGGTCTGCAACAATGCCTAGGTAGGTGGTATGTGTCAAAGTAACATCCACATGGATGGCAGGACCCAAGGTTTCCCAGCAGAACATTGCCCAAAGCATCACACTGCCTCTGCCAGCTTGCCTTCTTCCCATAGTGCATCCTGGTGCCATGTGTTCCCCAGGTAAGCGACGCACACGCACCCGGCCATCCACGTGATGTAAAAGAAAATCATTCATCAGACCAGGCCACCTTCTTCCATTGCTCCGTGGTCCAGTTCTGCAATTTGAGCTACAGTAGCTTGTCTGTTTGATTGGACCACACAGCCAGCCTTCGCTCCCCATGTGCATCAATGAGCCTTGGCAGCGCATGACCCTGTCTCCGGTTCACCACTGTTCCTTCCTTGGACCACTTTTGATACTGACCACTGCAGACCGGGAACACCCCACAAGAGCTGCAGTTTTGGAGATGCTCTGACCCAGTCGTGACTCTAGCCATCACAATCTGGCCCTTGTCAAACTCACTCAAATCCTTACGCTTGCCCATTTTTCCTGCTTCTAACACATAAACTTTGAGGACAAAATGTTCACTTGCTGCCTAATATATTCCACCCACTAACAGGTGCCGTGATGTAGAGATAATCAAGGTGTTTCACTTCAGTGTATATAGGACATTTAAAGGCAGGTGTGTGCAGTAACAGCTATCTATCTACTCCCACAATTAAGGCCTAATCTCTTATCAGAGTACTTTTAATTCTTTACTCCTTTGAACCCCAGAGGCCCAGCCTAATTTAAGACAGTGAAAATAAGCTTTGAAACCAGACACTGTTTTTTTGCCCTAGCCTCTCATGGTTTTACACCCTTTAGTGTACCCTTGGGAGAGCAGGTGTGCTCAGGATTGCGTAAGACATACTACTGACTATTCTGACATTCAAGATTGTCTTATACTTGCTGCTCTTTTTGTTGTTGTTGTTTATCCACGTTGCTGTTCATCTGCTGGTTTGGCACTACCAGTGAAGGTTATCCGTCCTCCGTGAAGGCACTATGTGAAATCGGTAACTGTAAAGTGCACATTACATTATGTTAGGCATGCATTTCAGCTGAAAATTGGCAGGATGGGTGTTTTTTTCTGATGTCTTTGTGGAGCTGCACTGTGAAATTTGAGAACAAGTACTGACTGTTTTGGCAAACAAAAAAAGAGATGTGAAAAGATCTGGTCCAAGATAAAAACCAGCATCAATTGTTTTCACTGCAAAGTGCAGCACCTTCCGCAGTGATGGCACTGCTATAAAGACTTTATGTTTGTGTGTTGTCGAAACCCTGTAGTACTTGGGGTTATTTTCGGTGCGTTTGTGGTGGCCCTCAGGTTTTTTTTTGTGTGGTTGGTAACTGGAATGAGAGTCTTTATTTAGACTGTCATGCCACTGGCCTATTTAGTGCATGTGAGATCTCACTAGGGTATCATCCAGCGCATATACTCATCCTTCCTGTGAGTTTGTCACATGCAATCTAACACATTTAAAGTCACCATCAAATCAAAATTGACAATTGTTATTTTTTGAATGGAAAATTACAGTATTTATTACGATTTATCAACCCTCTCTATGCACACCTTGCCAACAGAATTGCCATTGGCTTGTAATTTTTATATATATATATATATATATTTTTGCCCCCATTTTTCATGAGCTGAACTCAAAGATCTAAGACTTTTTCAATGTACACAAAAGGCCTATTTCTCTCAAATATTGTTCACGAATCTGTCTAAATCTGTGTTAGTGAGCACTTCTCCTTTGCTGAGATAATCCATGCACTTCACAGGAGTGGCATATAATGTTGCTGATTAGACAGCATGATTATTGCACACGTGTGCCTTAGGCTGGCCACAATAAAAGGCCACTCTATATCCTTTTTGTCAGCCAATGGTAAGCTGGCGTTCTGGAAGTGCTGCGCTGTTTACATTATGAGTCTAACACAGGCTAGAAGAAATTGTTGAATAAAGTAGTTTTTTTGCGCACAAAAAGTAATCTCGTCGCGTCATAAACTTAAGTTTGAACCACTGGAGACACATGGACTATTTTAAAAAATAGTCCACATGACTTTGTGTTTTAACAAATAGCCCATGTGTTTTTACTACCTTCCTGGGCCTTAAAAGTGTTAATTAAATAGCTATAGAGACAGAGCGTATTTAGGCCACGCCCACGCCGGGGGGGAAAACAATCCAACGCTCTCCATTGACTTTGCATTGCGTGAGGCTGCATCCTTGTCATTTCGGACTTATAAAAAAAAACCAGAACAATGTCTAAAAGCTGATATGTGACAAAGTGTACAGCAAACAAGCTAAAAAACACAGAAATAAGTTTTTATAAGCTGTCGACCCAAAAAAACGAGAGTTTAAGGAGACAAAAGTGGAAAAAGGCAGTAAAACGTGACGCTTCAGCAGGAAGAATGGGTACATTTTGGGATCCTGACACTCAGTATGCCTCAGTATACCTATGTGTGCAGTAAATATGTTGTCACT